>NC_057728.1:36161496-36198712 GCF_004010195.1 Chiloscyllium plagiosum | reverse complement strand
AGTTCTCCTGCTATTTCCTTATCTCCCATCACTAGGCTTCCAGCATAAGTTTGAAGTGGCCCAATGTCTACCCTAGATGCTGCCTGACCTGCTGCGCTTTTCCAGCAACACATTTCCATCAATGTCTACTCTTGCCTATCGTTTGTTTCTTATGTATTGAAAGAAACTTTTACTATCATTTCTAATATTACTGGCTAGCCTACCTTCATATTTGATCCTCTCCTTCCTTATTTCTCTCTTTGTTATCCTCTGTTTGTTTTTGTAGCCTTCCCAATCTTCTGATTTCCCAGTGCTCTTGGCCACTTTATAGGCTCTCTCTTTTTCTTTGATAGATTTCCTGACTTCCTTTGTCAGCCATGGCTGTCTAATCCCTCCCCGGATAATCTTTCTCTTCTTGGGGATGAACCTCTGTACAGTGTCCTCAATTTTACCCACAAACTCCTGCCATTTTTGCTCTACTGTCTTCCCTGCTAGGCTCTGCTTCCAGTCTATTTTCATCAGTCTATATTTGCCTTTTTCAAGTTAAATACTGGCAGTCTTTCTTGCATCTCTTCTTCGTCTTTTTTTAAGTCACTCAATATCTGTCAATCAGTTCTCATACTTCCTCCTTGCCCCTCTTATTTTCTTTTTCACTTCTTCTTGTACTTTTCACATCCAGTCTGATATTTGTTTGTATGATCAAGCTGACATGTATTTCCTTTGCTGTGTCACCTCTTTCATCACAGAGGGATCTTTGGTTTTGTTTATCCTTCCTCAACCCTTTGTGTGACTGCATCTTGTGTGATACACTCCTCATTCCTGAAGAAGGGCTTATGCCTGAAACGTCGATTCTCCTGCTCCTTGGATGCTGCCTGACCCGCTGCGCTTTTCCAGCAACACATTTTTCAGCTGTGACTGCATCTAGTCTGTAACCAGGTCATCCCTGTTTGAAGGCCACCCAATAACTACTATCTTTTAACTTGTTAGTCTTTGGCTCCATTTTATTCAGACCTAGATTCCTTCTTGTCGATAAAATATGGAGCTGAAAAAAACACAGCAGGTCAGACAGCATCAAAGGATCAGACAAGTAGATGTTTCTAGTCAGGACCCTTCATCAGGACCGATGCTGTCTGACCTGCTGTGTTTTCCCAGCTCCACATTTTATCGACTCTGACATCCAGTGTCTGCAGGCCTTACTATGTCCAGATTCCTCATTTTTAAAAAATGAATTATTCCCCAGTTAAGGAGATCTACAGTTGGTTTGACCTGTTCATTAAGGTTGCTTGCAAGCCCATGAAATCACTGGGAGAACTAGGCAGTTGTCTAGAGCACCAAAATACATGTTGTGGAATGGTAAAGGACTGAACAAACTACAAAACTACATAAATTCAAAGACAAACTCCAGTAGTTGGAATGGAAGGTCTAGATCTACTGATATAAATTCGCATGTACTGACACACATGCTGATATCAGTGTACAGTATTTACATTGCAACATATTCCACAATTTCATATTGTACTGTTCATTCTGACTATATGGCAATTACACAAATTTATACATGTACATTACTATTTCAAAACTGAGCTGGGCATGTTTAACTTTCTTCAGTACTAAAACCTAAACATTATTATGGCTTCACTTTTCACAATTAAATACCTTAACTTTCAAATGTAAAAGTTAGTAATGTAGTGCCTTTCTGTAATATAGGTTGAATCAATGGGTTGGATCTTTTCTATTTGACAAATCTAGCTTGGTCATTGGAAAATGTGAAGAACTTTTCCACAGCAAAAAAAAACTACTCATTGTGATTAATAGATTTTCACCTTTTCTTTCCATGTAAAAATATGCTATTAATCGTGACTAAGTAACAGCCTAGGTAAGGCTATTGCTGTTCATTGATTGGTTTGTTATTAAATGTACTTCAATACAGATAAAACTTATAATTTCAAACATTATCAAGTGGCAAACTTTCAAATGCATCAAGCTATGAATCTCTGTTGGAAGTGTTTTTATATATGTGCAGAGAAGCTCCCAATGTTAGGAAATCACTGAAGGACCCCACTAAGTACTGGGCTTCTGATCAGTTTCAGTTTACTTTCATCACTCTATGTTCATTTTTGTTTGTTAGAATGTAATGCTTAATTACAATATTCTAAAATGTATAGATGAAGACTGTTTTAAATCACGTCATTATGCCGATATAGTTAGTCAGATGACTAGATGACTAGACAATTTCCAAGAACTATTAAATGTTCAGCAGAACTTAATATTTTGATTTGTTAGTTCGAGTTCTAACAACTGTGTTACATTTTCATTTTATATGTTTTTAACCTATAAGTTCAGCTTAGGTCACAACATTAGCAGAAAAAAAAATTTAGAAGTTCTCAAAGTTCCTATTTCAAAACTGGATTGCTATTTTCTTTCAATGCTCAATTATTATTTTCACTTAATTTCTGATATATTATGTCTTAATAAAGAGTCATTGCTAAACAAGCATTAATGTGAAATACTTTCACTCACAAAATTAGTTCAAACTCATTCGAGAAGTTTTGTTTCAGAACGTAGACAGTAGGAAATTTTGTTGCTGTTGAAAAGAGGAAGCGGATTCTCACAGTACTTAAATGGCAAACTCACTCACAGACCTACAGAGCTAACTTGAAAAGAGACTGGCTATCTTCAGCCACAGATGCACTGACTGCACTCAGAGTGGAACCACCTCTAAAATTTATATTCAGGTAGGGTAAACATCCTTTCCACAAAGGATACATTTCATCCTTACAAAATATTTACTGGAGTGTGTACTATGTTATTGTTTAAGAGAAATATGATTATGATTGCAAAATTGTGATTAGGGAATGTGCTATAAATGTGTGATATAGATGTATTACATAAGGATTTTTCTTTAATGTGGCACAGTATAATAGACTCTGGACTAAGGTTAGAGAATGTGGAGTCAGGCAACAGATAGCAGACTGAATAGGAAGCTGCTGTGTAACAGAAAATAGGTTATTCCAGTGATTAAGGGTAACTATTCAGATTAACAGAGCGGGAATGACCACTTTATTCACAATATATGTTATTTAGAATTGAGAGTTGGAAGTGTAGTTTCAAATTTTCAGAAAACATGTAATAAGGCCAAATTCTACAACTGTGAAAAATAGTAAAAGAGAATCAGACAGCTAAGACACATTTGTAAAATGACCATGCAATTGACAAATTAACTTTAACATATGGGGTTCATTTAGACTCACAGAGTCATAGAAATGTACAGCACGGAAACAGACCCTTTGGTCCAACTCATCCATGCTGACCAGATATCTCAACCCAATCTAGTCCCACCTGCCAGCACCCAGCCCGTATCCCTCCAAACCCTTCCTATTCATATACCCATCCCGATGTCTTTTAAATGTTGCAATTGTACCAGCCTCCACCACTTCCTCTGGCAGGTAATTCCATACATGCATGAAAAGGTTGTTCCTTAGGTCTCTTTTATATCTTTCCCCTCTCACTTTAAACTTATGCCCTCTAGTTCTGAACTCCCCCACCTCAGGGAAAAGACTTTATCTATTTATCCTATCCATGCCCCTCATGATTTTATAAACCTCTATAAGGTCACCCTTCAAACTCCGATGCTGCAGGGAAAACAGCCCCACCTATTCAACCTCTCCCTATATCTCAAACCCTGGTAACATCCTTGTAAATCTTTTCTGAACCCTGTCAAGTTTCACAACATCTTTCTTACAGGAGGGAGACCAGAATATTCCAACAGTGGCCTAACCAATGTCCTGTACAGCTGCAACATTACCTTCCAATTCCTGTACTCAATACTCTGACCAATAGAGGAAAACATACCAAATGCCTTCTTCACTATCCTAGCTACCTGTGATTCTACTTTCAAGGAGCTATGAATCTGCACTCCAAGGTCTCTTTGTTCAGCAACACTCCCGAGGACCTTACCAATAAGTGTATAAGTCCTGCTGAGATTTGCTTTCCCAAAATGCAGCATCTCACATTTATCTAAATTAAACTCCATCTGCCACTTCACAGCTCTAGATGATTAGAATTTAAAAGCTTTAATACTATCTTAAACGTACAGTACCTTGGTTGGACCACATTGGATTATAAGCTGATATAGATCGTTAAAATAACGTTTAGCAATAGACAACATGTTTTCACTTATTAAGTATTCAAACCTAAAGGGCATAAACATAAGGCATTGACAAATAAAATCAGTAAGAAATTCAGGAAAATCTTCTTTACCAAAGAATGGTTAGAATGTGAGATGTGCTTCTACAACAACTAGTCAATACAAACAGCATTGATGCATTTAAAGGTCTGCCACATTATTCCATGCCAAGCAAAGAGGATATATGGCTATCATTAGACAAAAAAAGGAAAGGAAACTCATAAGTGCTGGTGTAGACACATTGGACCAAATTAACCTTTTCAGTGTGCTGGACTTATAATTTGATATAATGGATTCAATTTTTACATGTTACCTGGTATTAATGATAATGCTTCATTTTGGATAAATGTCTGATAACAAATATTCATATCAAACTTTTTTTATTATGACATTTCTGTTTCTTATGAAGAGTGATGCTGGATTCAGAATTAATTAATGAACAGTTTGCAATGAGACTGAAAGCAATAAGGAAAATCAATAATAAAAGACTTCTTAGAACAACATGATTCTTCTCTGTCAGAAGTGACTCATCAAGATTGAGCAATAGAAGTGGGGAGTGTGGATGCTCTTTTTCTGTTCATAGGTTATCCTGTATTAGAGCTGGATGTTGCAGGTTTGTAAGTCACAAACTAGCAAAGTACATGGTTGATAATTCATACATTATTTTAAGGTGGTTTAATGAAGTAAGAAAAGGAATTTAGAAATAATGAACAAGCAAAGTATGTAGGAGCAGCAGATTACCCATGATGCCCTATTTTAATGCCTGTTGCCTTTGACTGTGACCAGCTGTGCTTGAGAGAACTTTCAAAACACCCTCCACATGATTGAACTCCCAAGATCTCACTGCCAGCATTTAGATCTGGGCCGGTAGAGACTTGATGAACAAACTGAGCAAAATGAGCAGCCCAGGAAAGGTTATGTTTTTGTTATCACTTTTAGTTAATTCAAAATAGAAAGTGCTGGTGCAACTCAATAGGTCAAACAGCATCTGGGAAGGGAGAAATAGAATTAATGTTTTGAGTTCATTCTGACTCTTCTTCAGAATAGTATTTTATAATTTAGTTTATACCAGTAAATTAGAGAATTATATTCAAAACATGTTGTCAAGCAAATTTCCAATCCTAACTACACTAGCTGAACAAGCAGAACAAGCCAAACCACATTAAAATTGACATTTTCCACAAGTGCACTGAATCATAGAATTTACAGTTGGTCATTTTGTTTATTATATTTGTGTTAGCTCTTCAACAGAAGTTATTATCCCATTCACATTTCCTTCTGTTTCTATTTAACCGTTCCATAATTCCTTTTCAAATACATGGGAATCAGTAGAGAACATACAGCCTTGATCCTATTCTGCCAAATCAGTAAAGATAGGTAGTGATCTGTAACAACTCTGTATCACTGTCTTTGCCCTACATTCCATACTATATTCAAATGTATTCAAAAATCTATCAATATTAGATTCAAAACTTATAATTGACCAGTGTCTATTACCATTTGAGAAAGACAATACAAACGTCTACCATCCTATGGCTGTCGATATGTTTCTTAATTTCATTCCTGGAAAATCTGGCTCAAAATTTTAAATTGTGATTCTTGGTCTTGGAATTCCTTACTTTCAATAAAGGTTTCTATTTAGCCTATGCTTCTTTTAGTATCTTGAAACTTTGATCAAATCTCATCTAAATCTTCCAGGGATTATAACACCAAGGTCTGTTTAAGTGACTTCACTTCATAACTTAATCTTTGGATTCCAGTCTTTAATTGGGTAAACCAACATTGCATTCTCTCCAAAGCAAATATGTCTTTCTTGAGGTATGTTGGCCATGACTGCTCATAGTACTTTTGATGTTATCTTAACCATGACTTAACCAGACTATAAATTATAGCCCACCAGTTAGAAATGTCATCATTCCACTAGCTTTCAGGATTTTCTGTTCATGATATTTTAATTCTCTGTGCATATAAAGCACAAAACCTCTTTGGAACTCTATTGTTTCTCGATTTCACCATTTAGAAAATGGTCTATTCTATCTATTTTAGGTCTGAAGTGAATAAACTCACATTTGACTGCATTAAAATCCATCTGCCTTGGTTTTGACAATTTGCTTAATTTACTAATATCTTTTTGTAATTTTATACTTTCTAAATGGCTTACTATGCAACTGAGCATTGCATTATTGACAAACATAAATACAAGGTTTTCTATCCTACTATATAAGATGTTATTAAATATCTTTAACAGTGTAACCCTAACACAGATGTTCTTAGATTAGATTCCCTACAGTGTGGAAATAGGCCCTTCGGCCCAACCAGTCCACACAGACCTTCCAAAGAGTAACCCACCCAGACCCATTTCCCTCTGACTAATTGACCTAACACTGTGGGCCAATTCACCTGACCTGCACATCTTTGCGATTGGGAGGAAACCCACACAGACATGGGGAGAATGTGCAAACTCCACACAGACAGTCACCCGAGGCTGGAATCAAACCTGGGACCCTGGTGCTGTGAGACAGCTGTGCTACCTACTGAGCCACCATGCCACTCCTTATGACACCAGTTGTCACATTCCACCAATTAGGCATTTATCTGACTCACTTTGCTATTTAGTTACTCTGACAATCATGGTCTACTGGAGAGGGAAACACAGCTTAAACGGAACACTTTGGGATGGTAAAAGATTGCTTAAAATGAAGCATCCAAAATGAGGCACTGCCTTCAATCAACAGTCAATGTTTACTAGATTTAAGCACCATTGATATGTAAATAACTTTTCTGAAGCATGATTTATGTGAATGAATGGAATGCAAGTGACACCATTCACAAATGAAAATGCAGCATGTTCGCTGTTCATACTGAAAACCATCCTTAATGAACTGTACCAAGCAATATAATCAGAGAACCATTGTTTTACATTGTATGATATGTCAACTTAATAGTTTTCAAAATATTTTGTTTTTAATGATAAATTAATTTATTTATATGAATAATCATTAGAAAACAAAATAGCATTGCAGGAATCTCCCAGAGCAATTTCACTTCCTGTTTTTAAAGTGTCAAGATAATTTTGTAAAAACAAAATCCATGTTGTATTTATTAGTGTTTATAGTATATGCTTAATTACAACTAATACTTTTGGTCAGTTAAAATATATTATTTTTGATGGACTTTGTTTTGAAGCAGATATGGTGCCACTTTATTACAGTTGCATAGATTGGAACTACTTAATTTTTAACTTCTCTTGGAAAGTCCACAAGTAAAATTCCTGCAATATAGAATGATTATTAATTCTATTTGGGTCTCATGAGCTCATGACTCATTCTCACATTTAATCCAAATGACGGGAAAGACCCACATCTTACATAACAGTCCAGCTGATTTTGATATGTTTGTTTTTGATTTTGGAAAAGCAGTGTAATGTCATGTTAACATAGGTAAGTTGGACTAAATGAAAAGATTGTCTTTTTTAATATCCATTAAATGTCTGTATTAATTGTAGTGCCAATCTCCTGCTTAAGTAATGATGGCATTTAAAGATGATGGAGAGAGGTGAGCTGAGTGGCCTCCTTCTCCACCATAACACTTCTGTGATGTCAATGAATAGGCTAAATAAAAGGATAAAAAAAAAATCCATTCATTAGTTGTACTAACTTTAGTTAAGACTCAAAAATATAATCACTAGGTAAAATAAAGATTCTATTAAAGTAACGATACCTTTGCAAAGCTGAAATATAATAAAACATCACTGCTTGCTTCACTAAAGGAAATAATCTGTGAATTTTATATTGGATTTTTGGACATGTGTCTGGGGCTTGTCTACATCATGAACAATAAATTTCAACTCGTACAGTGTACAGTTTTGTGCACTCCATTATTGAAAGGAGACAAGATATTGGGAAAAGATCCAAGATAGCTTTTTACTAGGATTGTACTATATTTGCATTGAGAGACTAGAAAAACAGGGATTATTTTCACTGGAAAAGTGAAAGTTAAGGCAGATGTGATCAAAGTATTCACTGTTATGAAAAGCTTTGAGAAGACAGATAGTGCAAGACTATTTCAATGCTTGGTAAATCTATGTCAGAGGATCATAAAACACTGTCAGCACTACAATTATGAAGAGTCATCCATGGAGAATATCTGCCATGAAAGGAATTTTTAGAGTTCAGTGTACACTATCACAAGTGGTTGTTGAAGGTGAGTCATCATGGCACTGAAAAGGAATTAGGTTAACATTTTATTAGGAAAAATATTAAAGCAGAATGGAAAATAAATTGAGACTAGATGGATCTGATGTACAGAATTGCACATTATAAAATGAATGCCCCTTTTGTGCTGAAATAATTACTATTAAACCAGAACCTGAAGATTAAATTAAAGCTATGAATTCACTTCCTTTACTCTGCATTTTTCCCTGTATGATGGGGAGGTGTGACGAGCAGTGATAATGTGGAGAAGCTGGTGTTGGACTGCAGTGAACAAAGTTAAAAATCACACAACACCAAGTTATAGAGTCATAGAGATGTACAGCATGGAAACAGACCCTTCGGTCCATCCTGTCTATGCTGATCAGATATCCCAATCCAATCTAGTCCCACCTGCCAGCACTCGACCCATATCCCTCCAAACCCTTCCTATTCATATGCCCATCCAAATGCCTCTTAAATGTTGCAATTGTACGAGCCTCCACCACATCCTCTGGTAGCTCATTCCATACACGTACCACCCTCTGCGTGAAAACGTTGCTCCTAAGGTCTCTTTTATATCTTTCCCCTCTCACCCCTAAACCTATGCCCTCTAGTTCTGGACTCCATCACCCCAGGGAAAAGACTTTGTCTCTTTATCCTATCCATGATCCTCATAATTTTGTAAACCTCTATAAGGTTACCCCTCAGCCTCCAACGCTTCAAGGAAAAAAGCCGCAGCCTGTTCAGCCTCTCCCTATAGCTCAAATCCTCCAACCCTGGCAACATCCTTGTGCATCGTTTCTGAACCCTTTCAAGTTTCACAACATCTTTCCGATAGGAAGGAGACCAGAATTGCACACAATATTCCAACAGTGCCCAACCAATGTTCTGTACAGCCTTAACATGACCTCCCAACTCTTGTACTCAATACTCTGACCAATAAAAGAAAGCATACCAAACGCCTTCTTCATTATCCTATCTACCTAGGACTCCACATTCAAGGAGCTATGAACCTGTACTCCAAGGTCTCTTTGTTCAGTAACACTCCTGAGGAACTTGCCATTAAGTGTATAAGTGGGGCCCTACTAGAATTTGCTTTACCAAAATGCAGCACCTCGCATTTATCTGAATTAAACTCCATCTGCCACTTCTCAGCCCATTGGCCCATCTTGTCAAGATCCTGTATCCCTCTTCACTGTCCAATTTTGGTGTCATCTGCAAACTTACTAACTGGACCTCTTATGCTTGCATCCAAATCATTTTTGTAAATGACAACAAGTAGAGGAATCAGCACAGGCCTCCATTCTGAAAAACAACCTCCACTATCACCCTCTGTCTTCTACCTTTGAGCCAGTTCTGTATCCAAATGGCTAGTTCTCCCTGTATTCTGTGAGTTCTAACCTTGCTAATCAGTCTCCCATGGGGATCCTTTTTGAACGCCTGACTGAAGTCCATTTCGATCACATCTACCGCTCTGCCCTCATCAATCCTCTTTGTTACTTTTTCAAAAAGCTCAATCGAATTTGTGAGACATGATTTCCCACGCACAAAGCCATGTTGACTATCCCTAATCAGTCCTTGCCTTTCCAAATACATGTACATCCTGTCCCTCAGGATTCCCTCCAACAACTTGCCCACCACTGACGTCAGGCTTACTGATCTGTAGTTCCCTGGCTTGTCCTTACCACCTTTCTTAAACAGTGGCACCACGTTAGCCAACCTCTAGTCTTCTAAAATCTCACCTGTGACTATTGATGATACAAATATCTCAGAAAGAGGCCCAGCAATCACTTCTCTAGCTTCCTACAGAGTTCTAAGGTACACCTGATCAGGTCCTGGGGATTAATCCAACTTTACGCATTCCAAGACATCCAGCACTTCCTCCTCTGTAATATGAACATTTTGCAAGATGTCACCATCTAGTTCCCTGCAGTCTATATCTTCCATATCCTTTTCCACAAGTAAATACTGATGCAAAATACTCGTTTAGTATCTCCCCCATTTTTTGCGGCTCCACACAAAGGCCACCTTGCTGATCTTTGAGGGGCCCTATTCTCTAGGAGAAAGTGAGGACTGCGGATGCTGGAGAAGGGCTTATGCCCGAAACGTTGATTCCCCTGCTCATTTGATGCTGCCTGACCTGCTGCGTTTTTCCAGCAACACATTTTTAAGCTTTGGGCCCTATTCTCTCCCTAGTTACCCTTTTGTCCTTAATGTATTTGTAATAGCCCTTTGGATTCTCCTTAATTCTATTTGCCAAAGCTATCTCATGTCCCTTTTTTGCCCTCCAGATTTCCTTCTTAAGTATACTCCCACTGCCTTTATACTCTTCCAAGGATTCACTCGATCTATCCTGTGTATACCTTACATATGTTTTCTTCTTTTTATTAACCAAACCCTCAATTTCTTTAGTCATCCAGCATTCCCTATACCTACCAGCCTTTCCTTTCACCCTAACAGGAATATACTTTCTATGGATTCTCGTTATCTCATTTCTGAAGGCTTCCCATTTTCCAGCTGTCCCTTTACCTGCGAACATCTGCCTCCACTCAGCTTTCAAGAGTTCTTGCCTAATACCGTCAAAATTGGCCTTTCTTCAATTTAGAACTTCAACTTTTAGATCTGGTCTATCCTTTTCCGTCACTATTTTAAATCTAATAGAATTATGGTAGCTGTCTCTAAAGTGCTCCCCCACTGACACCTCAGTCACCTGCC
Organism: Chiloscyllium plagiosum; assembly: GCF_004010195.1. Lineage (NCBI taxonomy): Eukaryota > Metazoa > Chordata > Chondrichthyes > Orectolobiformes > Hemiscylliidae > Chiloscyllium > Chiloscyllium plagiosum. Next base: position 36,187,639 of record NC_057728.1, on the reverse strand, counting down.
CTGCCTTATTTCCCAAGAGTAGGTGCATCCACATACTGAATCAGAAAATGTCTTGTACACACTGAACAAATACCTCTCCATCTAAACCTTTAACACTATGGCATTCCCAGTCTATGTTTGGAAAGTTAAAATCCCCTACCATAACCACCCTATTATTCTTACAGATAACTGAGATCTCCTTACAAGTTTGTTTCTCAATTTTTTAGGGGGTCTATAATACAATACCAATAAAGTGACCATGCCTTTCTTATTTCTCAGTTCCACCAAAATAACTTCCCTGGATGTATTTCCAGGAATATCCTCCCTCAGCACAGCTGTAATGCTATCCCTTATCAAAAATGCCAGTCCCCCTCCTCTCTTGCCTCCCTTTCTATCCTTCCTGTAGCATTTGTATCCTGGAACATTAAGCTCCCAGTCCTGACCATCCCTGAGCCATGTTTCTGTAATTGCTATGATATCCCAGTCCCATGTTCCTAACCATGCCCTGAGTTAATCTGCCTTCCCTGTTAGGCACCTTGCATTGAAATAAATGCAGTTTAATTTATTAGTCCTACCTTGTCCCTGCCTGCCCTGACTGTTTGACTCGCTTCTATTCTCAACTATACCAGTCTCAGATTGACCTCTTTCCTCACTATCTCACTGGGTCCAACTGCCCCCACCTTACTTGTTTAAATTCTCCTGACCAGCTCTAGCAAATCTCCTTGCCAGTACAATTAGTCCTCTTCCAATTTAGGTGCAATCTGTCCTTCTTGTACAGATCACTTCTACCCCTAAAGAGATTTCAATGATCCAAAAATGTGAATCCTTCTCACATACACCAGCTCCTCAGCCATGCATTCATCTGCTCCATCCTCCTATTCCTGCCCTCACTAGCTCGTAGCACCGGGAGTAATCCAGATATTACTACTCTCGAGGACCTTTTTAATTCCTGCCTAACTCGCTGCAATCTCCCTTCAGAATCTCATCCTTTTCCCTTCTTATGACATTGGTTCCAATGTGGACAATGACCTCTTGCTGGCCCCTCTTCCCCGTGAGAACATTCTGCACCCTCTCTGAGACATCCTTGATCCTGGCACCAGGGAATCAACACACCATTCTGCTTTTTCGCTCCTGGCCACAGAAACATCTGTTTGTACCTCTGACTAGAGAATCCCATAACATAACTGATGTCTTGGAACCCGACATACCCCTTGTTGCATTAGAGCCAGTCTCAATACTAGAAACTTGGCTGTTCATGTTACATTCCCCTGAGAATCCATCACCCCCTACATTTTCCAAAACAGCATACTTGTTTGAAATGGGTATTGGCACAAAAGACTCCTGCATTAGCTGCCTACCTCTCCTACCCTTCCTGGAGTTAACCCATCTATGTGACTGTATCTGAGACTTTACCCCCTTCCTATAACTGCCATCCATCACATACTGTTGCTGTTGCAAATTCCTCATTGCTTCTAACTGTCTCTCCAATCGATCCACTCGTTCTGATAAGATTTGCAACCAATAGCATTTATGGCAGATATAATCTGCAGTAACCCTTAGACTCTCTTTAAACTCCCACATCTGACAAGAAGCACATATCACTCCACTAAAGATCATTTTTACTCCTTCACAATCTACAGACCCAGAAAATATCACCGTCTTATTCCTCTACGAACACTGCCCCAGGTTAAATTAATAGTTATGGCTTATATTTTAAGTTTAATCAAGAGACATAGCTCAATAAAACATATAATCAAGAAAGAAATCACTCTACTCACTGCTGCAGACTTTCTTTAGTCCACTTAAAACAATTCACTTATCTGCTTCTGTGCTGTGAAATTCGCCCAACAGTTCCTCCAAGGTCAGTTGTGAATTTCACCGTTTGTTAATTTTCCCAGACGCACTCCGATGTCCAGTGATACATGAATTCAAACAGCAAAGACAGTAACTATGCAAGTTCAGTGTGGTGTCAGTTTCTTTCTTTCTTTCTCTCTCTCTCTCTCTCTCTCCTGCAATGACCTCACCATGTGCTTCCTTTGTCTGTTCTTCTCCCTTTTAAAACTTATAGTCCTGCAGGTTTATTTATTTGGAAGCACTAGCTTTAGGAAAACTCCGAAAGCTAGTGCTTCTAAATGAACCTGTTGAACTATAACTTGATGTTGTGCGATTTTTAACTTTGATGAACAGTGGGCAGGGGTGGACTGTTCTGATTCTTGTTTGGAATGACTTTTGATACAACCTATGCCCTTAACTCACAAAACAATTCACAAAAGGATGTTTATTAACACAGAACTCAAAAATATATTAAGAGAGTTTTCTGGTACTTAGGACCTCTGTAAGTTAATCTAGATCACTTGTAATTTTATAGAAGTTTCAAAGATGCTTTCTGCAATGCAAGATTTTAGCATGAATATGACTCTACCATTTCACAGAGCCATAGAGATGTACAGCATGGAAACAGACCAACCTGTTCATACCAACCAGATATCCCAACCCATTCTAGTCCCACCTGCCAGCACCCGACCCATATCCCTCCAAACCCTTCCTATTCATATACCCATCCAAATGCCTTTTAAATGTTGCAATTGTACTAGCCACCACCACTTCCTCTGGCAGCTCATTCCATACACATACCACCCTGTGTGTGAAAAGGTCTCGTTCATATCTTTCCCCTCTCACCTTAAACCTATGCCCCCTAGTTCTGGACTCCCCAACCCCAGGGAAAATACCTTGTCTATTTATCCCATCCATGCCCTTCATGATTTAAACCTCTATAAGGTCACCCCTCAGCCTCCGATGCTCTGGAAAAATAGCTCCAGCCCATTCAACCTTTCCCTATAGCTCAAATCCTCCAACCCTGGCAACGTCCTTTTAAATCTTTTCTGAACCCTTTCTTAACACCCTTCCGATAGGAAAGAAACCAGAATTGCATGCAATATTCAAACAGTGAACTAACTAATGTCCTGCACAGCTGCAACATGACCCCTCAATAATCTAACCAATAAAGGAAAGCATACCAGACACCTTCTTCACTATCCTATCTATCTGCGACTCCACTTTCACAGAGCTATGAACCTGCACTCCAAGGTCTCTTTGTTCAGCAACACTCCCTAGAACCTTATATAAAGTCCTGTTAAGATTTGCTTTCCCAAAATGCAGCACCTCGCATTTGTCTAAAATAAACTTCATCTGCCACTCCCCAGGCCACCGGGCCATCTGTCCAAAATCCCGTGGTAATCCGAGGTAACCTTCTTCACAGTCCACAACACCTCCAAAACTGGTGTAATCTGCAAACTTACTAACAACACCTCTTATGCTCACATCCAAATCATTTATATGAATGATGAGAAGTAGTGGATTCAGCACCAATCTTTGTGGAACTCCACTGGTCACATAACCTTGCTAACCAGTCTATTGAACTACAGAAGCAATCACCCCAACATCCACAAATGAAGCTGCATCAGAACATTATTTCAACGAGCAACACACACTGCAGCACAGAGGAACTACGCACAGCAGAGGAAAATCACCTATACCGTGTATTCAAAAAGAATAGGTACTCAATGAACAGAGTCTGCTGATTTCTCAGCAACAAACCCAAATAAGCAGACAAAACATGTCCAGAAACCCTAACCATTTCCCCCTACATCAAAGGCATCTCAGAAATGACGGCCAGACTACTTCGACCCCTTGGCATCATAGCGGGCCATAAACCCACCAACACACTAAAACAGCAGCTAATGAACTTGAAACACCCTATACAGACAACAAGCAAAACTCATCCACTGGGTTTCCCTGGTCTAACCTACTTGTTACCTCTTCAAAAAATTCCAACAGGTTTGTCAGGCATGACCTCCCTTTACTAAATCCATGTTGACTTGTTCTAATCAGACTCTGCTCTTCCAAGAATTTAGAAACCTCATCCTGTTCAGCCTCTCCCCATTGCTTAAATCCTCCAACCCTGGCAACATCCTTATAAATCTTTTCTGAACCCTTTCAAGTTTCACAACATCTTTCCGATAGGAAGGAGACCAGAATTACATGCAACATTCCAACAGCGGCCGAACCAATGTCCTGTACAGCCGCAACATGACCTCCCAACTCCTGTATTCAATACTCTGACCAATAAAGGAAAGCATACCAAACACCTTCTTCACTATCCTATCTACCTGCGACTTTCAAGGAGTACTCTGAGGTCTCTTTGTTCAGCAACACTCTCTAAGACCTTACCATTAAGTGTATAACTCCTACTGTTTTGTCCTCTTATTTCTTTAGATCAACTTAGATGTGCATAATAATGCTTACATAAATAGATTTGCAGCATTGAATGCATTTGAGAATAATATAAATTTTCACCGTAGCCATAGTTCAAATATGGTTATAATCCAAAGATGTGCAGGTTAGGTGGATATAGTTGCCCACAGTGTAAGAAATGTGCAGGCTGGGTGAATTAGCATAAGAAATGCAGAGATACAAGGATAGGGTAGGAGAATGGTTCTGGGTGGGATGCTCTTCAGAGCATCGGTGTGGACTTGATGGGCTGTATGGCTTGCTTCCACATTGGAGGGATTCTTTTTTTTTTGATTCAATGACTATTATTTTAACTCCATCATTTTAAAGTATTTTTCAATGCTTCTGGCTGTTGTGTTTATGACTGGCCCCTATGTAAGATAGCAGGCTGGAATACTCCTCATCGATTTCTGCTAACACTGATGTGTTGAATTATACTTAAACACCCTCTCTCTCAAGCGGCAAAATGTCTTGGTTTTTTTTACTACCATCTGCTGACCAGCCAGCTATCATTCCATGGCACCATGCATTAGTGCTCACTAGTATTACACACTGATGCCACATATCATGGCTGGTGTTCCCATTCATCCACTATCTTTCTGATTTTTTTTGGATCGCAGTCACTCAATATCTCCAATATAAAATTATCACCCTCGTGGCTAAATGACTTTATCATTCTCTATCTCCATAACCATGTGTATCCATATAACACACACACTCCTAGGATTCCTTGTTCTCTGACTTTGCATACTTTGGTTTATGTTATTTTCCTTGGAATGAGAATGACACTTGCTCATGGCAAGAATCTTGAGTCTTTTAAATGGGGATAGGTTGTTGCACTGCAGATACCACATGGTCCTTCTATTCTTACTACTTACTACAGATGTAAAGAAGGACTTACAGATTGATAATCCTCTTATTTGGTTATGGCACACCTTCCATTGCCATAGAATTTTGAGGTGGGATGAACACAGAGTTTCTGACCCAGAGGTAGGGACACTACCATTGTACCACAAGATCTTCCGTTTGGATACTGGAAGATTACTCCACCTCTGTCACAGTTTTGGCGACCATTAAGGACCCACTCTACAAAATCCCCTTCTGAAATAGCTTTGCCTCTCTCTTTCCCTCTCTACCTTTAACATCACATCTTTGATTGTTGTCACAGGAACAGCAGGAGGCCATTCAGCCCCTTGAGCCTTTTCTTCCAAGCCTTTCAATGCTGTCTCATCATGATGTCTCTTATGTTCCCATTCCCTAATCTTTCATTAGTCGGCTCAGCTTCCTATTTTATCTAATTATTGCTCTGTGAAAGGTGATATATAAAAGGAAGCATTATTAACATTGTTGTGGAGTAATGCCCAGGGTGTAGTGATGTAATGTCTCCTAAAATCTTCAGTTTAAAGATGATGCCATTGTGAGGAGATAGTTTAAATTTGAAATCAGAAAGCCATCAACTGTTCACAGAAAATCTTCAAACAATACAGCTTGAATGATCAGATCCTTAATCTCATTGATCCTGGAGTGCAAAATTCACTATATTTTAGTTTCGGCTGTTTGAGGATTGTAGTGAGTAGCAATGTTCAAGCTTGCTCCTTGACCAGCAGTAAAAAGAAAAATTCCCTCATCTCTGTTCAATACTAGCCATTGTTTACCAAACATAGTTCACATGATAACGGACAAGTGAAAGGAAACCTTTCCCATTAACTTCACACGAATCTCTGCAAAAATAGCAGCACTGGTCATGTGCCCAAACAAAGTAAAATTTCACGTGATAGCATGTGACTTTATTACATCACTCCTCTTGTGCTACTTCTGTTTCCTTTGAAATATAAACAAAAGACCTTGAAAGTCTTCAGTTATTCACAGCTGGGATATTATATGCAGTCACGTCTGAGAAGCAACAGTGATATTATGCTGCCTTACCTTTGTAATGGGTATTTAAACAGGATTCTTGATTTGATGTACATTCAATCACATAGTTAATGTCTTTTGTTGAATGAGATCAATAGAGCCCAGCCTGTCATGGCTCGGAACAACTTTTCTCATACAACCTTCCATTCTTTATGCAACTTGACACTGTTTTCAGAAGCAGAAGTGCTCACCATGCTGTGATCAGCTGGTGGTCATGTCACTGGTGTGTTATTTAAAGCCCAGCGCTGCCTCCTTCAGATGCTGCATGGCAGGAACTACCCTTCACATTGTTGTGCTCAAATATCATCAGTGAGAAAATGTCCCAAAAAGGCAATTAGCCATTCATGTCTTGGGCGAAGTGGAAGGCCGAGCAATGAAGGAAGAAGGTGAATGATCTACTTGTATTCTGCAAGGATAAGCATGAGTTGATGCACTTGCACAGGACAAACAAGATAAGAGTATCCATGATGAACCCCAGGAAGCAGCAAGGATCTGCGAGACCATGATGTTCATGTCCACTGCTCCCTTAAGTAGTTAAGAAGGCATATGGGATACTTGCTATTATTAGTCAAGGCATAGTGTTTAAGAGCAGAATGTGCAACACCGTGTGCTTCAGGTGTGACATTACTATTGCCCAATGCCTCACAGTGACACATCCATCCTTGACTGTTCAGTGCTCTTCACCATGGCAGGCTAAAAGCATGCAGGCCACAGAGGCTGATGTCCTGTACCAGCACTAAAGACCCTTTGTGATAAAAGCAATGAAGCCACACAGTCTACAAGTAAGAGCAAAGTGAATGAGCAGTAAGAAAGCAGGCTAACAACCAAATGATTCCATATGCACAGATGAATGTGACATGTGTGTGTTCCTGTGCATAAAGTGACCTGGCAGAAGCGTTCAAGTCATGGGGGTCCCCGAACTTGAAAGTCATATTGAGGAGCTGAAGTGGTGTGAGAGTTAGTCTGAGAACAGCCATGACGATGTGGTACAACTGGTAAATTGCTGATGCTGACTTTTGTGAACAAAATGTTGAGGAGGATGGTGGTCATGGAGCATGCAGGGACATGGTGCTGCAAGCACGGTTGCTTGATGGCTGGGTTAAGTTAGCAGTGAGCTACAATTTGCTCTGACTTTCAAGTCAGGAATCTGTGCCTTCTCACTTTTCAAGGAAGAAGAATAGATGTAACACAAGTTGGGCTAATAATGTGATGTGAATGCATGGCTGCTACTCAACAATATGATTCTGAAGTTTCCATTTGAGGCTTGGGGAGAAAATCACAAAACACATTTTCGACATTGCGAGTCTGATTGATTGACTCTCTTGTTTTTACCCAATTTTCTTGTCTTTGCCCATGCCATACAACAGGGAGAGAGAGTTTTGCCTGTAGATTTTCCTTGTTTGTTTACTGGTTTTACCTGTGGGGTAGCCAAAAAAAAGCTGTGAGCTCTATGATTCTAGCTTTTGCAAAGAGCTGAATTTAATGCTGCAATAAAACTGAATTGATGTCATTAAATTATAACATGGAAACTTAGTAAATAATTCTGTTGAACATTAAAAAAAACGTGAATAATTGTGTAATGTTATTGGGGAAAGTTTGTATTACAATTAGCCTATATTTGCATGTGTTAATCCAACTATTATAATTCTAGCCCCTTAGTTGTTGAGGGCTTTTGAGGTGCAGTGGTAGTGTCCCTACCTCTGCATTAGAAGGTCTAGGATGAAGTCCCATCTACTATAGAGGTGTGTTATAATATGTCTGAACAGTGATTAAAAATATCTACCCCCCCCCTCCCCCCCGAGTTCAAGCATAGATTAAAATGCTGTTGACATAATTTTAAAGCCATCAAATGCACATTGAATTTAGCCTGAAGTTATTTGAGGTGATACTTACAGTTACACTTTCCAACATTCTTGAAAATCCAACATGTGCTTCTTCAATAACATGGGAAAGATATTTCATAAGCAACGTCAACTCCATTTGTAAAGCCAATAAATCCTGAAAACACAACAGTTATACTTGACAAATTTCCTAAATATATAATTATTATTTTGATTATGGTTCTTTTACTATGTGTGTTTAATAATTCTTCATGTGTAAATCAGATTTTAAAATCTTTAAATAACATTTGACTTCCAGTAGAGCCATCTTTAAGGATAGAATGGGAATGGCATATGCTGTGCCTTTTGTCCTATTTTGGCAAATGGTATTGTTCAGCTGGTGTACAACTGTGACTGACATTCTCAGCAGCCTCCCACTGTAAACATGTGGACATGAATCTTCTCCACAACAAAGTACATCAGAGAGGAGTTAAACATTAAGCTTCTTTAGCCAACACCCACACTTCTTTTCAACTGCTAACCCTCTACTTTATGGACATTAAGCAGTCAAAAGATGCCAATATTGTTTGTTTATTTTACATTCAGACACGAAGACAATAATTTTAAACCCTAGAATGTATGGGCCAATGACAATGATATGAGTCAAGTTTAATGATTTGAACCTAACCTGCCACAAATATGTTGATTCCTGGATTAACTGGGCTGAATTTGGGGTTGGATGATACCCCACTCCTCTGTGGCTGATTGTATATTCGGACATTCAAATGAAATTGGGTGCCTCAGATATTTTGATCAATTTAAAATTAACTGTGGCAGATTGGGTTTCCCAGCATCTGGGCAATCCAGCAGCTGGAGCTAAGATTTGTCACAGCAAGTATGTGCTTTACCAGTGTTGCTTGTGAGTTAGGAGGAACCAAAATACTTCCCTTCTGGTTCATCAAACAAGCTTGTCACATCTACTTTCATCCCTCCAATCTTCAGAAACACCACATTCAGCAGTCCTGCTCACCCTTTGAGCTCTACTTCCCCATTAACAATTTCTCAGACGTTTAACTGTGATCTCATTGCCCTTCTTTTGTTCAATCTTTCACTTATTCTCTGCTCCTTCCCCATTCAAGGTCAAGCTGTAGATTAGTTTATCAAGCACTTTGGTAGCGGAGTCCCTTTTAATTAATATTTTCAAGGATTTCCTTTCCTAATTTTCAAAAGACAATATCTGTGACTCAAAAGAAAACCGTCAGATTATTGAAGAAACTGTTGATGTTATTAGCATTTGCAACAATACAACAATAACAATATAATGCATCAGTTTATAGATGTTAGATGGACAGAAGTGTTTAAAGCTTGCTATCTTGTGAATGTTCATTGAGACCTTCAGAGATTGGGAATTTGGAAAGTCTATGTTGTAGATTATTCTATTTTAGTGTTACTTAGGATTAGACATTTAGTCAAAAGTGTTAATTTCTGTGGGGTTTTGCCAAGCTTTCAAAGCTGTAAGTTTATTGCAAGATCAGTGAAAATCCTAGAGCTATATAAGTGGTGACATTGAATCTCTGTTGTATTCATTGATCTACTGTCCAGGTAATATTAGGATATTGGGAAAAAGAACCTCATGAACATTCTATACCAATGTTTTCTGAAGCATCAATATGCACGCAAGGGTAATAGTTGAATTTTGACTACTAATACTAGCCTATTCTTACGATTCAACATTGAGTCCTGTAATGACATACAGTGTAAAGAGTACCGAAATGAATCACATACTTTCATTATATTAGTAGTTAGACAGCTACAGAGATTTTGATTGCAGAATTCATAATCTAGGACTCCTTCAAATTAAAAGTAAAATTCTGTGGCTGCTAGAAATTTGCAATGAGAACAGTAAGTACTGTTGACCTGTGAAGAGAGAAGTAGAGAGAGGAATCTCCGGGGCCTGAAGTTCAAGGGGCTGTAGGTGGGATGTGAACTTGATTTAACAGAATGATGGTTACCAGAACCCTGCCACTTTCCCAAATTGACCTAACTATGTTCCCAGTGAGAAGGCACCACCTTCCTGCCTCGCTGCCAGTTGAGACCCTCATGTGCTCAATGAATAATCAAACCGGAGCCCCATTTCACCTGGCCTGCAAGTATTTTAGTTGAGGTCTACTAACTGATTAAACAGGCTATCAGCTTGGAATGGGTTTCTCAAATTGTAATCATTTATGTGCGACTAAAGTACTGGGCTGAAAGCATGGGAACTATGCCTCTGCCTTTGTTTCTGACCACCTCCCTCTGTTCCATTCTCTCCATGATCTCCACTCGAATTAGGCTTTTCCAAGCAGCACTTACCTTTCGAGTGTTTGCCTTGACTTCATTTTTAACATTGCTGTAAAAGGAAATTCTCTCTTATTTACAGAGTAGCCAAAGTACCTCTTTTTTTTGCATCTCCCTTGGGCATATTTACCACTAGATGATCGAAGTTTCGCACTGTTGTTCATGAACTCCAGTAAAAACAAACTGAATATTGTTCTAAAATTAAATTCTTATTATAATGAAAAAAAAATCAGTTGGATGAAGAAACATTAAACATTCAGGAAATAACAAGTCTGCAATCTCTGAGATCAAAGATCCCTACCTTCATTTATTAATTGTGAATACATCATAATGAGCATATCTACAAAACAGGAGCATAAATTAACCATCTAGCTCCTTGATCCTGATCTGCTACCATTCAATAAGATCATAGCAGTTTGTGTTTCAAATTACACATTCCCATCTAGTCCCAGTTGCATTTGACTCCCTTGCACACACAAACTATCAACTTCGTCTTAAAAATATTTAATGACTCTGCCTTCTGAGGCAAAGCTTTCCAAATTGGCATAACCTTTGTAAAGAAAAAAAAATCATCACCTCTATTTAGGTTCACTGTGTACAACAGTGACAAGTATAATTTAGCCTACAGAGAAGTGATATTGTCTCTTGCGGATGCAAAGATAAAGTAAGTCTTAGTGGCTTCTCACTAAATCTTCCTGCCCTGTACTGTATTGTCGGAACCCGAAATATACTGTGGGAAGAAGTGTGACATAGTGGATATAATGCTGAAGAGGCTTATTCACATGCGGCATCTTGGATTCAGATGTGCACATATAAATCAGTTATTAGGCAATAATGAAGGTGTCACACTTAATGATGCTGTAAACAGGTGTGAAGATAAGTCAGAAATTTTATTATTGCATCTATAAATTGTTCATCGCCTATAATTCAAGCATATCTGAACAGCATAGCCTTTTTCCAAACCATCAAACATTAACCTCTTGTTTTTGCATGAGTAGGTATTCAATCAAGGCCAATATCCTATGAGACAACGTTATGGTGGCTTATTGATGACATGGTGTCATTCATGACTAAGTATCATTATTCTGGAGAAAAATTATAGACCAGTATAAATTATCTTGATTTTTTGATGGTTGATGGGATCGATACTTTATAATCACCATTCTCCAACCCATGTGTATTTGTACCCTTTATCGTGTCGTCCTGAAATGTGGTTCAAAATACTTTTATGCTGAGATTGGACAATGCAGGCTCTGAAGAAACTGTGTGGTGTAGAATATTTAAAACAGCTCTTCACTTCTAGATTTAATGTTTAAACCCAGCCCAGATCAATAGGATGAAAGTGCACTTTCCAAAAGTTATGCAATTTGTGATTGTTCAATGGCAGAAAAGTGGTAAATTAATAAAGTTTTCCTTTTAGCAGCATTTGTGCTTAGCAATAACTGTGCATTATGTGTAAAAACACAGTTGACTGTCTGATTGAAATTGTTCCGAACTCTTCCTCCAGGCAAGTTCATGTCTTCACTCATATTCTCAAATTCTGCCGTTAATATTCAGCATTTGGTATCCTGCATGTTTCCAGTAAGCCTGCTCTGTTATTTTAAAGCCAGGATCGGATACCAAAATGATTTGTAAACATTTTCTATTCAAATCCAATGCGCTGCAACACTGTTTGTTTGAAACACCTGTCATTTCACATAATACTTAAACTCTGAGAGCTTCCTTTAACCGAATTAAGATATTAACACTTGAGAATGTAATTAACCGTAATTAGATACTTCACATAATTATACTTGAGAGGAGCAAAATATGTACATTGATAAATTATAAACAGTCTTCCTAGGAAAGGAATCCTGATTATCCACACAGAAGGGGGTTGATTGTGCTAATTTCACCCAATTTATTTTTTTTCCTCTTTAATTTGTTCACATGAGTTCTTTTGGTTTTTGACGTATTTTTACCAAAGTTATATGTTCAAAAAGAAATGTCATTCTTTGCTGTGTTCTGAAGGGAGAAATACTAGTTAGGATGCAGGTGAAGCTTTTTTTCCTCAAATGTAGAACCCAAAAAGACAGCTGGAACATACTTTAACATTGCTTCTAAAATATGGCAGCAGCAATATTGTACTCCCTTACTTCTGTACTGAAGGGCTAATTACGATTATATCTGCAAAGCCAAGGTAATGTTGAGAATGTGTGGGGGGAGAAGGACGAGAGGTCATTTGGTTTTGAACTCACATAGTAGAACTTTCCTCTTCCTGATGTGGCAAAAGTGATGTTGAGAAAGTTAGAGAGAACTTTTTAAAATCAGCTCCTGGACAGCAGGAAGAAGTTTGGGATTTTTCCTCTAAGTCTAAATGGTAACTTTAGAATTTTGCTATTAAGTGATAAGTAGTTTATTTTCATGTATTTGCATTTCATCAAAGCCAAATTCACCTTTTTTATATGCCACTCCCAATTTTCCCCTCCTTCTCTAATGAAGGGCTGATGCCCAAAACATCTATTCTCTGGCTCCTCGGATGCTGCTGACCTGCTGTGCTTTTCCAGCACCACACTCTCAACCCTGAACATTTGTCCTGACCATAATCCAACTGAGTCTGCATTTCCCTGCCTACCTCCTTGAGCGTTCATTCATGCAGATCAGCACCAGTAAACCTTCAGCCTCATCAGATCATCATGCGTGTTCGCAGACCTATTCACACAGCATTTCAAGTCTTCAGCACTTTACTTTGGAGGTCTGGGATACTGATGGCTTGTACACTTCTGCCAGGTCATGTTACACAGCCAGCATACATTACACAGGGTGCATTTTATGGCTCTAGCTTGCTTTCTTAGTACTCAAGCACTTGATGCTTACTTTGGAGGCTACGATGCTCCATTTACTTCTCATTGCTTTCTTAGTCTACAGTCACTGATTTACAAAGTGCCAGCATCTGGGTGGACCACATCAGAAACACCAAGACTGGTTCAATGAGAATGACCAAAAGTTTCAGTGCTGGTAAGCCATAGGTGCAAAGCATTTAATAACATGGAGCAACAACCCAACTTCAGAACTAGAAAGCAGACATTCAGAATACTGTAAGCTGAGATTCAGCCTGCTATCTAAAGCCCAGATAATGGTTGGAGAAAGGGCAGTAGATCCAGCAGTTAGTTGACAACCACAATATGCAGTTTTTTTTAGCACAGTCAAGACTATCTAGTGCCCATTTACCAAAGGGCCTATTCCACTCTAGCCAAGAACAGAGACAGACAAGCAGGAGGCTGGAAGAACACAGCAAGCCAGGCAGTATCAGGAGGTGGAGAAGTCACCGTTTTGGGTGAAAGAACAGAGAGGAAGTCAGCACCGACTGGAAGAAGCTCTTCAAAGATTTCCTTAAAAGAGACTCTGGGTAGCATCTTATGGTTTTTGGCTAAGTGAGTCATTCAAAGTCATTCTTGCATGAGCTTTGTCTCCAACAATATCTTACCAAACTCATTGTATTAATTGGCATTTTAGCCCTTAAAGTAGCATGTCTGATTTCCCCTCAACTTACCACGTACCATACCCAGAGCAAATCATCCCTCACCAGGCATCACAGAATTGACCAGCAAACCTTGCACTAATGCCTTATTTAGAAGACCATAGTGCACCTGGACAAGTACTGTACAGCTCCTGACATTTATCCTGGGCCTAGCAGATTGGGGGGCAAATTGCTGTCCCTCTTTGCAGGGCTTGGCCCTGGGGGTCCTGCTGAATGAAGCCTTGCAAAGTTAGTACTTTCACCTTCCTCCAGGACCAACTATGGAGATCACAACACCAGACTATTCCAGCCCTGTCACCCAGGTTTGGCAGTGCCAGCCATCTGGATGAACACCCAATGCTTTAGGAAGAAAATCAACTGCGGCAGTATAAGTGCCACCACCTTCCCTCTGATATCTCACACTTACTGATTCCTTCCTACTGCACTTGCCTCCCATTGAGGTTCTCACTCTACCACACTCAGTACTGCCTGTAATATCTTGTCCTCTCACCTTACCCACCCTGGGGCATCACTAACCCTGCTTGCCCTCTGTGTACCTACCCACTTGCTCAGGAAACCTCCTCACCTTCACCAACAGTAATAGCTGTGCCACCCACATTCATCTCGCATAACAGCTGCTTGTCTGTCACACCACAAGAAAATCAGGCCAGATAATGCAGAAAGAGTCAAAACAAATGGTTCACTGCCTGTCATTCAGCTCCTCACCCTTTATGTGGAAGACATCCTGACTCTGACCACCTCAAACATGACCTGGACTGGTATTGGAGGCCACTCTTGACTTACAATGCCAAGGCCCCTGAGCAAAGGTCTGTCTCTCATTGACTGACAAAAGCCTAGTGACAACTGTGACAAGCTTCTTGTACTCAATGGCAAGGCAAGATAGTAATAATGTGAATCTGGTATCTCTGGCTGAGGGCAAAAGCACAAGAAGAACAATGCAAGACAATGCAAGGCAGGAATGCTCCAAGCATCCAGGCAGGTTCAGAGTGATTGGGCAATAAAAGCAAACAGAGGATCTGGAGATGCAGCCTGGTCCAATTCGTGAGCTGGCTACATGTTCCTGAGTGCGCAGTGTCCTCACTGCAGTATCGCAATGGTAGTTGCCGATCTACCTGAGGTGCAGCATTGAAGTGAAGAAGTTTCCTGTATGTGAGTCTAAGATGTGTCATAAGGTTTCATAGAGGCTGGCACACATTGGAAGCCATTGTCTGTAGATGTGGGGTACATGTAGCCTGTGTCCATGGAGTGTGCAGAGACGCTGGTGCATGGTGTGCAGCAAGGAAATTGTTTGGAGCAAATGGTGAGTTGCACACACCACAGAGTTCACTCTTGTTTCCATGTTGAGTTTTCCTAATAGCTAGTTTTTATGTTAAGTTGAATGATATTTGAAACTATGGTGAGCTGGGCTGTAAACAAGATGTTAACAGGCAATAATGAGCATCAGAAGGGAACCTGCCACAGCCTAGTGAGAATCTCGCCCTGCCACTTGATAAAAGAGTACATAATGCAAAGAGATAATCTTGGTATAGAGATGGGTCTTGCTGAACATCTCACCGGATGCTGCCACGCATCCTGCAAAAGCTTACATTGCTCAAAGCCAGATAGGATACTGCCCTAGGTCTTCACTATGAGTGTCATAGAGTTATACAGCACAGAAACAGATGCTTCAATCCAACTTGTCTGAGCCCAACCAGATATCCTAAACTGATCTAGTCCCATTTGCCAGCATTTGGCCCATTTTCCTCGAAACCTTTCCTATTCATAAACCCATCCAGATGCCTTTTAAAAATTAAAATTTGACCAGCTTCCACCATCTCCTCTGGCAGCTCATCTCATACACTCACTACCTTCTGTGTGAAAAACACTGCTCCCCACAAGTCCCTTTTAAATCTTTTCCCTCTCACCTTGAACCTATGCCCTCTAATTTTGGACTCCCCATACCCTAGGAAGAACACTTTGGCTATTCACCCGATCCATACCCCTCATGATTTTATAAACCTCTATAAGGTCACCCCTCAGCCTCTGACACTCTGGGTAAAAAAGCCGCAGCCTATTCAGCCTCTCCTTATCACTCAAACTCTTCAATCCCAGCAGCATCCTTATAACTCTTTTCCTTGACTCCATCCCCACAACATTATACCCATCAGCATCTCAGCACAACCCCAATCTGCCATGAGGCTGAGAAAGGCCAATCAACAGTTAGTGAGCATCAGGAGCAGATCAATTCCCACTGAAGCACTAAAATATGGCAGAGAAGCACTGCTCATGTAAATTTGTGACATCATTTCCTTTATCTGGAAGAATGAGAGCATGTCAGAAGACCGCAGAGATGTTATAACCATGGTCATCTTTAAGAAAGGTGACAACTATGACTGTAGAAATTATGGAGGAATCTCCCTGCTATCTGCTAAAGGAAAAATTATTGCAAGAATCCTCCTCCATTGCCTTCTTCCGGTGGCTGAAGAGCACCTTCCAGAATTACAATGCAGATTAGGCCCTTAAAGGGTCACAATGGACATGATCTTCACCATTCAGTGACTGCAAGAAGAAAAACAGCACTGCACCAACTCTTGTACATCACTTTCTTTGTTCTCATTAACATCTTTGACACAATCAGCCAGGAGGGATTATGGAGTGTCATCCTCCATTCCAGCTGTCTTCAAACGTTTGGCGCCACTTAATGCCTGATCCATGATGACATATACAGGTTGTGATCCCAAGCAAAGGATCCACCACAGACTCAACTCACATTCAAACTGAGGCTGTGTCATTGCACCAATACCCTTCTTAATTTTACTTAATGCAATACTCTGCCTCATCTTCAGCAGCCTCCTTACTGGAATGGAGCTAATCTACAGAGCAAATGGGAAACTGTTCAACCTCCACCACCTGCAGGCCAGTTCCACAGTTGTCTAATGCTCTGTCATTGGGCTACAGTACACAGACGATGCTTATATCTGCACACATTCAGAGACTGAGCTGCAAGCCATCATCAACATCTTTACTGAGGTTCACAAGAACAAGGTAATTAAACAAAACATTTATAAAAGAAAGGTCCATTACCAAACTTTCCCAGCCACACAGCACTCCTCCCAGTTATATAAACTGACAATCAAGTCTTGGATAACATGGACCACTTTGCATACCTTGGGAGTTTATTGTCACCAAGGGTTCAACATCAACAGCAAGGTTCAAGACTGCTTTTAGGGCTCTGGTGCAGTTTTCAGCTACATGTGGAAGAGAATGTATGAAGATCAGGATCTTAAACCTATCACTAAGCTCATGGTCTACAGAGCAATAGTGATACCCGCCCTCCTACATGGCTCAGTGATGAAGGCTAGATAGAACAGGCATCCCACTAGTGCTGTCTCCATGAGGTCCTGCAAATCCATTGGCAGCAGAGGCACCCAAATATGAGTGTTCTTGCTCAGGCTAGCATCCCCAGCTTTAACACATTGATAACACAGCTTTAACACATTGTGGGCGGCATGGTGGCACAGTGGTTAGCACTGCTGCCTCACAGCGCCAGAGACTAGGGTTCAATTCCTGTCTCAGGCAACTGACTGTGTGGTATTTGCACATTCTCCCCGTGTCTGCGTGGGTTTCCTCCAGGTGCTCTGGTTTCCTCCCACAGTCCAAAAATGTGCAGGTTAGGTGAACTGGCCATGCTAAATTGCACGTAGTGTTAGGTGTAGGGGAATGGATCTGGGTGGGTTGCTCTTCGGAGGATCGGTGTGGACTTGTTGGGCCGAAGGGCCTGTTTCCACACTGTAAGTAATCTAATAATGCTCAATCTGCTCAGCGGGGCGGTCCACAAAATATACTTGCCTGACAGGAGTCTCTTGAAACAAATCTTCCACATGGAGTTTTGTCATGGCAAATGGGGTACAAGAGGGCAGAGGAAAGGCTTCAAGGTACCCTCTTTGAAAAGCTGGAACATTCACATCAACAAGATCACCTAAAGTGGAGTGAGAGGATCTGGGAAGGATCTGTGCTCCTCAAGTCTCATTGTGATAGTAAGCTAAAGTCAAGCATCTATTGGGAAAGGAGCATGTGGCATCCTGGGTATGCCATCCTCCTATTCTACCAACCAGTGACTACCTCAGATGTGGCTGAGAATGTAGGTTGTGCATTTGACTCTTCAAGACTGAGTGTAAGCCATCCTCAACAAGGAGAAGAGTCATTTTGCTTTTTAGTGTACAGGATCTTTAGTGCTCAGTTACAGCAGTGTGCTACGTGAATGTTATAGGGGGAATTTGTGCCAGCAACTTATGCAGCAAACACACCAACTGTGCACTGAGCAAAGAGCTATGTCTGCACATCATAGGGCACCAATTTCCAATTGGGACAGTTGGGACCATCTGGATAAATTGGAATCAATGGGAATCCGAGGGCAAACTCTCTGGTGGTTGGAATCATACCTGGCACAAAGGAAGATAATTTGGTTATTGAAAGTCATTCATCTCAGCTCCAGGACATCTCTGCAGGAGTTCCTCAGGGTAGTGTCCTGGGCCCAATCATCTTCAACGGCTTCATCCTTCATAAGGTCAGAAGTGGGGATGTTCGCTAATGATTGCACAATGTTCAGCACCATTTGCAACTCCTCTGATATTAAAGCAGTTCATGTCCAAATGCAACAAGATCTGGACAATATTCAGGCTTGGGCTGACAAGTGGCAAGTAACATTCATGTCACACAAATGCCAGGCTATGACCATCACCAACAAGAGACAATCTAACGACTGCACCTTGACATCCAATGGTGTTACTATCACCGAATTCCCCACTGGCAACATCCTGGGGGTTATCATTGATAGAAACTCAACTGAACTCACCACATAAACACAAGTGGCTACAAGAGCAGGTCAGAGGCTAGGAATACTGTGGCAAGTAACTCACCTCCTGAATCCCCAAAGCCTGTCCACTATCTACAAGGCACAGGTCAGGAGTGTGATGAAATACTCACAAAGTGATTGGATGAGTGCAGCCCCAACTGAACTCAAGAAGCTTGACAACATCCAAGACAAAGCAACCTGCTTGATTGGCATTACGTCCATAAACATCCATTCCCTCTACCGCCGACGCTCTTTAGTAACATCTTTAAGATGCACTGCAGAAATTCACCAAAGATCCTCAGTCAGCACCTTCCAAACCCATGTCAACCACCCCCATCTAGAAGGACAAGGGCAGCAGATATATGAGAACACCACTACCTTCAAATTCCCGTCTAAACCACTTACCATCCTGACTTAGAACTATATCGCAGTTCCTTCACTATTGCTGGTCAGAGTCTCCCTTTGGGCATTGTGGTCAAACCATAGCAGGTGGACTGCAGCAATTCCAGGAGACAGCTCACCACCACCTTCTCAAGGGCAACCCAAAGGACTAGCCACACTACCATACATCAAGAACATCTCGGAAATGACAGCCAGACTACTGCGACCACTAGGACTTATAACAGCACACAAACCACCAGCCACACTCAGACAACAACTCACCAGAATGAAGGACCTGATACCCAGCATGAGCAAAACTAATGTAGTGTACAAACTCCCATGCAAGGATTGCACAAAACACTATATAGGACAAACAGGAAGACAGCTAACGATCCGAATCCACGAACATCAACTAGCCACGAAGCGACACGACCAGCTATCCCTAGTAGCCCCACACGTAGACGACAAGCAACATGAATTTGACTGGGACAACACTACCATTATAGGGCAAGCGAAACAAAGAACAGCCAGGGAATTCCTAGAAGCATGGCACTCATCCACAAACTCCATCAACAAACACATCGACCTGGACCTAATATACCGGCCACTACAGCGGACAGCTGAAACTGACAACCGGAAGCGGCAGGGACAGGCCACTACAAATGCCGGAGGAAACACCACAGAAGCGCTTCACAGGAGGCTCCCACGCACTGAGGATGTCACCTAGACAGGGGACGAAACGTTTGCAACAAAAATTTCCAGCTCGGCGAACAGAACCACAGCAACGAGAACCTGAGCTACAAATCTTCTCACAAACTTTGAACACTTAAGGGCAACTAGGCACAGGCAATAAATGCTGGGCAGCCACTGGTGCCCACATCCCACAGATGAATAAATTTAAAAAAAGGTCAATCAAAGGGAGTCTCTACAGTCAGTCAAGAAGCTTATCTGATTCCAGTCCAGCAGGCTGGCCATGGTCAGTTAGGCATTTGGTCCTACAAGAGTCTGTGATCTCTGTCCTTGTAGTCCAGGGATAGGGCCAAGGTCCTGCCTGTCAACTACAACCCATTCCAGGGATTACAGACAGGTCACTTGGGGTGATACTGGGACATCAGGCTGTGGGGCCTGTGTTGTGCTCGATGTGGGCAGTTCTGCCAAGTCAGTCTAAAGTGTTGCGCCAAAGTTAGTCTTGGCATTTGCAGATAACAGTCGGGGTTTTAGCAGAGCATGGATTCCTGTGGAATGTAGGCAAATGTAGGTCTGTGGATTGGTGTTCATTGCATTGTGGTGCCTCGGGAATTATTAGAGCGATAGGGCACAATGTTAGATTAAAAGGTGGGATCAAGTGCAGAAGAGGAGAGGACTGAGTGCTCCGCAGAGGGGGCTCTCACAGATCACAATCACTTTGCCCTCGATATTGGGAGGATGTACAGCCATGGGAATTCACAACGCCAACCGTACTATTTCTATTCTTCAGAGGTGGAGGATATTTCTTGTAATTGGAGTCCATGTAAAGGGTAATTATCAAACCTCCACCGATTCAAAAACACAATCCATCTGGCTTCAATTTGCATTTCATTGGCAGGGCATTCGTTGTTCAACACACATTCCAAATCTTGGCCTCACGTTATAAAGAGGATCACATTGTATGCATTAATTTCATCCTTGACATATCAGCGAAGCAACTGTAATCTGACAAAGTCACTTCAAAGCGAAATCTGAGGTTCGCATTCCCTGAACACATTCCATAACTAACAGACGTTGCTGCACAGCTGTCAGATTCTCACTGTGAAATGTTAAGTATTCAAGGACATGATCTGTGATCTGGAAGCTGTGGGTGGTGAGAGTTACTGGCAAAGTTTTATTCCCAATGTACTAAAACATTTGTCGTGGAGAAAGTGAGGACAGTGGATGCTGGAGATCAGAGTCAAAAAGTGTGTGCTTTTCCAGCGCCACACTTTTTGACTCAAAAACATTAGTTGTGTTGAGTACAATTGGGTAATTTTACTTACATCAGAGCTCTTATGTAAGCTTGATATGAACTCTTTGTGAAGCCCCCATGCCAAACTGTGTGAAACCATAACATGAGATTTTGTTTTGATGGATTTAATGGCTGAGGTGTATTTCAATGAACATATATTACTTTTCTGATGATTTCCACAGAATATCCACTTATGGATCTCATATCGAGATCACCACGGTCATAGTCCTGAATGTTGCAGTTCAAGGATCCACAGCGAACAAATTGGTCGCTTGTGAGAAAAGAGCAAGATGCGGCCCTTACAATTTTTTATGCTTAGGATGTCTGAAGATGATGCTATCTCTGATATGGGTGCAACTTAACCAGGCTGACAGCGAAAAATGCATTTATAGCAGACACTTAAAGAGTACAAGTGAGCTTATCTTTACAAAAATGTAAGCTCATATAAAATTATGTGTTGCCCATTGCACCGATGTGCACTCAAAAATTCTTTTTCTACCCCCATTCCCTCCCATCTAAGTGCAGTCCTGACTTCTGCATTTCAGCTTTATTTGTTGGTTCTGAAGACTTGGGCAGTTGTTCATGGGAATACTTGGAGCGAAAGGATCCATTAGGTTCCATCCCCCTTACGATAAACAACAGCATTCTTTTTGCCTTCCTAATCACTTGCTGCACCTGCTAACTTTATGTGATTTATAGGCCTGGACACCCAGATCCCTCTGTTCCTCAGAGTTCCACAATCTGGCTCGATCCAAATAATATGTTGCTTTTACACGTTCTTGCCAAAGTGGAAAAGTTCACATTTCCCATGTTAGACTCCTTCAATCAAATTTGCATCTAGTTATTTAACTAACTATATCCTTTTGCACAATCTTTATGTCCTCATTACTGCTTACTTTCCTCCCTAGCTTTGTATCAAAAGCAAATTTAGCAATTACAAATTTGGTCCCTTTATCCAAGTCAGTGATATAACTTCGAAATAATTGAGGGCCCACAATGATTCCTGAGCCACATAATATTGTCTATCAACCAGAGGACACAGTTTTAAAATAAGGGGCAGGCTATTTAGAACAGAGTTGAGAAGAAACCTCTTCATCCAGAGAGTGGTGGATATACAGAATGTTTGACCCAGAAGGCAGTGGAGGCCAAGTCTCTGGATACTTTCAAGAAAGAGATGGGTTGAGCTCTTAAAGATAGTGGAATCAAGGGTTATGGGGATAAGGTAGGAACAGGATACTGATTGTGGATGATCAGCCACGATCATAATGAATGGTAGTGCTGGTTCAAAGGGCCAAATGGCCTACTCCTGCACCTATTGTCTATTGTCTATAACATCACTTCTGCCAACTCAAAAATAGCATATTTTTGTCCATCCTCTGCTTCCGATGAGTCAACCAGCCTTCTGTCTGAGTTAGAAAATCCCACCAAGGGGTTAAATGATCTAATCCTGATTCTGTGTTCCTCTGTTCATCACTACAGGTGTCTAAAGATATCTTCTTTACGTCACAAAATCTATTATCTCAACTTTAGTTGAAATAATAGTTTAGAAATATATTCTCTTGGGAAAAAAAATCTGCAATTTGGGGTAATATGCTATTGAAATTGACAAACTCCTACTTCCTCCAAAGAAAAGCTGAAAAATACAATGGATGCAATTAAAATCTATTGATTCTGAAATTGACACTGTTGGTGATGGTACAAAAGAGGACCAGTGGTAGGTAGTTCAATGAATTTTCACAACCATTACCCTCAAAACAATGGTGAATAATGTACACAAATGAACACTTCTTTAATCCAGAAAAGTATTGAAATTACCCTTTTACATTCAGGATTGCAGTACACCCATGTTTTGCCAAAGCTCATCCTGAAAACCATCATTTTGGCATACTATCTAATCCAGAGTTTTAAACCTATTTTGAAAATGTGAGCACAAATTTCTTTTTGAAGTCTGCCATGAGTTTAAAGAAATTTGTAGTCATTGCTGAACTATTTAAAACTATAATAAATATATGTAAAAGAGCCAGCATAGGGCATCCTCATTGTCAAAAACCAGAAGTAATATATACAATCTTATTAATTAAATGCAATAGATATTCGAGCTGATAAAACAATGCCGTTTTGATGCTGGTAGCAGACTCGAAACAGCTTAAGAACACTTAGAGTCATAGAGTCATAGAGATGTACAGCATGGAAACAGACCCTCCGGTCCAACCCGTCCATGCCAGATACCCCAACCCAATCTAGTCCCACCTGCCAGCATCCGGCCCATATCCCTCCAAACTGATACTAATTTCAGTACCTTTATCTTTTAGGGTTTGGTTTTACACTTTCTTAGTTATTTTCTCACTCACATTAAGTTACCAAAATAATGTTCTCAAAGGGCTGAACTTACCTAAAAATCAGCAATGTCAATTTCAGGAATTTCATGGAGGGTTTCTCTCCATCAGTGTTAATGGGTTATTTCACAGTTATCTGCAGCTCACTACATCATGTATGCAACACATCCCTGCTGTACTGCGCTCATGCTATCTTGCATTCCAGCATGTTGCCGCTTTAATTAACTTCCCAAGTTGCCCAACACAGCAATGGCCCTGATAAGTTTCCTTTGACTTCCAGTGACTTCCAGTGAAATTCCTGATGAAGCTCTTCTGCCTGAAAAGTCAATTCTCCTGCTCCACGGATGGCTGACCTGCTGTGATTTTCCAGCAACACACTCTTGACTTCCAGTGAAACATATTTAAAAAGGATTTAGCATGGCCCGGCTTCTTCTCTCACCGGGAAAAAGAGCCACAACAGCTGATTAGACTCCTCATTGATATCTGTATAGCTCCCAAACTGACTTACAACTATTCCTTGCACAGGCTGCACTGAACATCTAGGGCTAAAAGTCGCAGATACAGTCACAAAGATGGGTTAACTCCAGGAAAGGTAAGAGAGAGAGGAAGGTAGTGCAGGAGTCTTCTATGGCTATCCCCATTTCAAACAAGTATATGCTGTTTTGGAAAATGAAGGGGGTGATCAATTCACAGGGGAATGTAGCACAAACAGCCAAGTTTCTGGTATTGAGACTAGCTCTATTGCAACGAGGGATACGTCGGGTTCCCAAGAGATCAATTGTGTTAGGGGACTCTCTAGTCCGTGGTACAGAAAGATGTTTCTGTGGCCAGCAGCGAAAAGTCAGAATGGTGTGTTGCTTCCTTGGTGCCAGGATCAAGGATGTCTCAGAGAGGGTGCAGAATGTTCTCACGGGGGGAGAGAGGCCAGCAAGAGGCCATTGTCCACATGGAACCAACGACATTGGAAGGGAAAAGGTTGAGATTCTGAAAGGAGATTACTGCGAGTTAGGCAGGAATTTAAAATGGAGGTCTTCGAGAGTAGTAATATCTGGATTACTCCCGGTGCTATGAGCTAGTGAGGGCAGGAATAGGTGGATAGAGCAGATGAATGCATGGCTGAGGAGCTGGTGTATAGGAGAAGGATTCACATTTTTGGATCATTGGAATCTCTTCAGGGGTAGAAGTGACCTGTACAAGAAGGACGGTTTGCACCTAAATTGGAAGGGGACTAATATACTGGCAGGAAAATTTGCTAGAGCTGCTCGGGAGGATTTAAACCAGTAAGGTGGGGTGGGGGGGATGTGTGACCGAGGGAGATAGTGAGCAAAGAGATCAATGTGAGACCGGTACAATTGAGAACAGAAGCAGGTCAAACAATCAGGGCAGGCAGGAACAAGGTAGCACTAATAAATTAAACTGCATTTATTTCAATGCAAGGGGCCTAACAGGGAAGGCAGATGAACTCAGGGCATGGTTAGGAACATGGGATTGGGATATCATAGCAATTACAGAAACATGGCTCAGGGAGGGGGGGGGGGGGGGGGGGGGGGTGGCATTTTTGATAAGGGATAGCATTACAGCTATGCTGAGGGAGGATATTTCTGGAAATGCATCCAGGGAAGTTACTTTGGTGGAACTGAGAAAAAAGAAAGGGATGATCACCTTATTGGGATTGTACTATAGACCCCCGAATAGTCAGATGGAAATTGAGAAACAAACTTGTAAGGAGATCTCAGCTATCTGTAAGAATAATAGGGTAGTTATGGTAGGAGATTTTAACTTTCCAAACATCGACTGGGACTGCCTTAGTGTTAAAGGTTTAGATGGGAGGAATTTGTTAAGTGTGTACAAGACAATTTTCTGATTCAGTATGTGGATGTACCTACTTGAGAAGGTGCAAAACTTGACCTACTCTTGGGAAATAAGGCAGGGCAGGTGACTGAGGTGTCAGTGGGGGAGCACTTTGGGGCCAGCGACTATAATTCTATTCATTTTAAAATCTGATGGAAAAGTTGAAGTTCTAAAAGTTGAAGTTCTAAATTGAAGAAAGGCCAGTTTTGACAGTATTAGGCAAGAACTTTCGAAAGATGAGTGGAGGCAGATGTTCGCAGGTAAAGGGATGGCTAGAAAATGGGAAGCCTTCAGAAATGAGATAACAAGAATCCAGAGAAAGTATATTCCTGTCATCCTGAAAGGGAAGGGGGGTAGGTATAGGGAATGCTGGATGACTAAAGACATTGAGGATTTGGTTAAGTAAAAGAAGGAAACATATGTCAGGTATAGACAGGATAGATCGAGTGAATCCTTAGAAGAGTATAAATGCAGTAGGAGTATACTTAAGAGGGAAATCAGGAGAACAAAAATGGGACATGAGGTAGCATTGGCAAATAGAATTAAGGAGAATCCAAAGGGGTTTTACAAATATATTAAGGACAAAAGGGTAACTGGGGAGAGAATAGGGCTGAAAATGTGTTGCTGGAAAAGCGCAGCAGGTCAGGCAGCATCCAAGGAGCAAGAGAATCGATGTTTCGGGCATGAGCCCTTCTTCAGAAATGAGGAAAGTGTGCCAAACAGGCTAAGATAAAAGGTAGGGAGGAGGGATTTGGGGGAGGCGCGTTGGAAATGCGATAGGTGGAAGAAGGTTAAGGTGAGGGTGATATGGTGAGGGTGAAAGGCCGGAGTGGGATGGGGGTGGAGAGATCAGGAAGAAGATTACAGGTTAGGAAGGTGGTGCTGAGTTCGAGGGTTGGA
>NC_057728.1:36081636-36161333 GCF_004010195.1 Chiloscyllium plagiosum | reverse complement strand
GGAAGCTAGAGAAGTGATTGCTGGGCCTCTTGCTGAGATATTTGTATCATCGATAGTCACAGGTGAGGTGCCAGATGACTGGAGGTTGGCAAATGTGGTGCCATTGTTAAAGAAGGGCAGTAAAGACAAGCCAGGGAACTACAGACCAGTGAGCCTGACCTCAGTGGTAGGCAAGTTGTAGGGGGGAGTCCTGAGGGACAAGATGTACATGTATTTGGAAAGGCAAGGACTGATTCGGGATAGTCAACATGGCTTTGTGTGTGGGAAATCATGTCTCACAAACTTGATTGAGTTTTTTGAAGAGGTAACAAAGAAGATTGATGAGGGCAGAGTGGTAGATGTGATCTATATGGACTTCAGTAAGGCGTTCGACAAGGTTCCCCATGGGAGACTGATTAGCAAGGTTAGATCTCATGGAATAAAGGGAGAACTAGACATTTGGATAGAGAACTGGCTCAAAGGCAGAAGACAGAGGGTGGTGGTGGAGGGTTGTTTTTCAGACTGGAGGCCTGTGACCAAATGTAGTGCCACAAGGATCGGTGCTGGGTCCTCTACTTTTTGTCATTTACATAAATGATTTGGATGCTAGCATAAGAAATACAGTTAGTAAGTTTGCAGATGACACCAAAATTGGAGGTATAGTGGACAGCAAAGAGGGTTACCTCAGATTACAACAGGATCTGGACCATATGGGCCAATGGGCTGAGAAGAGGCAGATGCGGATAAATGCGAGGTGCTGCATTTTGGGAAAGCAAATCTTAGCAGGACTTATACACTTAATGGTAAGGTCCTAGGGAGTGTTGCTGAACAAAGAGACCTTGGAGGTTCATAACTCCTTGAAAGTGGATTTGCAGGTAGATAGGATAGTGAAGAAGGCATTTGGTATGCTTTCCTTTATTGGTCAGAATATTGAGTACAGGAGTTGGGAGGTCATGTTCCGGCTGTACAGGACATTGGTTAAGCCACTGTTGGAATATTGTGTGCACTTCTGGTCTCCTTCCTATCGGAAAGATGTTGTGAAACTTGAAAGGGTTCAGAAAAGATTTACAAGGATTTGGCAGGGTTGGAGGATCTGAGCTACAGAGAAAGGCTGAACAGGCTGGGATTGTTTTCCCTGGAGCGTCAGAGGCTGAGGGGTGACCTTACAGAGGTTTACAAAATTATGAGGGGCATGGATAGGGTAAACAGACAAAGTTTTTTCCCTGGGGTAGGGGTGGCCAGAACTAGAGGGCATAGGTTTAGGGTGAGAGGGGAAAGATATAAAAGAGACCTAAGGGGCAACCTTTCACGCAGAGGGTGGTACATGTATGGAATGAGCTGCCAGAGGAAGTGGTGGAGGCTGGTACAATTGCAACATTTAAAAGGCATTTGGATGAGTATATGAATAGGAAGGGTTTGGAGGGATATGGGCCGGGTGCTGGCAGGTGGGACTAGATTGGGTTGGGATATCTGGTTGGCCAATGTACTCAATCTGCACATCTTTGGACTGTGGGAGGAAACTGAAGCACCTTTAAAGAAACCCATGCAGACATGGGGAGAACATACAAACTCCACACAGACAGTTGTCTGAGGGTGAAATCGAACCTGGGTCCCTGGTGCCGTGAGCAGTGCCAACCACTGTCCTGTCCTTTTGTCCGACAGTATCCTGGTACAAGTTGTATGAGTCAAGGAGAGCTATTGGACCAGCAGTCTGTTGCAGAAAGAACTAAAATATTAGATTTGTTAAGAACAAGTAATAACATTTTGTCAAAGGGCAAACCACTCCTTTACTATGCATTTTAATAAATATCTGAGTCAAACTGCATGATGTTACTTGGTCACGAAAAGCAATAAAATGAAATGATTTCTTTGTAAGATTTAACTGAGACTGTGATGGATATGCTATATTTGACTCACCATATTGTTGCATTGAGAGAAGTAAAACGACATAAAGAAAATTGGTGTAAAGTTTGCAAATTTCATGTTAGTTTTACATGTCTGGAATATATGTGAATACTGAGTAGTACGTCTGTAACTTAATGACTGTGTTGAAGATCAAATCCCAGCTGTATTCCTAAAGGTAAGCAAATCAGCCGCAATGAAAATATAATTACAAACATGCACAATGCATACATGCATATGGGGCGGCACGGTGGCTCAGTGGTTAGCACTGCTGCGTCACAGTGCCAGGGACCTGGGTTTGATCCCAGCCTTGGGTGACTGTCTGTGTGGAGTTTGTACATTCTCCCCGTGTGTGCGTGGGTCTCCTCCGAGTGCTCCGGTTTCCTCCCACACTCAAAAGATGTGCAGGTTAGGTGAATTGGCCAGGGATAGTGTTCAAGGAAGTATAGGTTAGGTGCATTAGTTAGGGGTGAATATAAAATAATATGATAGGAGAATGGATCTGGGTGGGTTATTCTTTGGAGTGTCGGTGTGGACTTGTTGAGCTGTAGGGATTCTATGATTCAAACCCTCAATGTGTTCTTCCCAATGACAGTATATATTATTTGTAACATAAAGCAGATTACCAAGTCATTAATGTTAATTGTGAGAGATTGCTGTGCACAATTTGACTGTCATATTTTCTACATTTTGACGTAGAAGTCTGTGATTTATCTATGTTTTAATGCAATTTATTTTGGAGTTTTGAAATTTGAATTAGTGTCATATGGGTTTTTCATGTGTCTAAAGGGGTTGAATGATTAAATTGTAAGCATTTATGTAGCTTTTGTGATATTCTTTCAAACATAGTATTAGAAGGAAACATCCTGGAGAGTAATGGGGATTAAGAGAGCTTATGAATAACCAAAGTAAACAGTATAGTGCATAAAGCTTTCAGATAGAAAATTCTAGAACTACCTTTTTTGGATTGGGTGTAACACCCATAGCTTGGAAGAAAAGATTTTCGTTTCAGTTTGAAGCAGTTTGCAGAAGACCTGGCCACAGCTGGATGGGTAAAACAATGGCCCCTGAGAAAGAGAGGTAGCTTTAAGGCTGTTAAGAAAAATGTTTCCTCAGTGTAAAAGTTTAACTTTAAACCTCCAGACCAATGATACTTGGTTAAAACCCTAAAGAAGTTATTTGAAGCTGAGAACCTCAGGGTACTGTCCGAGATCCAACAATCTTCAGCAGCTTCATCAATGATCATCCCTCTGTCATTATGTCAGAAGTGTGGATGTTCACCAATGACTGCACCATCTGGGGCTCCTCAGACACTGAAGCAGCCCATGTTCAAATGCAACAAAATTGAGACAATATCCAGGCTTGGGCTAATAAGTGGCAAGTAGCATTTGCACCACACAAATGCCAGACTATGATCATTCCCAGTAACAAACAATCTAACCATCACCCCTTGGCATTCTATGGGGTTACCATTACTGAATTCCACACTATCATCATTAACCAGGAACTCAGCTGGACTCACCACATAAACACAGTGGCTACAAGAGCATGTCAAAGGCTTGGAATACAGCAGTGAGTATCTCATCTCCAGATTCCCCAATGCCTGTCCACCAACTATAAGGGCTGAAAATGTGTTGCTGGAAAAGCGCAGCACGTCAGGCAGCATCCAAGGAGCAGGAGAATCGACGTTTTGGGCATGAGCCCTTCTTCAGGATTCCTGACGAAGGGCTCATGCCCGAAACGTTGATTTTCCTGCTCCTTGGATGCTGCCTGACCTGCTGCGCTTTTCCAGCAACACATTTTCAGCTCTGATCTCCAGCATCTGCAGTCCTCACTTTCTCCACCAACTATAAGGCAACATAATCAACATTCTTCAAAAGTATCTTAATTATCTGCAATGTTCTTGCAATATTCTGAAGTCATGAACTCTGCTATATAAAAGTCATGTTTAAATGCTTCATTTTTAAAAGGTTAAAATTGTTTTGAAAAATCACAAAACACCATCAATCTTTAATTTGCTTCCAGGATGTGGAGTTCTTACAATTGGTATTGCCTTTTCACAAAATGAGGTTTTATCTAGTTTGTCTCGTCTTCAATTTATTAATGCTAAAAATTGGTGAACTACTTGGATCAGTCAATCTACTTTCAGAGGTAACTTAGCTGAAAATATTCTTCCTTCAATCAAGCTGGTTGAAAATAACTCATGAACGCTCATCTGAAGCCATCTGCTGGACACAATGAAAAGGACAGCCTAAGGATTCTGTGATTTCTTATTGAAACAATGCAATGTGGAATAACATACATTGGGAATCACAATATTTGCTGTAGCCATCTGTATAGTCGCTGCAGTGTCTAGGACATGGATATATGATCTGCCATGTTTCTTGTCTCCTGAACAAACTGCTTTGTCAATGTTATGTCCTTGTTAAACAAAAGCTACCTTCAAATTACCATCAATGAGTGAAGGTATCCTGATGGGATTATGTTAAAACCTCTGCACCATAATTCCAGCTTTGTCTTTCTGCTTGATAGCTTGCTCAGCTAGCCCTTTCCATCTGGAAGCCAGTTATTAACCCTGAACCACATCTTAGACACTGCTAAAATGTTTGCTTTAACTCAGGCATTAAAAGAATGAAAGGTGAAGTCTGAGCACTGATTTTAAAAAATTGCAATCTGTCCTCTTATACTGCATTTATACAGAATCTACCATGATCTCAGAACATCACAATACACTTTAAGCCAGTGCATTATGTTTTCATTGCAGTCACTATTGTTGTAAGAAACATGAAAGCTAAATAGCACACAGCAAGTTTACACCAATAGCAATGGGATAATAATTGAATAATTTTCTTATTGATATTCATTGAGGGGAAAAATATATTAGCTGAGACATGGTCAATGACTCCTCCCAGTTCTTCTTTGCAATAAGGACATGGGATCTTTTACATGCACCTAACTTTGTTTGAATGTCTCATCTGAAAGACAACACGTCTAACATGCAACATTCACTAACTGCTGCACAGGAACATCTGCCATGATTTTTGAGCTCAAGCCTCTGGACCTGCTGCTTATCAGAATGTTCTGCAAGCAGTATGTCTGTTACCTGTAGGAATACACTGCAGTGTGAGGTGCATGCATCTCTAGTTGCAGCCTGAAATGGCTGTAATACATTGTAATTAATGAATATAATTATTTTAACTGCTATTGGAATGCAGTTCTTACTGACTTGGTGAGCTCTAGTTTTAGCTGTAGCATTCTGCAGGAAGCTGATATAGCCTCCTGTATGAAGTACAATCTCCTTTTATAAGTGCTTAGGTAGCTCAATGTGGGTCTGTTGATCCTGACGAGCGTAAGGCAATTTTTTCAGCTCCTTACAGTCCCATATGATGTTGAATGAAACCTTCTTTCTCTTTGATGCAGTTCTTATTCCTTCTTTCCGTGCAGCTACTCCTAAGAGGCAGGGATTGGTTTGCTCATTTGGTTGGACAGCTGAATGAGTGTTGCCAACAGCATAGGTTCAATTCCTTTACCAGCTGAAGTTACCATGAGGTTCTCTTCTTCTCAACTTCTCCCCTCGCCTGAGGCGTGGCGACCCTTGGATGAAACCACCACTCATCATCTCCCTATAATGAGACAGCAGCCCTATGGTCTGGAAGGACTATAGCAAATTTCCCTCTTTACTAAGTGGCCAATATTGTTCTCAATCTTCAGTAAAACAAATACTGCACTGAGCAAGGGAATGCCATATTAGCAGGTTCAGCAAACCAATTCCTTAAAAACACTGCTTCAGCTCTGCAGATAAATACCAACAACCTCAGCACACAAAGCCTAATAACTCAAATAGCATTCGACATTTCTGCTCTGTGCCACCCAGTCACTTCTCTAAAATTAATGAGAATGACAATGCCCCAGTGATGTGACAGGACACTAACTTACATGGTTTTTGTACTTTCAAGTGAGACGTTTGACTGTCTAAACAAATCAAAATGGCAGCATCTTGATGACAAGCTGGTAAGTTCCACATGCCCATTTTCCCTCTCCTAATCCTGATTCAATATAGAATTGAAAAATCAGCCTCATGGTTCTATAAATATTAGATTGTCTTTCCTGAGATCTGAAAGATTACGTTAAAACGAGGTGATATTTGCAATTCATTAGTCTTGCACAAGGAACAACTGAGACAGCATTATTCTTCAGATAAGTAACTTAATGACTGTGTTGAAGATCGAATCCCAGCTGTATTCCTAAAGGTAAGCAAATCAGCTGCAATTAAGTATGTTGCCAGGGCAGAGCGGTAGCTGTGATCTATATGGACTTCAGTAAGGGCACTTTCTTTTGATTTTAAACAAACCCAGATTCTTTCAATGAGAGGAAATCTTTGTCTGAGACATTTATCTTTTTATCCAAATGTTATTCCAATTATGTAGAAGCACGAGAGTACGATGGTCTTTATATTTGGTAGAAGCAAGCGCAGGAAATTGATTCTTTTTAATTCAAGCGCTATGCATAACTCATATCAGATTATTTTCTTATATAAATTTCATTACCTACCACTGCATGGGCAAATCTGCTGTAGTTATTGTGTTGGGGAGAATTGAATTTGTAAAATAGTGAAGATCTGCCTATTAAGTTTGCACAGAGAGTAAGAAAGAAATAATTAGTGTTGAAAAGAGCAAATCTATGGGTGTGTGGAGTTTAAAAGGGTATTTGGACGTGCTGAGCTGCTGAAAGATTTCTCTGTCTCTAAAGAAAAATACTGCATAGCTTTTTCACCACTGCATGATCAAAATCAGACTAGAAATTAGTTCATGCTTGTTGAAGCTACATAGTCTCATGCAGAGAGCTATCTTTGGGAATGTTTTAATGAGCAGAGAAGGTCACCAGCACGTGACACAGTTTTCCAGTGTTCTTCAGGAATAATTCAAATTTTCTGTACAATCAGTTTAACAGCAGTGAGTAGGCTTTTGCCACACAGCAGTACAGCATTAAGTGTTTGCATCTGGCCTGAAGGGCTTGTGTCGCTGACTGTGACAGAGTTCTTTTCAGTCTGTCTACCCATTTAATGTTTGGAAGCTACCACAGTGGGTACACTGAGGGTTCATGCTGGGTGAAAAATGATACAGGACAATGTGCTCAATTTCCTTCAATCTGAATAGACAACAAGTACAATGAGGAGACAGTCAGTCAAACAAGATCTTTGAGAGCATTTTTCTCATCAACAAAACACTTTACTTGTGCTAGGAGAGCCAATACATTGAGAATATTTTCAAGGTGAAACAGAGAAATTTAAACACTGTTAAAACGACAAAGGGCTCCCCACAGGTGGCGCAAAGAGCTCACATGAGTGAAGAAGAACCCAGCATCATTATGAGGAAATGGAAAACAGCAGCCAATCCTGAAGACGGCACTGCCAGAGGTCTGTTGGCATTCTGTGTCATTATTTACTGAATGGCCTGCATCATATTTTATCATGAGTCAGAGATGGGGGTCAGCTTCTGAGCCAATGCAAGGTGGATGAAGCAGTGAAGCCTCGGGCAGAGGCACAGTTCCCGCGGCTGTCAATAAATATCCTGGAATCTGGACCAGGAGGTGTTGAGGGAGAGAAACTGGTGGGGATGGGGGGATTTGAGAGTGTGGAGGGAAGTGTTATTCACAGCAATGGCCCTAGTCCTTGGGCATGATCTGCTGACTTTAGAAAGTGCTCATCCTTGACATAGCAGCACAACCAAAAAAAGGCCGAATGGCCAGGAGTTTGGAGGAGTGCTGTGAAGGATTGGCAGCTGAAAAGACCTATGCTGCAGACACCGCCAGGGAGGGAAAGCTCTGCTTCCTTCCATATCTCATGGCCAGCTGACATCGACACGTGGGCTGAGACAAAACAAAACTGCAGGTGCTGGAATCCAAGATAGACAAGCAGGAGGCTGGAAGAACCCAGCAAGCCAGGTAGCATCTGGAGGCGGAGAAGTTGACGTTTCAGCTGTAACCCTTCACATGTGCCGACAGCCATTTTGCCTTGACAGAAAATCATTCCGAAATGAAAATTACACTTATCAGAGGACCGACCCTCAACCAGCAGCATAAAGATTGTATTTTGCCACAAGGCATTACCTGCAGCTAGGGATGCCTGGATTCATTCAGAAGAAACCATCTACACAGTAAACCCTGAGGTTCTGACAGTGTTGGCAGCAATGACCGATATTTGGTTGCAAAATAGCCTTGCCCAGGTCCTGAACAAGTGTGCACTGAGAGACATTGTTAATGCAAATGAAACCAAACTATTTACTGTCTTTTATCAGATCACATTTAATGTATAAAGGTGGAAAGTGAAGCAAGGAAAGTGAAGCATTGTTATAATCTGTGCCAATATGATTGGCCTCTTCTTGCGATAGGAAAGTCCAAGAAGTGATGTTGCTTTGTGAATGTCAAGATCCCACTCAGGGTGAGGCTAACAAAACTATGTAGATGATGGCCAGTGGTTTTGAGGCACAGATAAGGAAAGTGGACAAATCAGATGAAATAGAAGAAAACTAGGTTTGTCATCATTTCAGACAACAGCCCCACTCACCCAGATAATGCTGGACTGAAAAGTATCAAAGTGATGC
Source organism: Chiloscyllium plagiosum (assembly GCF_004010195.1). Taxonomy (NCBI): domain Eukaryota; kingdom Metazoa; phylum Chordata; class Chondrichthyes; order Orectolobiformes; family Hemiscylliidae; genus Chiloscyllium; species Chiloscyllium plagiosum. Next base: position 36,152,850 of record NC_057728.1, on the reverse strand, counting down.
TCTTGTCTCCCAACACCATGATAAAGCTCCAATTAAGAGGCAGGGGGTGATTAGAAACTGAAAAACCATCTATCAATAGGAACTGATCTCTCAGGTCATTGGGACAATCAATAAGAGTCAGAAGCATAACCAGAGGCATGGAAGACGGTAATGAAAGCTACAATAATCTGTGTTTAAACAGGGTTTGACTGCACAAGACACCAAGACTGAGGCGGAGCAAGATGAGGCAAACCAGCCCAAGGACCAGGCTCTTTTCACTTACCTGCAAGATGCTGTCATGGAAATTTACCCTGAGGTGGATGATACTGTTCACTGCCCAATGGAACTGACAGATGAGGCAAAAGTAACTGTAATATGTTCTTCAACTCAGGAGGCTAATGACCTTGAAGAATTTAACAAAAGACTGCTGTTCTCCTGTTTCCCTACCTGAAACCATGAAAGCCACCAAGATCGGCAGCATTTTGAACTGCCACACAAGAAGAGAAAAAAAAATTGTATTATCGATATGGTAACTGTATCACATATTTGAGGACAGCACATTAAGCAGAAAAAGATAACTGAGCTTTTACAGAGTTAACTCTCAACATTTTTCAATATCTTTTATTGTGCAAGGTCAGGTCAATGTAAAGTGTGAACAAATCACAAATATAGACATTTTACTCGTATTTACTGTGATTTCATTGTTATTTTTGTGATAAAAAGTATGCTTCTGGATAAGACTGTTCGCACAGAGGCCTCCTTGGCTATCTCAAAGCTCCTCTTAAATGTATTTGTGGGTGGTGTCCCCTGCAATTCAACTTAATACGATTTTATTATGTTCTTCCAGTGCAGTTAATCCCCTGAACTAGGACAAGTACCTGTGATTGTGGGAAGATTGAAAGAACACAGCAGCTGTAAAGACAAACTACCCGTTGCCCATCTATTAATATAACCCAAAGGGCTACTGGGTCTAAAGGTGGCATCCAGCATCTGAAAAAAAATGTTTACACACTTTGCCTTCTTGCTGCTTACCTATGCTCAGGTCATCAGATCACACAGAAATTGACTGCAGGGCTTAAAGCTCAATATTTATTGGCAAGCAATTGCTTTCTCACTTTCCATTCTCAGAATATTATGAGATGAGAAGCATCACTGGGTTCCTGCTCATCACTTTGCTGATAGTTGTTTACAAGCATCTCGTGCCCATTCAGGTTCAACCTCAGAAATACCTGAGAAATGCAAAGTGGGCCTCATGGGTCACCACTGTGTTGTTTTCTCAGGGTTGGTCCAAATATGAATTGATGAGTAGAAGAACATTAGGATAGCATTAAGAAACTGATACATCCATTTTTCCTTTGACAAATGAGACATAACAGATTGATTGATGATAGTTGAAAATTGAATGAAACCTGATTTCCATGTCTTTTTTTCTACAAACATATTAGTAATTTTACTTCAAAATAATATTATCTTTACGTTCACCTCACATTGATAACATTGTCAGTCCTTGGAATGCAGCCTCGTTGAATTAATTGAACCTCCTATTAATTACTGTTAAGATGCATGACAATGAACCTTCACTGAAAAAAAAACATTTGAAGTGAAATATCTTCTTAATTTTTATTTTAGCTGAAAGGATTCCATAAGCAGAACAAAGTCAAAATGCAGACACGGACTGGATTTCGGTTACAGCTGATGCGAGAACAACTGCAGCAGCAAGAAAGATGGGATAATGTGTATCAATACCACAATACTTCGCAATATGTTCAACAGCATCTTCCAGTCTTGTCCACAAGTCATGCATTCCAAGACTTCTTTCCAATAGATACATCAAAACCAGTACAAATACCAAAGAATATTCTAAAGGTAGTACAGTAATCTAATGGAAGATTTATAAGATCAGTAACTTGATTCTTGACAAATTTTATAAAGTTGTTAACAAACACAGAAATTGCTGGAAAAGTTTATAATTTATGTTATAATTTGTATTGCTTAAATTTTATAATCTGGAAGAATATAATGGATAACAATGTGAATTATATCTAAATTCTTGATGATAGCCTACAAGAAATGTAATTTACTTCAAATAACTCAATCAGCTGTGGACTCAGTCAGTATCCAGAAACATAGCCCAAGCTTTAGAGCGTTAATGAAATTTTGGTCTCCTGTATTACCTTATTTTGGAAGTTGAAGAGAATTCTGTGATGCAGAAATAATTTCTATTGTCACGAAAAGCTTTTCAAATGTCTAAAGTTTCTTCTACAATATCATAGATGTGTACCTAAATCTTCTCTTAATCCTATGTTCTTTCTCCATCTGCATTCAGAGTTTTATGGAAAAGTATCTGAAATGGTTGGAGATAATGACAGCTTCTAACATTTTAAAGGCTGGCGTAGAAAGATGTTGTTACACATATGAGAATGGTGGGATGTCATGGTTAGAAAATCAGGAAAAGCAATAGAACGGAAGCCATTACATACAATGACAGGGTCCATGTGGAAGGAGGTAATTGTGAGTGAGACCTCAAATAATTCAAGAACCTCTGCACTGTATCAGAAAAAAAATTAGTCCAGAAATGAGCACAGTTAATAAGATTTTTCAGATGAATAATTGGGCAGTTAACTCAACCACAGATGCTCTTTGCATGCATATTTTTTCAAACTATATGATTAACTATCACAGATATATATGGTTATCCAGCATACAGGTTTCTGGAATATAAAGTGAAGGAAACCATGTCACAATCATATGAAGCTCTGATTATACTGCTTCTGGAGTATGGCATTCAATTCTGGCAACTCCACCTTTGGAAGGTATGCAGTTCAGATTCACCAGAATGGTACCACGGCTAAAAAAGTTACATTTTGAGGAGGGTTGCATAAACTAATGGCTTGTATTCCCAAACGGTAACCCTTATCTAATTAAGATATTTAAGGTGATGACAGAATTTATTAGGTCAGGTTGAAATACATTGTTTATTCTCATGGGATAGTTATTAACTACCAGGAAGTTCCAATTTACAAGGGCAGTAGATGTAAAAAGGGAACTCTGGAAGTAATGAATCTAACATCAGTGTAGGGAAACTATTGGAGAAAATCGAGAAGGAGAAAATTAATTTCCACTTAGAGAAGAAAGATTTGATCAGGGTAGTTCTCATGACTTTGTCAGAGGGAGGTCACACTGAACCAATCTGGTGGATTTTTCGACAAGTTGACCGGTAAGGGTAGGGCAGTTGTTGTAGTTTATGCAGACTTCAGCAAGGCGTTCGGTAAGTTTCCAAATGAGAAACTGGTAAAGAAAGTAAAAGCTCATTGGATCCAAGGTAACTTGGCAAGTTGGATCCAAAGTTGGCTTAGTGATAGGAGACAGAGTGTAGTGTTAGAAAGCTGTTTGCGTGACGAGACCCTAGTCTGCAGTGGCGTTCCACAGGAATCAGTGCTGCTTCAATTATTATTGTGATATTCATAAGTGATGTAGATGAGGATGTAGGAGGGAAGATAAGTAAGTTTGTGGATGGCACAAAGGCTGGCTGGATGGTTGGCAGTGAGGACGAAGGTGTTAGGATACAATAAGGCCATAGGATATAGGAGCAGAATTATGCCATTTGATCATTGTTGATGTGTTTTTAAACTCCATTCATCTGCTTTCTCTGCACTAATCTTTGATCTCTTTACAAATTAATAACCTATCTATCAATGATAAAGACACTCAATACCTTACCCTTCACAGCTTTGGCAGCAAAGTGTTCTATAGATTCATTATGCTCTAGCTGAAGAAATTCAGATACAAGGAGGAGAGAAACAAATTGGTCAGATGAACAGATCAGTAGCAAATGGAATTTAGCCCTCATAAATGTGAGGTGATGTACGTTGGAAGAAGAAACAAAACAAGGGAGTGGTCAGTAAATGGAAGGTACTAAGAGGCTCAGAGGAACAGAGGGTCATAGGTGCTTGTCCACAGATCACTGAAGATGGTATGACATGTTAATTGTGTGTTAAGAAGGTATATAGGATGCTCGCTTTTGTCAGTCGGGACATAGGTTATAAGAGCAGGGAGGTCATGTTGGAGTTGTATTGCATATGGGTTAGGCCACAGCTGGAGAACTGTGTAGAGTTCTGGTCACCATACTATAGGAAGGATGCAATAGTACTGGAGGGTTGTAAGGGAGATTTACCAAGATGCTATCTAGGATGGAGCATTTCAACTACAAAGCAAAGCTGGACAAGCTCAGGTTGGTTTTTTTTGGAGCAGAAAAGGGGGGACCTTATAGAGTTGTATAAGATTATGTGGGCATGGACAGAGTGGATAGAGAGCAGCTGTTTCCCTTAGTCAAAGGATCAAAGTCAAGGGAGCATAATTTTACATTGAAAAGCAGGAAGTTTAGAGGAGACTTGAGAAAAAACATTTTCACCCTGACAGTGGTCTGGAATGCACTGCCTGAGAGCATAGTTGAGGTGGGTAACCTCACAACCTTTAAAACCTATTGGAAATGCCATAACATACAAGGCTATGGGCCTAGTGTAGGAAGGGAGGACTAGTCTAGGTATTAGTATGATTTTGACAGTATAAGATAAAACATAGAACAGTATAGCACAGTCAGGCCCTTTGGCCCTCAATGTTGTGCTGACCTTTTATCCTATTCTAAGATCAAACTAATGTACATACCTTTCATTTTACTAACATTCATGCGCCTATTCAAGAGTTGCTTACATGTCCCTAATGTATCTGACTCTACTACCACTGCTGGCAGTGCATTCCACACATCTATCACTGTCTGTGTAAAGAACTGACCTCTGACATCTCTCCTAAACTTTCCCCCAATTACTTTAAAAGTATGCCTCCTTATGATAGTCATTTCTGCCGGAAGAAAAAGTCTCTGACTATTCACTCTGTCTATGCTTCTCATCATCTTGTACATCTCTATCAAGTCACCTCTCATCCTTCTTCACTCCAATGAGAAAAGCCCTAGCTCCGTCAACTTTTCCTTAAGTCCAGGCAGCATCCTTGTAAATTTCCTCTGCACCCTCTCTAAAGCTTCCACATCCTTCCTAAAATGAACTGAACACAATATTCCAAGTATGATATAACCAGGGCTCTATAAAGCTGCAGCTCTTAAACTCAATCCCCCTGCTAATGAAAATAAACACACCATACGTCTTCTTGACAACTCTATCAACTTGCATGGCAACTTTGAGGGATCTATGGACATGGATCCCAAGATCATTCTGTTCCTCCATACAGTCAAAATTCCTGCCTTTAACCCTGTATTCTGTATTCAAATTCAACCTTGCAAAATGAAGCATTTCACACTTTTCCAAGTTGAACTCCATCTGCCACTTATCAGCTCAGTTCTGCATCCAGTCAATGTCCCGTTGCAACTTACAACAGTCCTCCACACTATCCACCATTCATGTCACCTGCAAACGTACTAACCTATCCTTCCACTTCTTCATCCAAGTCATTTTTAAAAATCACTAACGGCAGAGGTCTCAGAACAGATCCCCGTGGAACACCACTGGCCACCAAGCTTTAGGCTGAATACTTTCCATCTACTATCTCCCTCTGCCTTCTATGGGCCAGCCATTTCTGTATGCAGACAGCCAAACTTCCCTGTATCCCATGCCTCCTTACTTTCTGAATATGCCTACCATGGGGAACCTTCTCAAATGCCTTCCTAAAATTCTTATACACACCACATCCACTGCTCTACCTTTATCAATGTGTTTTGTAACATCCCTAAATAATTCAACAAGGCTTGTGAGGCATGATCTGCCTCTCATAAAGCCATGCTGACTATCTCTAATCAAGTCATGCTTTTCCAAGTAATCATAAATCTTCAGAATCCTCTCCAATAATTTGGGCACCACAGATGTAAGCCTGACTGGTCTGTAATTCCCAGAATTATCCCTATTCCCTTTCTTGAACAAGGGAATAACATTTGCCACTCTCCAATCATCTGACAGTACTCCAGTTGACAGTGAGGACACAAAGATCATCACCAAAGGCACAGCAATCTCTTCCCTCGCTTGCTGTAGTAACCTTGGGTGTACCATGTCTCACCCAGAGGGCTTATCTATCCTTACGTTTTTCAAAATTTTCAGCACATCCTCCTTCTTCACATCAGCCTATTTGAACATATCAGTTTGTTTCACGCTGTCCTCAGAAATGTCAAGGTCCCTCTCAGTAGTGAATACAGAAGTAAAGTTCTCATTCAGGACCTCCGCTACCTTCTCTGACTCCAGGAACAAGTTCCCTCCACTATCCCTGATCGGCCCTACCCTCACTCTGGCCAAACCTTATTGCTCACGTTAAGTGTAGAGTGCCTTAGGGTTTTCCTTAATCCTACCCTCTAAAGCTTTTCATATCCCCTTCTAGCACTCCTAAGTCCATTCTTCAGTTCCTTCCTGGCTACCCTGTAACCCTCTGGACCCTGGTCTGATCCTTCCCTCCTCAACCTTAAATAAGCTTCCTTCTTCCTCTTGACTAGATGTTCCACATCCCTTGTCACACAAGGTTCCTACATCCTACCTTGCCTCAGTGGGACAAAGATATCCAGCATTATCAGTACGTGCTCCCTAAATAACTCTACATTTTTGTCATGCATTTACCTGCATCTGTTCTCAATTTATATGCACAAGATTCTGCCTAATAGCATCATAATTCCAGCCCCCCCAATAAAATACTTTCCATACCGTCTGCTCCTATCCCTCTCCATGGGAATAGTAAATGTCAGTGAGTTGTAATCACTATCACCAAAATGCTCTCCCTCCAAGAAATCTGATACTTGGCTTGGTTTGTTACCAAGCACCAAATCCAATATGGCCTCCCTTCTTGTTGGCCTATCTATATATTTAGTCAGGAATCCTTCCAGGACACACCTGACAAAAACTGCTCCATCCAAACTATTTGAATTAAAGAAATTCCAATTAATATTAGGGACATTAAAGTCAACCATGACAACAACCCTGTTACCTCTGCACTTTTCCAAAATCTACCTCCCAAACTGCTCCTCTGTGTCTCTGTTGCTACTGGGGGCTTTGCAGAAAATCCCAATAAAGTGGCTGCTCCTTTCCTTTTTCTACCTTCCACCCATACTGACTCTGCAGACAAACCCTCCTTGATGACCTCCCTTTCTGCAGCTGCAATACTATTCCAGATTAGGAATGCCACTCCCCCACCTCCTTTACCTACCCCGCCCCCCCTCCCCCCCAAGCATTCTCTTTGAAACATCTAAACTTTGGAACGTGCAACAAACATTCCTGCCTCTATGATATCCAAGTCTCCATAATGGCCACAACATCATAGTTCCCAAGCACTGATCCATACTCTAAGTTCATCTCCCTTATTCCTGATACTTCTTGTATGAAAATAGACACACTTCAACCCATTATACTGACTGCAATTTTACCCTATCAACTGTCTATCCCTCCTCACAGACCCTCTGCATGCTGTATCTGGCTGTCCACTACCTACTCCATCCTCAGATCTGTAGCCCCAGTTCCCATCCCCCCTGCCAAACTAGATTAAGCATTATTTTAATTGAGTATTGACTCAATGGGCCAAAGGACCTATTCTGTATTGTATGATTCTACGAAAAACAGGTCATAAACGCAAAGTTAGAGCCAGATTGTGGAACAATGCAGAGAATAAATGTTCATGTAAATGATGCTGGCAGTCTGAAATTCGTTACTTCAAAAAGCTGCCGAAGAAAAATCATTTTATTTATTTCAAAACCACGATTGATAGATTTTTGTTAGGTAGAACTATTAATGGATATGGAACAAAGGAGCACAAATGGAGTTGAAATAAGGATCAATTTCTTATAAGATACAGGACAGGCTTGAAGGGCTGAATAGGGTCAAGAGTGTAGTGCTGGAAAAGCACAGCAGGTCAGGCAGCATCCGAGGAGCAGGAGAATCGACGTTTCGGGCATAAGCCCTTCATCAGGAATGAGTAATGCTGCCTGACGTGCTGTGATTTTCAGCACCACACTCGCGACTCTAATCTCCAACATCTGCAGTCCTCACTTTCTCCAGGTTGAAGGGCTGAATAGACAAGCAGGAGGCTGGGAGAACACAGCAAGCCAGGGAATAAAGATAATGAACTTTGAGCATAAATTGTGCTTGAAACTATGATGTTGCGGCTATTACGGAGACTTGGAGTACTGAATGGCCTACTCCTGTTCTTATGCATTCAAGTAGAAAATGGAGCAGAGAAGATAAAGACTTAATTGAAATTTCAAATATTTCAAATATTTTGTTGAACAGTGTTCTAATTGTGCCAAGTTTGTAAAGAGTGCTGTAACTTGTTTAACAGCTGCTTTCATAATTGGCTGAATCCACGATTGCAAATTTATAAATTTAGTGAAACTATGTTTCACATACTGCAGGTATTGGCACAGCAACCCACAATTTATAGGAATGAGCTGAAAGGAGAAATACCTTGTAATACATATTTTATGCACAATTTATACTGTTTGTCTCCAAATTTAATTTATGTCTTAGTGTGTTTTGGAGCAACAAAATATGACTGACAGATGGAGTTAAAGGTTGAACATTTGTTTGCTCTCTCAGATGTTAGTCCCAATTGAAAACAGCTTGGACAATCTCAATAAATTTCTTACAGAATATTTGTTTTGTCACCAAATTACTTCCAATTCAATGTGAAATATGAGCAATTCCTATTGTGAATAGAACATTTCACAATGGTGAAGGCTAAAACCTTTACGTCTTTGCATTGCCTTGCAAATCACTGAGGTCTCAGATGGAATTTCACTGCCTTTAAACATTTTCAGAGGTTGAGACTAAAAGCAGGTCTCAATCTTGCTGCCCATCTGCAGTTCTGCCTCTGACCAATCCAGCCTGAATTCAGCAAACAGGAGCAGCTCTGAGCCAACAGCATTAAGTAGCCAACTAGTGCCAATTACCTGACAACTGGGGCCAGAAGAGAGTAGGCATCACCTTGTCAGCAGCCCCACTGCAAGAGATGTGTACGACAGCAACAGGTAGTAGAATACAAGGCTGTGTCCAGCTGGAGACACCCTCTGAGTAGGTCTGTATTATTGAAAGTGATTCCTAGACACAGTGAAAGGTGAAAATTGTGGATAAGGACTCACAGCTATGCCACTAGCTACCCAAGGTGAGATGGTGGAGCACAATGGGTAAGCAGGAGCTTGGGGATTAAAGTAAAGAGGCTCTCACTGGCCTTCCAGTGAAAGACTGCATCCAGAGACTTGTCAGGATTTGCCTGCAGCATAAAGCCACTGGTAAGATCACAGCAACACCTAACCTAGCCTCCAAGTGGCCATGATGTTGGCAATTATTGACTACCGGTTCAGAGTTGAATATGTTTCCTTCTCAACTCAGGCAAGATTAGCCAGAGGAGGTGGTTGACTAAATGAGCCATTCTCAAATAAATTACCCACTTCTTGACTCCAACACTACCTCTGTGCAGCTGTAAGACTACAGCCAAACACCTCCAGCATAAATCAAGGGATTTTGGGGATTATGGAATATGGGAGGATATGGGGCTCAATTTCAAGTACCATTTCTATTTACATTTACATAGAACAAGAAACAAAATGGCTGCCTGTACCATATGTTTAGAAAACATTGTTGTGCAGGCCATGCTGGCAATTTTGTGAAGAGAAAGCCAGTGCTAGATGCACTGATTCCTGCACTGAAATCATGCAGATGGGTGCATAGGCACATTTTGTGTCATACCTACCTCAAAATGAATGGGTACAGGCACATACCATGAATCATTGCTTCTGTTCTATTCTAATTCAGAATTGCTGGACCACTGACACTGTGCACGGAAGGATAGTTTGCTATCTTATATTGATACTTTTCAACATTATGGTCAGAAAGAAACATTGAAAGAAATGAAACAAAAATGAGTCCATTGCAGCTCTTCATTTACATAAATGATTTGGATGCGAGCATAAGAGGTACAGTTAGTAAGTTTGCAGATGACACCAAAATTGGAGGCATAGTGGACAGCGAAGAGGGTTACTTCACATTTCAACAGGATCTTGACCAGATGGGCCAATGGGCTGAGAAGTGGCAGATGGAGTTTAATTCAGATAAATGTGAGGTGCTGAACTTTGGGAAAGCAAATTTTAACAGGACTTATACACTTAATGGTAAGGTCCTAGGGAGTGTTGCTGAACAAAGAGACCTTGGAGTGCAGGGACATAGCTCCTTGAAAGTGAAGTTGCAGGAAGATAGGATAGTGAAGAAGGCATTTGGTATGCTTTCTTTTATCGGTCAGAGTATTGAGTACAGGAAATGGGAGGTCATGTTGCAGCTGTACAGGACATTGGTTAGGCCACTGTTGGAATATTGCGTGCAATTCTGGTTTCCTTCCTATCGGAAAGATGTTGTGAAACTTGAAAGGGTTCAGAAAAGATTTACAAGGATGTTGCCAGGGTTGGAGGATTTGAGCAATGGGGAGAGGCTGAACAGGCTGGGGCAGTTTTCTGTGGAGCATCGGAGGCTGAGGGGTGACCTTATAGAGATTTTAAAAATTATGAGAGGCATGGATAGGGTAAATAGACAAAGTCTTTTCCCTGGGGTCAGGGAGTCCAGAACTAGAGGGCATAGGTTTAGGGTGAGAGGGGAAAGATATAAAAGAGACCTAAAGGCAACTTTTCACACAGAGAGTGGTACGTGAATGGAAGGAGCTGCCAGAAGAAGTGGTGGAGGCTGGTACAATTGCATCATTTAAGAGGCAAATGGATGGGAATATGAATAGGAAGGGTTTGGAGGGATATGGGCCGGGTGCTGGCAGGTGGGGCTAGATTGGGTTGGGATATCTGGTCAGCATGGAAGGGTTGGACTGAACGGTTTGTTTCTATGCTGTACACCTCTATGGCTCTGTGACTTTATGATTTATGAACTTAAATACCTGGAGAGATTGTAAAGGCACATTTATATTTGGAAGGGTATGGCAGTGGTGAAACAGCTTGGGCAGTGAACAATCACAATTCCATTTAGACTGGAGTTCTGAGGAAGGGTCACTGGATCTGAAATGTTATCTCTGAATTTCTCTCCACAGATGCTGACAGACCTGCTGAGCTTTTCCAGCAACTTCTGTTTTTACTCCATTTAGACTGGATGATTCAATTCTGATAAGAGAAGCCTTGGTCTGATTTACTTCTCACCCCACATCATAAGGAAGTTCTGAGAGGGTTCCCTATAAGACACCTGTCTTTATACCTTTGAAAGCTCTCAGCGAAGCTCAGACCAACATGGATGCATTTGAGGTCTTCTTAGCATCAGGCCTTTACTGAAGCACCCTCCTTCATTGGAGTGGCTTTATGGCATGCTGCAGAGAACTTTAAAAAGAAAATATTGGCTAACTGGAGCTCTAAAGGGTGATGTTCCACCTCAGAGTGCTGGATTGCTTAGATTGAGGTGTTGCTTCTGATGTACTGTTGTCAATACTGGTCACCTTTTACCAATGCATATGACACCGTTCCTTGAATATCCAGCTTTGACTGAGGCTAAATGGAAGTCCTGGTCTGCGGTACACATTCTGGTAGAAAGTGCTGGCAGAAAGTGCAGAATGTGATAGAAAGACCTCAGACTTTCCAGGGGTAATATGCAAAATTCTAGATGATAATTCAACTATTTTTTAAAGATATCTAATAAATTAGTGCATTATTTTAATTTGTCACAATGTAAAGAGATTGCTGAATCTAAGATTGCAAACAGTCTCCAAAACACTAGTTCGCAATTCTATTTGCAACCATGCATGGACATTAAAGACTTGTATTGTAAAGACTTTGCTCAGTTCGAGCACTTAAGAAAATTGCAGTCTGTGTACAACCTTGTAGATCAACAGGATAAATCAATCAACAATGACAGCACAGTATGCATATGTTTTCCATAATATCATGACAAAAAAGTAAGAAGAAAGCCGCACATCACAGGCATCCTCATTACTTTTTGAAATGAAAGCAGGTTGTCAAAAGACAGACAAGACCAGGTCAAACTTCACAAGTATTTTTTGCCACTACTCTTTGGCAACAACAAGTTACTTACCTGCCATCATTGACACTGAAATGCTGCATTGCTATCAGCTGTGCTGACTACTATTTCTCATTTGTTAAGGCCAGCTTTTGTTCAGTATGTTTTTTAGAACACCTGTCGTCAGTTTCCTGCTGTTTTTCAAGGTCTGCATGCATCAATAAGTCAATCCTCTCTGCATTCAGAGCAGTCCTCCCTAACCCATCTGGATAAACACAAATAAATAGAGTTGAACCTGCCTTAAAGGTGAGATTAAATAATTACATTTTCCTCAACAGGCTGGATAACGCAGTTTAGGTCTATTATTAGCATTTCAGGTAAGACTTTGGATGCGAGCCTAACTTCAGGTAATAACATCTTCCATTTGAAATTCAAATCCTCACACAGTTACCTTAATGAACTGGGATTTATAATATTAATAATGGTGAGGCTGTCACTACACACCATTACTATAACATAGAATTGACAGTAACATCTGGTGACCACACTTTGTGTAGTTAAACATTGAAATACAAAAGTTGTTATCAGTGATATATTGCTCCTCTGCAGAGTTGCTGTTGCAGTCTTCGTAAGTGGAATTACTCATTTGTCATCAAATTCAACTATTTACACATCGTCTTTGCTATAAAACCCAATGAAGCTCTTAAACCTTGTTCAATCATGAGTAACTGCACTTTTAACAGCATACAAAGTCATCATTATTATTGAACAGCCTCTCTGACCCTGAAAATGATTAAGAAGTATGGAATCACATTCCCACAGAAGAACATTTTGAAATGACAGAATTTTAATCTGTTTTTAAAGATTTATTCTGGTATTTCTGTCTTAACCCGTGCTTCCATTACAATTATTATTTTGCTTTATGTGCAACCATTTAAATATAAGTTATGCTTTCTATTTTTCACTTCCTCCTTTGGTCTTTGTAAGAAATTTTTAGTCTGATTTGCTGTTTAGACTGGATGACAATTTCCCTGATGCTAGCACTTTAGTGCTACAATAAATAGCAACAAAGACAGAACCCCCCAGTCATCACCTTCCACCCTAACAACCTCCGTATACATCGCATCATGCTCTTCCATTTCCACCACCTACAAATAGACCCCACCACCAGAGATATATTTCCATCCCCATCCCTATTCAGTTTTCTGTAAAGGCCGTTCCCTCCATGACTCCCTCGTCAGGTCCACACCTCCCATCAACCCATTCTCCCCCCCCCGGCACCTTCCCCTGCCTCCGCAGGAATTGCAAAACCTGTGCCCACACCTCCCCCCTCACCTCCGTCCAAGGCCCCAAAGGAGTGGTCAATGCAGTCTCCTCTACATTGGGGAGACAGGACACCTACTTGCAGAGCGCTTCAGAGAACATCTTCAGGACACCCACACCAACCAGCCCCATGGCCAAATACTTCAACTCTCCCTCCCATTCTGCTAGGAACATGCAGGTCCTGGGCCTCCTCCATTGCCAATCCCTAATGCCTGGAGGAAGAACGCCTCATCTTCCACTTCGGGACCCTCCAATCCCATGGCACCAATGTGGATTTCACCAGTTTCCTCATTTCCTCTTCCCCCACCTTTATCTCACCACCCCCTTGGCTCACAGTGTCATTCCTGATGAAGGGCTTTTGCCCAAAACATTGATTCTCCTGCTCTTCGGATGCTGCCTGATCTGCTGTGCTTTTCCAGCACCATTCTCTCGACTGCTTCAAGAAATAGTTGAAAGTCACATTTTTAAAAAGGTAAATCAATGCTCTCAAGTCTTTGTGGACTGCTTTCTTCAAGGTCATTAGTGAACCCTACTAATCCATAATTTTGGAGCACTTAGCCTTCTACATTAAGATATCTAATTATTCTTATATAGTGTCCTAGGAGCAGAAGTAGACATTTCAATCCATTTAACCATTTACGGCATTCTCTCAATTCATCAACTTTCCATCTTTTTAAACTGAATTTATTATGTTTTTGTTGATCCCTAATACTTTTAATGTGCATATAGATATCCAGAAATATTTAAGTATCTAAAATACTTAGCTAACACATTTCAAAATTAGGCCATTTTATGTTATTGTTGTGTGAATTGATATGTTGACACTGATATTGAAGTTAAATTCAATTCTTTTCTTCTCAGCTTTTTAAAGAAATGCATCAGATCATAGATCCTTAACCAGCCTGTTGTGAAAAATATAACTATCAATGATGCAGATTCAACTCTACAATATCTACAATATGAAAGAATGCTATTTAGCTAATTATACCAGCTCTTTGGTAGTACCCAATTATCATGTTGCCTGCTCTTTCCCCATGGTCCTATAATATTTTTCCATCTTACTCCATCGCCAATTCTTGCAGTGCATTCCATATTATAAAACTGATGCATGAAAATACATTGCCTAATGTCACCTCCAATACTTTTGCCAGTCACCATGAAGGAGTTTCCTTTGGTTGCTACCTTTTTTGTCACAGGAAACAGTTTCTCTTTATTTATTGCACAAAACACAAAAGGTAAATTCAGAACCTACAAGGCATTCACAAGATAAAAAACTAAATAGGAACTTTTAGAATTGATTTCATAATTGAATGTTTTAATAAAATTGACTTGTAGGGTCACCTTAAGGACATGATGGCACAATATGTGGAGACAGTGAGCATTCGCATTGTGAGGAAAGGATTACCTTGGCTTGTTAACATTCTACTAATCTCACAATGATAAACACATTATTCCTGGGGCAACAAATCAATTAAATGGGCCTTTCACTTGCTCAATTAACATCAAACAACAAACCATACAGTTTCCTTCTTCTAAATGTCTTTTACAGCCACACAAATGAAGTCCTAATTGCTCAGCTTTTCAGTGCATTGGAAGGATTTCTAATGTTGGGTCACTTTCAATTTAGTATATGTTAATCTTGTTTTGGTAATTTATCATTTGCTCTGCTTTTCTTGTCGGATAATAGTGTCTCTTAGCTGGGTATGACATTTTGAATTGTACAAATATGACATTGAAGCGATTCAACAAACAATTTTTTTAATAAGTTCAGTAACAGAGTGTAAGAGAAACAAAATCATAGTTTCTCAACATTCAGACAGACTATTATAGAAGAAGGTTTCTAAATTAACTTAATGGTCTAGTAAAATGATAGTGAAGAAGGCGTTTGGTATGCTTGCCTTTATTAGTCAGAGCATTAAGTACAGGAGTTGGGAGGTCATGTTGCAGCTTTACAGGACAACGATTCAGCCATTTTTGGAGAATTGAATGCAATTCTAGTCTTCCTTCTATAGGAAAGATGTTGTGAAAGTTGAAGGGGTTCAGAAAAGATTTACGAGAATGTTGCCAGGGTTGGAAGGTTGAGCTATAGAGAGAGACCGAATAAGCTGGGAGTATTTTATCTGAAGCATTGGAGGCTTGTGAAGATGCTGATCCTTTAACAAGCTTATGGTGTCCTTAGCTTTTTCAATAGGGGTTGTGAAAGGCAGAGGTTCTGATTTGTCTGGGATAAGACCACTTTGATTATGACTAACAGATACTGCCTCAGACAACAAGCAGGGAAGAGGGCTTTTAATTTTTTTAAAAAACACTTTTACAATGAAAGGGGACAAGCCAGTTCTTCCAGTTCAGGCATTTTTCTAGTTTGGTTTAGTTTTAGCTAGGGACCCTGAGAATCTGGATTAGTGGTGCTGGAAAAGCACAGCAGTTCAGACAGCATCCTAGGAGCAGTAAAATCGATGTTTCGGGCAAAAGCCCTTCATCAGGAATACAGGCAGAGTGCCTGAAAGGTGGAGAGATAAGGCACTCTGCCAGTATTCCTGATGAAGGGCTTTTGCCCGAAATGTCGATTTTTACTGCTCCTGGGATACTGTCTGAACTGCTGTGCTTTTCCAGCACCACTAATCCAGAATCTGGTTTCCAGCATCTGCAGTCATTGTTTTTACCCTGAGAATCTGCTGGGAAAAGAAAGGTTCCATGTTTCAGCCAATGATCCATGACTGATTCTCTCTGCAATCTATTTCTCCTGTAAGAAGCTGGGTTTAAATTTATATTTTTGGCCCAGGGGTGTGTTTATGGGATGTTACGCTTCGTTAAGTTGCAGGGGTATCGTGTTGGTCTAGTTTTCAAGTAGTTGTTACCCTAAATTCTGTTTTCTTCTGCTTGTGTTTCATTCAGTAGTCTGTAAATAAATTCTGTTTTGATTAAGTGAGTGGTTGGATCAACTGCATCACTCCTGGAATATCCACCATACACCTGATTAAAACAAACAGTAAAGTTAGGGTCTTCTTGAAATGTTTTGAGGGGTCTGGCTGGGTTCATAACAGGCTTACGGGTGACCTTATAGTGGTTTATAAAATCATAAAGGGCATGGTTAGGATAAATGGACAAGGTCTTCTCCCCCTGGGGTGGGAGAGTCCAAAACAAGAGGGCATGGGTTTAAGGTGAGAGGGGAAAGATATAAAATGGACCTAAGGGACAAGTTTTTCACACAGAAGGTGGTGCAAGTATAGAATGAGTTGCAAAAGGAAGTGGTGGAGGCTGGTACGATTACAACATTTAAAAAAGCATCTGGATGGATGTACGAGTAGAAAGGTTTCATAGGGATATGGGCCATGTACTTGGAAATGAGACTGGATTAATTTAGATTATCTGGGTTGGCATGGACAAATTAGACCATGTGTGGATTGCGCCTGTCACTGGAACAGACAGCAGTCCTACGTTGACTTGACCAAGGATTAGCCCCCACTTAATTTCCACTTGCTTGAGTAACCATACTGTGTGTTTGCTGTGCAGACAACTAGCCGTGTTGTAGATATCAGTTTGATGGTTTGGTGTGCCCACCATCACCAGATTCCTGTATGACAAGCATGACAAGCAGCCTATCCATGTACTATGCATCAGTACTGCAGAACTGAGAGCTTTTAGACTCTGACACCAACACATTAGGCAAGACCAGACGTGTATGCTGTGAGCATGCAGGTAGAGGCTAAGTAAGCAAGAGGTAAAAGAGCCAGTGACTATCCTGAAACTGCAACCTGGTTCAATCCATGCGTTGGGTGTCTGTCCCTGCATGTCGAGTGTCCTTCCAGGATCCTTTTACTGTTATCTACTGGTGTTCCCTATAATCCAGTCTGTGCTTCCTAACCATCTTGTGGGTGGATTAGCGAGGTACCATGAGATTTTATTGTTTGATGGGATGAAGATTTCTGTACTCAGCTCCCCAGGGAATGGGGAGGATTTAAGTTTTAGAAATTTGCCAATCCTTGTGTCTTTGTAAAAAAGCAACTTTTTAACGGGACGAACAGAACAGATAGGTAGCTTTGCCAAATTACCCGAAGATTAAAACTAAGTTATAACGTTCCTGTACTGCTTTGTATTTATATGATGTTTTAAGCCTCCAATATACATTTTACCTCTTGACATTTTAGATCATGCTAAGCCCAGCAATTTTCTTCATTACTCAGACAGAAAGACCAGGAAGTCTAAAAAGCTAAGTGGTATTTTTTTCTCGTTGAACTGGTGATGTTGGATAACAGTTTGGAAGTCCTGCAGGGAGGACGTTGGAGGAGCTACTGATATTTTACCACTGAGTCTGAGCGCAGGTCGATGTCATGTTAATGATCTACAATATTAGGAAGGCATGGTCAGGTCCAACACAGAGCATTTGAGTTCTTTGTGAAACGTGGCAGAAGACTATCAGGGCCATGTGCTTACAATAATTTTGATAATTTATGAATGCTCAACTGAACAAATCAATGTCTTAATCATGGAAAATTGTTATTGTATTATCATACGTGTGAAACTATGAATACAAACATCATACTTATTTAAAGTAGCATGTGAGATACCAAATTAAACTGTTCAGCTTTACAACAGCAACAGCTACATGTTGAACTTGGCTGTCTCTGATATGTTCAAAAGGAAGAAAATATTTTTGAAAATGTGGGAGCAACAGAATTGGAGAAAAGTTATCAGCTTTGTCAAGTAAGTTGAAAACTTTCTGTAGACTTCTATTTTCATGGTATTTTAAGACTCCAAATTAATTTACCATTTGACATTACTGATCTTATTAAACTCAATTACTTTTTTTAACTACTCAGTGTACCAGGTGGCTTTGCAAATGCCCTCCTCTCCCCAAGTTTCAGTTCATTGCTTATGTTCTAATCCTATTACTGATAACTGATTGAAGTCTGCAGTTCTTTTCAGTTATGCAAAGTTTAAGTCATAATTAAAATCAAAGGGGAATAAAGAACCACGCTAATACCAGTACTTAGCTCTTGCCAGCTTAGTTCAAAAAAATCACTTCATTTGATTGTCAGAAAAATTAAACCCAGTGAGACAAAGCAAAATAAACTGCATCATAATCTGATCTTGTTAAAGTTAATATTTTAAAATATACATAGACAAAGGGCCATAGTAAATAGGAGCAGGAACGGGCCATTGAGTCCTTTAACCCTGCTCTGCCATTCAATATGACAATGGCTAATCATCCAAGTCTGTTCCCACTTTCTCCCTGTGCATTTTGATCCCTTTAGCCCAAAGAATTATATCTCACTCCTTCTTGAAAACATTCTTGAAAAAGGATGGTGTCTTAAAAAAATTAGCCACAGGCAACACTGGTCATCTCATGCTGCTACTTTGCAGCGTGCACATGAACATATTCTCTACTGACAGGATGCTGCTAGCAAGAAAGAAAGTTGCTTTGCCGACCACACAAATGAGCAATAGGCCAACTGAATTTCAGTGCTGGTGTGTTGCCATGTATGCAGGTAGTACATCCCGAAGATTGGTGACTTGGACTTGCTTTTGTTTGCAATTTTCTTTTAATTGTTCATTTATTTCACTGAATGTTCTACTATCCCTGAGAGATTTGAACTGTTTGGTCCAACAACAACTTGTTACTAAAAACCGAAAGAACTGCAGATGCTGGAAATCAGAAACAAAAACAGAAATTGCTGGAAAAGCTTAACAGGTCTGGCAACATCTGTGGAGAGAAATCAGAGTTAACTTTTTGGGTCCAGTAACTCTTCCTCAGAATGACTTGTTACTTCTGGCTAAATACTGATTCCTTCTAACTTCTCCCAACCCATTCGAAAGACCTCTTTCTTCCACTTTTTATGATTCATTTTTTAAAAATTGGACTTCCTTGAAATCTAGTAGAGAAGAGGAGGCAAACCAAATTTACAGAATTGATCAAAATGGGTGGGATGTGGGAGGGCCATGAGGACAGAATTATTAATTAATTTGACGGTCAGAGAAGCTTTTTACATGCAAGGAATAATTTCATAAATGGCTTACTGAACAGGCAGGGTTTTGTAAGTTCTTTATCGGGCCACAAGGTGGAGCTTAACATAGAAGTGATTTGTTTTATTTCAAATCCAGGACAGAAAAATCATGCGACTGTCAGCGCTAACAGTAATGTTTACAGTAATATTGAGCAGTGAAAGGCCTGGTTGCCTCTTTAAATCATCCTCCGTTTAAGCAGCAAGGCTAGTAATGAACAGGTAAAATAGACATGAGAAAGAAAGTATCTTAAAGGTTAGTGGATGATCAGCAATTATTTTCAAGATATGGTTAGATAACCTACTGGAGGATAGAACCTGGAAATGCCTGGCCAGCTGAGTGTTGGGGAGGTGGGAGCAATATACAATAATTTATGTTCATACTTCTTTAAATTTTGAGGTATCCACTTTTGGTTTATTTGCAATATGTTTTAAAATTTTGTAAGCAGTCCTGAAGTAGTTGGTGAGCTCACTATCAGTATGCCTTGAACAGTTCTGGATGGCAAAGTCATTAGCTTCACTATTAGCAATAGTTTAAACGTGTCATTTTATTTTAGATTCTGCAAATTAATTTTCATAATCTTATTGAAATATAGCAGCTAATATTTCCTTTCAATTCAGTAAAAATAAGTGCCGGAAATATTTTTCATGTACTTTACTTCAGCAAATCTGCAGACAAAGTGTAGGTTTCCCCAACAACTTGAATCAAATTATGTCATAATAAACAGAGGGAAAAGAATAAGGCAACTTTGCTGAATTTTTAAGATAGCCATCTTTAATGCCAAGCTTCATGTTTTCCAGAACTTGAGAAAATATCAATTTTGGGGAAATATTTTTGTTTAAGACAGCAGATGTTTACAGAGTTGTATAACTGCTGTTTAGAACTAATAGCTCAACTTCTCTTTCAGTTTCTAATTGGTTTTACGGTAGAGGATGGACAATTAAGTTTAACTTTAATACTTGTTGCAATCCCTCCTTTACTTAATATCAATCATTGTACCAGAATAAGTCCACGAGGGAACGGAAACAATTTTTCCAGCTCTTTCAGCCTATTCTGACTGAAAAACAGATATATATCCTGCGTGTGATTATCAGAGGGCATATGTTAATAGCTAGTCCCATATAAAGTAGGTTTCACAGGTCTTCCTCCCTCACCTCAACCTAACCATCCCAGGAGAACACCAGCAACTGGATACATATTAAAGAGGCCTTCTTACCCTGTTCAGAAGAGCAGGTCAAAATCACAGCCTGTGGATTCAATGGGGAAGATTGGCAGTTGAACCCCTTGGATAAATTTTAATTTGCTTGCCCAGCCTGAATGTGAAGAAGTGAAGGTTTGTCTTGTTTTTGAAGGAGGCTGCATTTTTTTAAAATTTGCTGGTCTATATGCAATTGTCCTGGTCAGCTTCAGAACTCAGAGTTGTTCTCAAAACTTTCAGTAGCATCTTCAGAGTGTCCTTGTGGTGCTTTCTTTGACTATCGTGACAGTGCACTCCATGCTCAAGGTCTCCACTTTAGTAAGTGACTGTCAGATGTTCTGGCTAAATGATTAACTTAACTCAATTGTGACTATCTCAGTGTGGTATGGATGCTTTCTTTGTCAGCTCAGGCGAGCACCTCAATTTCTAATATTTATCCCACTGTCTATCCTTCAGAAGTGTTTAGAAACAGCTTACCAGAAAGTGGTTGAGCTTCTTTATATGCCATTGGTATACATTTAAGATCACCTACTGTTTGGAAGTCAGGCTTATTCCTCTTCATTTGAAGTCTCTTAAAGTTATGTTTGCTTTGGTAATTCTTGAAACTGTTTCATTATCAATACATTCAGTTTGAGGGAATGTACCACTGAAGTAAGTGAACTTAACCACTGATGGTAGGATCTAGTCATTGACTGAAACCTTGGGTTTGAGCTGGGGCTTACATTACTTCAGTTTTCTTGTTGCTGTCCACAAAGGTGAAGTTGTCACATACATTAGAGAACATGTTTACACTGTGCATTTCTAGTTCTGCACTGGCAGTTAATGCACCTTCATCAGCAAATAGAAGATTATGAAATATACCTTGGAGACCTTGGTCATGGCCTGGAGTTGTCTAATATTGAGAAGCTTCTAATCCTTGTGAAATATGATGTCAATGCCAGGATCATTGTCATGGGATTCCAAGAGAATGGTGGAGAAAAATAATATGCTGAAGAGCGTTAGCTCTAGGACATAGCCCTGATTAATTCACTTACTGATTGGGAATAGATCAGATGACTACCATCATGTACAAGCGTGCTGTCATGGAACTGACAAACCATTGTGCTGAATCTCTCAGGGCAGCCAAAGGTGCTCTATGTTAACTGTGTCAAGGTAACTTGGTCAGGCCAACAAGCCTGGTGTAGAGGTCTGAAACACACAGAAACAGGGAACTGGAGGAGAGAGTCAGCAGATCTGGCAGCATGTTTGTAAAGAAAACAAGAGTTAATGTTTCAGGTCCAGTGATCTTCCTTCAGAACTGATAGCAGCTAGGAAAAGGTGGTATTCATGCAGATGATGGAAGGTAGGGGGTGAGGAGGAGGAGGAGGAGGAGGAGTGAGCGGACAAATGGAAAAGGAGTCTTGAGAGAGAGAGAAAGTTGGAAGGGATTGTTGAGAGTAAGACATGGAAGAAAAGCAGCTTGCTAAGTGATAATGGAGACTGAGTGGGTGAAAATGGGTTGGCTGTCCTGAAAGCAACCCATGTCATGATGTGGGATATGAGAGTAGGTAATAGATATCAAAAGAAGTAGTCATGTTCTAAAATTATTAAACTTGATATTGAGTTCTCAAGGCTGTTATGTCCTCAAACAGAAGGTGAGTTTCAGAATTTCCCATTTGCAGGCATCAGCCACCTCCTCTTCACCACAGATGTGCAATCTCTCAACACGTCAATTCCCCATCAGGATGGTCTTAGGGCCACCTGCTTCTTCCTAGAATGTGTACTCTGAGTAGTGTAGACCCATTGACATTGAAAACTGGTGGTGAACCTGCAGCCTTGGGTCTTTAGACAGTTTTCAGAGTATCACAAAATTTCCTCCTGCTCTTGTGCTTTGCATGTGACTGAAATTCTTCTACATTTTAAAGTCAAGAATCTTCCACCTTCCTGATTGTGCACAGGACTGTCCAGATCTGGCAGCATATTTGGAAAGAAAACAGAGTTAATATCTCATGTCCAGTGATCTTTCTTCAGAATTGAATTGACTACCTCCGCTGGCAGTACATTCTACACATTCACCACTCTCTGTGTAAAGAACCTACCTCTGACATCTCCTCTATACCTTCTTCCAATCACAGTAAAATTATGACCCCTCGTGACAGCCATTTCTGACTGGGGAAAAGTCTCTGGCTATCTACTCAATGCCTCTCATTACCTTGCACACCTCGATCAAGTCATCTCTCTTCCCTCTTCTGTCCAGTGTGAAAAGGCCTAGCTCACTCAACCTCTTTCCATAAAGCAAGCCCTCCAATCCAGGCAGCATCCTGGTAAATCTCCTCTGCAACTTTTCTAAAGCACCTACATCCTTTCTATAATGAGCCAACCAGAACTGGACACAATATTCCAAGTGTGGTTTTATAGAACTGCAGCAAAACCTCATAGCTCTTAAACTCAATCCTCTGTTAACGAAAGCCAAAACACCATATGCCTTTTTAACAACTCTAACAATCTGGGGGGCAACTTTGAAGGATCTATGTACGTGGACCCCAAGATCCCGTTGTTCCTCCACACTGCCAAGAATCCTGTCGTTAACCCTATATTCAGCATTCAAATTCAACCTTCCCAAAATAAATCACTTTGCATTTATCCAGGTTGAACGCCATCTGCCACTTCTCTACCCAACTCTGCATCCTGTCAATGTCTTTTTGCAACAGCCCTCCATACTATCCACAATACTACCCACCTTTGTGTCATTGGCAAATTTACTAACCCACCCTTCCACTTCTTCATCCAAGTAATTTATAAAAACTACAAAGAGTAGAGGCCCAAGAACAGATCCCATCAGGACACTGCTGGTCACTGACCTCCAGGCAGAATAGTTTGCATCCACTACCACTCACTGTCTTCTTTCGGCCAGCCAATTCTGTATCCAGACAGTTAAATTTCCCTGTATCTCATACCTCCTAACTTTCTGAATGAGACTAACGTGGGTACCCTTATCAAATGCTTTACTCTAGGAGGAGGCAATGGCCTGCTGCTAATATCGCTAGACAGGCACTCCAGAGATCCAGATAATGTTCTGGGGACCTGGATTCAAATCTTGCCACAACAGATGGTCGAATTTGAATTCAATAAATATCTGGAATTAAGAATCCAATGATGACCATTAATCCATTGTCGATTGTCGGAAAAACCCATCCGGTTCACTAATGTCCTTTAGAGAAGGAAACTGCCATCCTTATTTGGTCTGGCCTACGTATTACTCCAGAATTGCAGCAATGTGGTTGACTCTTAACTGCCCTCTGGTCAGTTGGGGGAGGCAATAAATGCTGCCTAGCCAGTGATGCCTTTGTCCTATGAATGAATATTAAAAAAACCTGAAATTCATATACACCCACATCCACTGCTTGACCTTCGTCAACCTTTCTTGTCACATCCTCAAAGAACTCAATAAGGCTTGTGAGGCATGACCTGCCCCTCACAAAGCCATGCTGACTATCTTTAACAAAACTATGTTTTTCAACAGTCATAAATTCTATCTCTCAGAATCCTTTCCAGTATGTTGCTTACCAATGACGTAAGGCTGACTGGTCTGTAATTCCCAGGAATTTCCCTAATCCCTTTCTTGAACAAAGGAACAACATTGGCCTCCCTCCAATCAGCGGGTACTACTCCCATGGAGAGTGAGGATGCCAAGATCATTACCAGAGGGATAGCAATCCCATTCCTCACTTCCTGTAGTAACCTTGGATATAGCTGGTCCGGCTCTGTGGACTTATCTATCTTGATGCTTCCCAGAATTTCCAGCACATCCATTTCCTTAATATCAACTTTTGTGATGATTCTGAATAATGGGGCTAGATTTATAGTACTGACCCAGTGAGGCATGACACCCAGTAATGAAATCTGAAAAGGTAGACCTGTCACTGAGAATAGAATTCTCAGCTTTAGACAATTACAAGCCAAGCAGCAGTATACTAACAACATTTGGTGCTGATAGAGGTCTCTGCATGCTTTTGACTTCCACCTCTTGCACATCTCACAGTTTTTATCACCCCACATTAAAGTTATGGCCTTCAGCTGCAAAGGCCCTAAGCCTTTCTGCTTCTTCCTTCTCATTTAAGATACGCATTAACATTTATTGGTCACTGCCCTTGTATATTTCAGTGTCACCAATATTAGTCATAATCTGTAAAATATTAATCACATTCTAAAGGCATAAAGTCTGCTTCAGGAATGGCTGACAAAAATCTCTTGATTGTCCTTATCCACGATGTTGAGTGCCAATGGGGTGTCCCTACCTTTGAGCCAGGAAGCCCAGTTTCAAGTCTCACCTGCTCCAGAGGTGTGCAATAGCATTGCTGAACAGGTTGGTTAGAAAATGTATATGATTAAAATAGATCATGTTGTTTGTCTCTACCTCTGAACTAGCAGAGCTGGCTTCAAGTTTAGAAGTGTGTGATAACATTGTTGAACAGGTGATTAGGAAATATCTCGACCTGTGCTGTAATTTCTGTCATTTATCACGACTTCACATGAGAAACAGGAATAAGAGTGGGGGTCTCGGAGCCTTGAGCCTGTTTTGCCATTCGATAGTATCATGGCAGATCGGACAGTCATCATATCCACATTCATATCCTTTCCCCATCACCCTTGATTCTCTTACTGATCACAAAACTATCTATCGGAGCTTTAAACATATGCAAAGATGTTTCCCCACAGCTGTCGTGGCAAAGAGTACAAAGACACTCAACCCTCTCAGGGAAGGAATTCCTCCTCATCTCAGTCTTAAGTTGGTGTCCCTTTATTCTGAGACTATGCTGTCTGGTCCTAGACCCTCCTCTGAGGGGAAACATCCTCTCAGCATTTACCCACTCAAACCCCCAAAGTATCCTTTATGTTTCAATGAGATCACCTCTCATTCTTCTAAATTCTCGTGAGTTGAGACTCGGCCTGTTTAGCCTTTGCTCATAAGGCGATTCCTCCATACCAGGGGTCACCCGAGTGAACCTTCACTGAACTGTCTCCAATGAAATTATATCTTTGCTTTTATAAGGGAATGGCCTCCTCTTCCCTTTTGCTTCTTTCACTTTTGCAATGATCCTGCTGTATTGTGTCTCATTTGTGCCTGATATAACTGCATCCTCGCCTGGGAAGTAATATTGCAGCTGCCTTGGCTGATCCACTAAAGTCCAACAATGTCCCAATCAAGTCCAAACATGATACTGCACTTTCAAAGTTTGCAACTGTATAATTCAAATGCACCTCTTCTGGAAAGTGAAAAATGTGTGAAATTGAGAAAGTTCCATGAAGGAACACAGACCAAGAAGTCAAATAAAAATATTTATGGAACTGTTCAAAATAACTATAGGTGTGTAAAAAGCAGGCAAATGTCACTTGTGAAATTATAGTCCAATTCCATCAGTATGTCTGTAGACATTGAAGGGTCTCTTAGACTTAGGTTCAGTTTAGCTGATACAAGTTGTCTGCATTTGAGTAAATGTGGTGCATCACCTTTTGTAGAAAGGTGATGCACCGTATGTATTGGAGAAACAGAATTCTACAGTTTCAAAGATCTTAGTATCTTTGTTGCTTAATGCTTAAACATGATGTAGTTTTCCTCCTGTGGCCAACATACAAATGTTGTGGATACTAAATGGACATTTGCAGTTGATAAAATCTAGTGGGCCTTTTGTATTTTCTTTCTAATGACCAAACAATTTTACTGAAAAATAATTATCGCACTGTAATTTTCAGAGTCTGTTCAGAGTATCACTTTAGTGAAACTACCGGGCTTCAAACTATTTAATGGATTATTTCAAAATACTACAATGCTTCAACTACAATGTTACATATTTGCAGACAGAAAATGCCTTTGAAGCTTCAAAACTGCAAGGATAAAAGTACTGAAATACCATAACAGTAAGAATGTGAGGTCAAAAGATTTGCGACAGAAAGTTAATTCCAAATGCCATTTTAGCTTGAGAAACTAGCTTGTTTAAACATGATTGTTTAATTGAATTATGAACAGAAAACCTATATATATATATATATATATATGTGTGTGTATATATATGTAAATCAATGAATTTAAATATTTTAGAGCTGTCAATTAAGACAGCAGTGTTTTTACAGATCCCTGCATTTCACACTTGTTTTCCTTAATAATTGAACCAGTGATGCTCCTGCAAATATCTGGCAGCATCGTTTATCAGAGAGTCACTTCAAGAATTTTCTTTACTTGTGAATGTGTAACATACAGTACATCTAGATGATTTGTTAGAAAACAAATATACTGTGAACACCAAAGAAAAGTTATCACTTACAAGTCTATTCCAAAGCCTACAATTGCATTTTGGAGCTATCTTTATCAGTTTCTTCTCTCCCTGATTCCTCCCTGTTATCTAACCAGTCTTTATAACCCTTAGACTAGCTAGAACACTTTATTCTTGCTGACTACAGTAGGATTAGTGGAAAAGATTATCTGCATCACCTATTATTCAATGTATTTTGAATGCAGTTAATTTATATGAAACTCAACCACAATAATCTATTCATGGCTTGTTAGGCTGGAAATGCTGATGCTCAACTTAGTTGGCACAGAAGAAAGAATTTTTGTATATTATGATAGTGAGGAGAAGGATAGAGAGAATGGAAGTCAACATGAGAAAAGATGATGGATTAGGCCCCAATGATTGAGCCTATTTTTCCTCACCCATATTATAGAAATGTTTGATCTTAAGAATATGGAACTTACTACCATAAAAGCAGTCAGTCAAATAACACAGATGCAATTAAAGGGAAGCTAGATAAATACATTGGAGAACGGAATAAAAGGATATGCTTTTTTCAGTTTGATGACATTGAGGAAACTTGTGTGAAGCACAAACACCAGCATGGAGATATCAACCCGAATGGCCTGTTGCTGTGTCAGAAAACCTATGTAATAACTCTTCCATTTCATTGCAAAATACCTGTCTATCTGAAGTGAAGTCTGTCACTACGAATTAATTTTGTCAGGTGCCAATTTGTGGGAGATATGTGGGACAAATGAGCTCACTCGGTATGGTATGTCAGGACATTGTCTTTTATAAGAAATATATTTTATAGTTTCACCAGCACTTTTTCAAGATTGAACTGCAGAGTTGCAATAATAGCAAGGGCTAGATGGTTCCTCTTTCAATCAGTGTCACACAGTTCTAGTTATTCTGTGTAAGTGAGGAAATGTAACCCAAGGACTCCTTCTGGACTTGCAAAATATGGTACAAACTCAAAACCTCCTACTAAATTTTGTAATCCAATAAGGATTCCAATGTTAACCAAAAACATTGTTTGTGAATGAAGGTTTGAAAAAGTTTCTTCCTGACCAATTCATTAAAATGAGATAAAAGTATTTTTAAATAAGAAATAAATTCTTTATAAATAGAAAATATTTTAGATCAGATTAAAAATGAAAAGTAATTGAGTTAATACTGCTGTTTAAATCAATTTGTAGATTTTTAACTGAAGTTTGAGCAATAATTTAAGCAATATGGTGGAAAGAATAATGTATTACTTGATTTACATAACCCTTAGGAAACAAACATTCAACGATAGAGAAAGACAATTTGTCAAAACATTTTGTTAAGATGAGTGTGCTTAGATTTGAATGCAATCCTTCCTGATATCATTACCATATAGTTCCTCTTAGCAGTTCTGGAATTTATTTAGTAAGTAAAATTGTCTAACTAGGGTAACTAAAGGCAGTGTACAATCAATAAAAAAAACCCATAGCAACACAAGAGCAGAAGTAGGCCATTCAACCCCTTAAATTGGCTCTGCTGTTCAGTTAGGACCGGAGTGATTATCTCAATTCTATTTACCCAGCTTTTTCCATATCCCCCTATATACTTAACAAAGGTAAACAAAGAATCTCGGTACTGAACATTTCAATTAACCCAAAAGCCATGGTTTTTTTATTTGAGTGATTTCTTGATTTCAAGTATCCTTTATGTTGAAAAGTACTTTCTGATCTCGCTCCCAAACAGCTTTGTGCTAATTTCAAGATAATGCCCTCTCATTCTGGATTCCTCTACCAGAGGAAAAAACAATCTTTATTTACCCGACTTAATCTTTTTATCAGTTTGAACATATTGATTAAACTGAATGAAACTTCAAAACACAAAGTTATACAACTCGTGTTTACCAAATTTGCCTCATAGAGGTAAATAAACAACCCTTCTTAAAATACAGTGAACATTTCTGTTTTGTAATGATTACATTTTTGAAAGTAGATTAAACATGCTAATTATAAATCTACTTGATGATCTAGGTTTACAGTTAAGTACTTGAACAATATTCATGTTTTATATTGGATTGGTAACATATTTTTGAATAACAGCATTTCAGAAAAAGAATAAGATTAAAAATCACTTAGACTTGAACAGGTTAGTATGTGGATGAGGAGCATTGGGTTCTGCACAATTCAATCCATTGTTAGTGAATGTTGACAATGATTGTAGCAAACACATGATCAAGGAGAAATCTGAACAGTGGTAGCCTTAATTTAAAACATTGTGCAGAGGATGAGCAATCCAGGGCCAGTGGCTGATGGCCTCCATTGGTGAGCAAGAATTCCATTATAAAATAGACCCAGGCAATTCCTCAAAATCCCCTGCTCTCGACATTGCAGTTGGAGACCTGGAGGATATTTTAGAACAGAGATTAAAAGAACCTGGGATGGTGTACAAAAAACACCAAGAATTGGATTAATTGGCATAGCACAAGGTGGCTGGGCACAGTTGGGGAAAGTGTCAGTCTTAGAAGAATCCCTACTACCAAGTACGAGTGTCCATGCAATTAGCTGTTCGAACTCTTAACCCTTACAGGATAATTAATGAATAACAGAGGGGATCAGGACAAAGACACACAGTGATTTGGTGAGTCCTAGCAAGTAATACATCAAAGAATGTTAGTAATTGGCCCTGTGGCTTTCATTCTTTGCCCTATTTCTTTCAATTCATTGACTCAAAATAATGGGTTCAGGTTCATTATCAACAGGTTTAAGTACTAAGATTCCAACACTTCAACAAAGCTCTGATTGTGGCTGTATTTGTAGCGCTCAGTCCTGTACCTACTATTCAGCTATGTTTGAAAGGTAACACAGTCACTTAACAGTGATTTTGAGGCTCTCTGCAAGTTGGATTGCAGAAGTTCGACAACTTATCTCAGTCAAGATTTCCTTTATTCAGTGATGTTGGAATACAGCTGGTATGGGCAGGTAAGTACTGTTTAAAGAGATAGTTTGCATTTTTAAAAGTCATTGTAAACCAATCTCTGCTAACTAATAAAATCTAGAGATAATTCATTATTTTTAGCAACTGTCTATCATGTGAATGTTGCGTATGATGTATCAGAGAAAGAATTATAATTAACTTCTGAATTGAAGACTACATGGAGTTTCAGATGAGCTTGAATTTCCAGTGAATCTCAGCATTTTATCTTTTTGCTGGTCTTGCACAAAATGCTGTGTGATGTGTGACAGAGCACAGCTTTGTAGTTGCTCATTTTGCAATGCCTCTTGTGGGTTAGTGGTAAAGTGCAATAGCAAGAGGTTATTACATACCAGAGCATGAATGTTGAAATTTCAACAGTTGCAGTTTTTCAAACAAATGTTAATACTGACAAGAAACACATATTAGTGCCATTATTATCCGTGCATGAAGTAAAATCCGGTTGTTTCAGTTTAATGGTGAACTCATTTTTCTACCAACTACATATCACTACGTTCAAAGCAATACTCGAGTAAATAGGATAACTCGTTTAGAATTTTTGATTTTCACCAGATTGATTGATTTTGCACGTTTTATTGGCAAGAGTGAGAAAATGAAACCTTTGGGTAAGAGATATATATAGACATAGATTCCCGAATAAAAGTGCAGGATACTATCTACAGCTTATTCTTGCATTATTTTAGTTTTAGGTTTCCATTTTATTTTAATTTTAAATTTACAATTATTCACGACAAAGAGATTTGCACTTAATTAACAATCTTTCTAATCTTAGGACATCCCAAAATGCTCTACAATCATCAAAGTAATTTTGGTATTTAGTGTAGTCACTGTCATAATGCAGGAAAAAGCATCCAAAATAATTATGTGTTTAAAACTGTTTAAATGCAGTTTAAGCATTTGCAAAGTTTTACTGAAGATAAATCAGCTCTGTTTATCAGTAGATGTTCATTATTTACTGAAATTAACTAAACTCTCCAGTAATGCAAGCTCCACTAGGAAGTTGATCCCTCCTAATATCATATTATAATATTGTACATTAACTTGTCAATATGTTTGCAAAGCCAAGCGCTAAAAATATGATTTTTCTTATCCTGACATTTTGTGCAATTGCTCTTTAGTTATGTTGTGTCCAAAGTAATTTGTTTTAATATTCATTGTTACTTGACTACAACTGTAATTTATGGAGTTGTGTGCAGCAAAATGTGTGCGCTACTGCCTAATTGTAATTGGAACTTTCAACAGAATTCTCCATGGTCTTTTAACTTCAACAACAGTGAGGTGGTTTAACATAACATACTTCAAAAATAACATGGCCCATTTTCTGCACATGCAGTTCTCAGACAGCTCTGCTGGCCTGTGTTTAATACTCAAATTTTAAACCATCACATCTGCCAACCTGAATTTCTAATTCAACATTCCCTTGAAATGTTGTGAAGCTACAAAATAAAACTATTGCAGAGGCATCTGGAGATTAAAATGGGATGCAGATAAATGGTTATTGATTAATTTATTGAAAAAACACTAGACATTTGGTGCATTTCCTGTGGCTGTAAGTCCATGATGCCCCTTAGTTTTTGCACTATGATGCTCTGGGTGACATTGATGGCATCTTCTAATGTGGCAAGAAAATTAGCAAAGATCTCTATTTGTTATTAAGGATCTAATTCTTTGTCTCTATTGATACATAAAACAGGATGAGAGATTACACTAGAGTTTGTCCACTTGATAATTTTTCTTAGGACTCAACGTACCATAGGTTGCACCCATTTTGCTTTGCATTTTACCAATCACTACCATGCAATCTTTTAAATATATTGCTCCATATTCACTGCTGATTTATGAACAAAGGCAGCACATCATAAAGGTCTTATGCTCCATATCCTGGCAATAGTCACAATTTATTAAGCCTTCCCTGTCCTCTGTTGCCTTTATTTCAAAAGGGTTAACAAGCAACACATTGCCTATTAGGTGACAAGGATGCTTGTCTTGAGATTTGACTTGTGACTCCCGGGATCTACTTGTGCATAGGTGTTGTATAATAAGAGCTATGCTACTATAAAAAGGCACACTCAAGCAACTTTTTCATTGCCAGAAAGATTTGGAAGTGTAGCCATAAATATGTATCCAGATGTGTGGTTGTCTGTTGCGTGCTCCATAACTTCACCCTCACAGGAGATACGGCATTCTAACGCTCAAATAGTGACAAGTCTGGAAAGGTAAATAGGGGTGGGAGAATGATAGCCTGTACACTTTCTTTGAGAAGGGGAGTAAGTGGCAAAGTTAACTTTTCCCCTTTGGTGTCACCTGTTGTTTGGAGTTACACATAGCCTTCATGTGCGTTAAAAGAGTATGCTAGTGAGATTTGTGTGAGATATAGGGAGATATGGGATGTGAGTTATGTGTGGATTAGGATTGAAAGAATAGTGAGTCTACAAGTGTAAAGAGGTATGTAACAAAGTGTTGTAGGACGTTGAAGGGAATCAAAGAACAGTAATTTAATGAATAGTGTGAGCCCCAACATCAATGTAGGGAGGGAAGTGTGAGCAGATACTGAGAGTAGCATTGTTAGCTTTACTTATCCATTGAGGTCAGTGAACCTTTTGCACAATTTCAATCATGTCCTGTGTGTAAAGAGCATAATATTTGCATAATCTGTGGCCTCCTTCCATTGTCAATTAGAGTTGATACTTACAAAGGTTTCCTGTCATTATGGATGAATATGCGATTCCCCTTGTTTCCACCGGCTGTGCTTTTAATCCAGCATCCATGAAATCGTGCTACAGCCCCATTTGTTTCAGCAATTCCTCTCCTTATGTCAGCTCTGTCGTCTGCAAACAGAAAGTTCCTCAACATTAAGGGGTGCTGGCTGCCTTGATGTGATGTCAAAACCCCCTGAAATCTAACTCTTTCCCCAACAAATGTGTATTCAGTGAGTGGAATAGATTTTGATAACTGAATGCCTTCATGATTAAAAGGTTCAGGGAGGACAAATACATACAACATTGGATGTTGATCTAAAAGCAATAATAGGACAAAAATAACCAAAGAAATGTGGATGCTGATAATCTGAAACAAAACAGAAATTGCTGGAGAAACTCAGCAGATTTAGTAGCATCTGTGGAAAGGAAGATCTGCACTGTCCTCATGGCCTGTCCTACCTGCCAATCTCCCTTCCCACCTACCCCCTCCACCCTCCCCTCTGATTTGTCATCTCCATCCCCATCCCCATTCACCTATTGCACTCTTTGCTACCTTCTCCCCAGCCCCATCCCCCCATTTATCTCTCCACCCTGGAGGGTCTCTGCCTTCAATTCTCCTGCTCCTTGGATGCTGTCTGATCTGCTGTGCTAACTATTCTTTAGAGTTCTGAAGAAGGGTCACTGGAACTGAAATGACTGAAGAGTCCATCTAGTTATAACTCTAGTTATATAAACAAAATAACTTCTAATCATTATAATCTCCAGAAATAACAAGTGAAACCTCTGACTAGTAGCTTTGCTTGTATATCATTTTTTGTATTCATTCTTGAGATGTGAGCATTATCACTATTTTATCCTGGATTTTAAAAAAAAATCAGTTGCAGGATCTAAGTGACTGGTTGGGCCGCATTTATTGCTTATCCCTACTTACTCATGTGAAGGTGATGGTGAGCTGTCATCTTGACCTGCGTTAAAAATCATAAAACACCAGGTTATAGTCCAACAGGTTTATTTGGAAGCACTAGCTTTCAGAGTGCCACTCCTTCATCATAACCGCCTGATGAAGGAACAGAGCTCCGAAAGCTAGTGCTTCCAAATAAACCTGTTGGACTATAACCTGGTTTTTAGTGATTTTTTAATTTGTCCACCCCATTCCAACACTGGTTCTTCCTCTTCTTGAAGTGCTGCAGTCCAATTTTTGTAGGTGCATCATAAAACCATTAGGGAGGGGGTTCTGAGATTTTGATCCACCAATAATGAAGGAGTGGTGATATATTTCCAAATCAGCATGATGAGTGAATTGGAGTTGACCAACTTGCACCTTTTCATGTTAAACTGGATTTTGAACATTTTTTGCTGCATTTGAACATGGACAGTTTCAGTATCTGAGAAGTCACAAAATGGTGCTGAATACAACAATTATCAATAAACATCCCTGTTTCTGACCTTTATGATGGAAGGAAGGTTGCTGATGAATCAACAGAAACTTGTTGGGTTTAGCACACTATCCTACAGAACTCCTGCAGAGTTTTCCGGAGCTGGGGTCACTGACCTCCAACAACTATCTTCCTTTCAGCCACTATGACTCTAACCAGTGAAAAGTTTTCTCCTGAATCCTATTGATTCCAGTTTTGCTAGGACTTCTTGATGCCAAACCTGGTCAAATGCGGTCATGGTATCAAAGGCTGGCACTCTAACCTCACCTCTTGAGTTTGGCTCCTTTGTCCATGTTTGAACCAAAGTTGCAATGCAGTCAGGAGTTGAATGGCCCTGACTGAACCAAAACTGTATGTCACTGAGCAGCCTATTGCTAAGCAGTTGCTGCTCAATAGTACTGTTGAAGACATCTTCCATCACTTGACGGATGATCAAAGTAGAGTGTTGAGATTTCAAATGGAGTGAATCAAATGCTGAGATGGGGCCTCCTCGTTTAGTTAGTTGTTTAGATGTCTACCACCACTCACAGCTAGGTGTATCAGGACTGCAGAGTTTAGATCTAATCCACTGGTTATGGTATCGCTTAACTCTATCTATCTGTGCTACTTATGCAATTTCCAAATAATCAGTCCTGTTTATAGCTTCATAAAGTTGACACTTCTTTGTTAGCTATGCCAAGTGATACCCCTGCTATGCTTTCTTCCACTCCTCATTGAATCAAGGCTGGTCCACTACCATAATGGTAATGGTAGAGTGGGGGATATGATGGGAAATAAGATTCCAGATTATGTTGGAGTACAATTCTGTTTCTGCCAATGATCCATTTATATGTCTGGTCTAGTTCAGTTTCAGTTCAATGTTAACCCCCAGGTTGGGAATAGTAGCAATTAATACACAGTAATTCCATGATCCCCAGTCCAGAGCTAGATCTGTTTGAATTCTATCCCATTTGATAATGATACTGCTACACAACACAACGGATGTTATCTTCAATATAAAGATAGGTTACCTGTCAAATCTCTTGAATGTTTTAGGAGCTGCACTCATCCAGGCAAGAGAGGAGTATTCCATTACACTCCTGACTTGTGCCTTGTGGATGGTGGATAAGCACTGGGGAGAAAGGAGGTGAGTTATTCAGCATGGAATTCCTAGCTTCCAACCTGCTCTTATAGTCACAGTATTTATATGTCTGGTCTAGTTCAATTTCAGTTCAATGTTAACCCCCAGGTTGGTAATAGTAGCAATTAATACACAGTAATTCCATTGATCTTCAAGGGGTGATGGTTAGATTCTGTCTTGTTTATGATTGCCATTTCCTGGCACCAATGTGGCACTTATCAAGATGTTGTCCAGGTCTTGCTGCACATGGACATGGACTGCTTCAGAATCTGAGGAGTGATGAATGGTGTTTAATATTTTGCAATCAGTACTTCTGACCATATGATTGAAGGAAGGGCATTGAAGAAGCAGCTAAAGATGGTTGGGTTTAGCATCTCCTGCAGAGATGTTCTGTAGCTGAGATGATTGACCTCCAATAACCACAACCAGTGGGGAGTTTTTCATCTGATTCCCATTGACTGTGATTTTGCTAAGAGTTCTTGATGCAACATGTAGTCAAATTTGGTCTTGATATTAAGGGCAGTCACTCTTTGATCACTTCTGAGGTTTAACTCTTTTGTCCATGTTTGGACCAAGGCTATAATGAGGTCAATAACCTCGGCCAAACCCAAACTAAAAGGCAGTGAGCACGTTATTACTTTGCAAGTGCCATTTGGTAACACTAATGATGGCCTCTTGCATCATTTTGTTGATGATTGAGAGTAAACCGATAGGCTGTAATTTGTTGTCAGGTTGATTTATCCTGCTTCTTTGACAAATCAGGAAAAGGCTCCACCTTGTTGGATTTGTGCCAATGCTAAAGATGTACTGGAAAAGCTTGGTTGGGGGTGTGGCTAGTTCTTCAAACAAGTCTTCAGTACTATTACTGGAATATTTTCAGGACCATTGCCTTTGCTGTATCCAATATCTAGCCATTTCTTCACATGAAATGGAGTAAATCAAATGAGTGTAATGCCAGGGATCTCTGGAAGAGGCCAAAATGAATCATCAAATGGACATTTCTGACTGAAGATGGATGCAAATTATTCAACCTTGTCTTTTACACTGATGTGATTTGTTGGCCCAAAGTTGAGTTTTAGGATATCTGTGGAACCTCCAGTTCCAGTTAGTCATTGAATTGTTCACTATTATTTGTGACTGGATGTAATAGCACTGCAGAGCCTAGATTTGCTCAGTTGGTGTGGAATTGCTTTGCCTTATCTATTGCATGCTGCTTCTACTGCTTCACATGTGCATTGTGTGTGTTGAAGCACAGAGTGATATCTGGTTTACCTGGTGCTGTTGCTGGCATGCCTTCCTGCACTCTTCATTGAACCAATGTTGATCTTCAGGCTTGGTGTCAATGTTAGGGTTGGAATATGACATTAAAATTGTAATTGAATGCAAGTTTGCTGCTGCTGATTGCCCACAATATTTCATGGATGCCCAGTTCTGTGTTGTTAGCTATGTCTGAAGCCTGTTTCATATGGTACAGGAGTAGTACAATGCAGCATGATGGAGGGGATCTTCAATTTGAAGGTGGGTTTGTTTCCACCAGGACTATTCGGTGGTTATTCCAGTACTGTCATGGATGGACATATCTGCTACAGATAAATTGCTGATAATGAAATCAAATAGATCTTTCCCACGTGTTGATTCCCTCACCACTGCTGTGGACAGAGACCCACAGTTATGTTCTTTAGGATTCTACCAGCTCTGATAGTAATGGTGCTACCAAGCTACTCTTAAAATCCCTAGTCAATGAAGTCCTCCTCCCACGTTACATTCTGTGTCTTGTTACTGATAGTGCTTCTTCCAAGTGATGTTTAACATCAGAAATGCAAAACCTCAGAGATGGATTAAAGGTGAAACTTGACATGGCAGCAGATATAAAGTATTGCATAAAGTTGCCCTTTAAATGTGTGTGAAGTTGAATTAACTAGACTTGCTCATATCCTCATTACGTGTTATAGTGAAAGAAAAGTAATCACTTCTGTGTCATGATTCTGGTGGAATAGTGCACTGGAAATCAAGCTCCAGTATTCCATGATTCATCTCAAATGTGCAATGTAATCGATTTAATCTCTAGGATAGTTAATGCATGACAGTGACTACTATCAAAGATAAAAGAAATTTATACTAGGATTTATCAATAAATAATAAGATCTTATTTCTTATAGCAAACATATCCTCTAAAATGTGGCAAAACAGAATATTAATTATTAATTTGGAGACTATGCCAGTTTAAATCCAAACACAAAATATTAATTTTCATATAGGACAGATAAAACATACAAGATAAATGAGACATCTTTCTTTTCATGAATATCATGGGTGAAAAATATAAGCAAAAAGGCAAAAAATTTGTGGATTAGGGTCCAATCAAAAATGGGTAGAATGGGGTGACTTTCTTCTCTGTTTTCTGACAATGATATCACATTATTGTTGACTGTGGTGATCCATTATTTGTTAGTTAGTCAATTGCACCCAGGTACTGGCTTGATTTAGAGGTTTTCTTGCTTGTTGTGAAGATTTTGAGTGTTATTTATTTTCTGATGAGAAAAAAAGGGAGACGTTTGGCTTGCTGGCAGGCATGAAAGCCTGAGCCCTAGTTGTGTTATCTCCGCTCAGTGCTCTGACAAAGAGCCAGTTACAACCAATGCAAACCCTGTTGCTGGGCAGTTGGATATTTTTTCTTCCAAGAACACTTGCTTACAGGACAAAAGTATCAATTCCTGAACCAGCAAAAGAACACTGCATGGTTCCACATTTTCTTCAAGTTATAAGAAAAAAAAATAATCAAAAACTTCAATTTTCTGGTTTATGTTTCCCAATAAAATATCTGTAGCCTTTACAACTGTTGTAATGCAGAAATGTAATGGCAGCCAATTATTGTACAACAAGTTCCCACAAAAGAAACATGATAGTGATTCAGATAATTTATTTTTGTAATGTTAATTAAGGGATAAAATTGGTCAGGACATCAAGGATAGCTGCTTTGCTTTCCTTTGAAATACATTCATCTGAGTCAATAGACAAGCACTTTGTTTAATATCTGATCTGAAAATGGGATTCTGGTGTTCTGTGAGACAGCAAACCTTACTTTGTTTTCTTGATGCCTCCCTAAAGGTTCTGATGGGGGAGATGAGGGAAAAGTGGGAGTTAATGTTCCAAAACATTGATTGTTTCACCTTCAGGGCTGTTATCCAGCAAACCTGGACACTGGCGCCAACATCAGTATTCCCAAGCCATGGCTTCATTGCACAAACAGGTCAAATGACCTTGGAAAAGAGTGAGTAAAGATCTTCATCTTTGCATTACTCTCAACAGTACTTGTTCACTACCTCCTTATCACCATCCTCATCAATTCACTTCTCTTCCATTGAGTTATTCAGCATTTAATCCAAAGGGTAAACTGGAACACTGGAATTTTTGAGAGGTTTCAGCAACTATATGATCAGTGTGCCATTGATATATAAATTGGCTGGATGATTTCAGTCTTTCTCAATGCAAGAATGAAGGAATGACAAAAAAGACTGTAATGAAGTGAAGCTTAGACTTGATTTTCAGGGCACCTGAATGGGTAGATCACCAGAATCACTGAATGGTGAAATCAATCCTTTCATGTCCTGTTGCAAGGTGTTCAGATGGTCCTCCTTCTTCCATGGCTTTGTTGCCTTTTCCTGATCTTCTTCATATATCATTCTTGATGAAGACCCTATGTTCAAAACGCTGGTTCTCCTGCTCCTTGGATGCTATCTGACCGGCAGTGCTTTTCCAGCGCCACACCTTTTGACTTCATATATCAACAACTATTTTTTCCACTTCCTATAAATCTGTGTTTCTTTACATGACAAGATTGTGTAGGATGCAAGACATACTACAAAGGGGTTGATCATGGAAAGCTAATGTATTTTACTCCTCACATTGCGAATGCAAAAGATTATGAATGTACATTGGACCTAAGCTTACCTGCGCAGTGGAAACCATATGATAGGATGCTAAAAACGAACAGGCCACTTATCTGCTCGGGTGCTGGTCATTTTGAATGTTAATCAAAGGGTGTTTCAGTTGGATGTAACAAACAAGAACCTCAAAAATGTATGCAAATTGGATTGTTACATCAAAAGGTTCCCACTGAAGTCTAAACTAGTACTTGTGAAAGGAGGCTGCCACAGGGTCCTGACTGTGGACAGAAACAGGTTTATACCAGATTTGAATTCAGAGAGAAACCCTTCAGGTGAATCTGAAAAACCTCTTTATGAAGCTGGAAGGAGAATCTGAGTTCCACAAAGAACACCACTGCATCCCCCATCTTAAATCTTACACATTCTTCTCACAGGGAATTCCAAAATCCCATTCGCAACCCCTTGCTTAGAGGTTGGTGAGTGGGTGGCCTAAACCACCACTGATTTCTCATCACTGCTCTGAAGGCAGGAAGTGGACAACGGCATTTAAATAGAGCCCAGTAGTCGCACATTCCGCCATCTTTTCAATATTCCCATTGGCAATCTCTGTTTGTTCAGAATTATTTATTGTTTTAGAGCATCTGAACATTTGAATTTGACATTCTCTAAATATGACTAAATATTGATGTATGCGGTTAACAAATATGATTCCATGACAGATCTCTGTGGATCATTTTGATCCACATCCAACCATTCTGAGAAATTGTTTTTAGTTCTGTTCATTAATTTGCTAATTCAATTTTCTGAATTCCCTAATTCCCTTTATCTTCTCAAATAGTCATCCATATGGCACCTTGTCTAAAATTTCCTGCAAATTAGAACCTCAACCACCAGGCATTAAAATTGCCATGGGACATTATTGAAGTTTCCTTGACACCCTTGAGTTGAGGTCATCCAAAACTCCACTGCGTGTGTTCTAATTCACATCCAAGACATGCTTACCCGTTATAATCACACTCACTGTCCTACATTCAGAATCAGTTAAGCAATACCCTGTTGTTGAAACTTTTATCCATGTCTTTTAAATCTCACTTTGGCCATCTCTTCCTGAGCTCTGAAATCTCCTTCAACCTACAACCCTCTGAGATATTTCTTACTGCTCCAATTGTAGCTTATTTTCAAGCCTGGATGGCAATCACTTCAACTGATAACTTTGCCTTCAGCTGCTGAGGCTCTGGATTCTGGAATTCCCTCCATAATCTCTCTGCCTCTTTCCTACTGTAAGATACACCTTAAAAACCTTTCTGACCAAGGTTTTTAGTCAGCTGTGCTACTACCTCCTTATATGGCTTGGTGTCCTTTGGAAACAGGTATTTGGCAATTTGACTTACAAAACCCAAATAGAATTCTCTTGGTGGCAGGAAAGAGGGCTTCATTTAAAGGTACATTTGATTTGGACTAGTGTCTGAAGAGGATGATGGCAAATTTGATCTGCATGCACTTGATGTAATTTGAATTTAATGAAGAAAGTGATGAATCATGATCTTATCAATAGGATGACAGGGACACACAGTGCAAACTTGACTCCATGCAAACTGTGTGACACAAGGCCACAATGTATCTTGAAACAAATTGTAGTGATTAGAACCAGGGTCAGGTAGATCTCATTGGCTATGAGGTCCTTCATTGAGGTTGTTAACCTGGACCAATCAGGGAGCCCTGGCTTACTGATATAAAGAGATGACTTACATTAGAGCCTGGGTGTCCTTGGAGAAGGAGCACGCAGTCTCCACCAACACCCTGGAGTTGTTCAGGGAGAGGTGGGCGCCGCAGGGAGTGGAGTGCATTATTTCTCCCTCCAACTCTATTTTGATTTAGTCCCTAACCTCCCCTTCACTGTTTTGATCACACAGCATTGCCCTTTGATGCGAAGGGCACTGCTTGTCACTAGCCACCCGGGTGTTTTCCTATCTTCCTGGTGGTGGAAATTGATCAAAGATTCATGCACTTTGTGTCTTTCACTGTGTCTCACACCTATACACACACACACCATGGGTGCTGGGAAAAATAAGCACTACCGCAGTTAGGCGGTAGTGTGGGGGTTTTAAAAAAAAAAGAGAGTTCACAATATGGGTGCTGGGGAAAAAAATAAGTACTACTGCGGCTAGGCGGTAGTGTGGGGGTTAATAAAAAAAAATATAACCAGGAGGAGCATTGCCCTTTGATGTGAAGGGCAGTGCTTGTCACTGGCCACCTGGGTGTTTGCGAAAAAAAAAATAAAGAGATGATTTACATTAGAGCCGGGTGTCCTTGGAGAAGGAGCACGCGATCTCCACCAACACCCTGGAGTTGTTCAGGGAGAGGTGGGCGCCGCAGGGAGTGGAGTGCATTATTTCTCCCTCCAACTCTATTTTGATTTAATCCCTGCCCTCCCCTTCACTGTTTGATCACACAGCATTGCCCTTTTGTGAAGGGCACTGCTTGTCACATGCCACTCGGGTGTTTCCTTTCTTCCTGGTGGTGGAAATTGAATAAAGATTCATACACCTTGTGTCTCTCACTGTGTCTTACACCTGCGCACACACAACATGGGGAAAAACTAAGCACTACCACAGTTAGGCGGTAGTGGGGGGTTAATAAAAAAAAAACAAAGAGATGATTCAGAAGGTCTCTTAACTTTTGGGACTGGCTTTGAGCTGGCTGCTCAGAACTATGTACTGTGCACATGTAAACAAAGGGTTTCTTGGTGATGGGATACAGACTTCTGTGCAATTATTTCAGAAGTGCAGTCACTTCAGTAGTGTAAACAAAACTGCACAATTGTATTTTTCTGAATTCATGAATTGCTATGTTAAATAGCACAAACTTTCATTCTAACAATGGCTGCTAAGAGTTTAAAGCTATTCCGGAGACTTGAATTTGAATGAGCAGCTTAAGTATCTTAATCATTGATTTTAAACAAGGTGTATTTTTTCCATAATACCATTCGAGCAAATGAACATTCAAGTGGTGAACACATCTCCAGTAATGGTGTATTGAGTCATTATTGATTTAATCGGCATTAAATATTTCTGAGTAGTTGCCTGCTGCGATGAAAGACTGGTGTCATGTTAAATTAGTTTTGTTTAGTTATAATTGCCAAAACATTCTTTCATTCCACACCTAACAGCAGAAGTTGTTAGTATTTACTTGAATAGATATACGCAGAGGTCTAGATCTGAAAAGTTCTTCCTCCCTCTGCCATCTGATATTCAGCCTTAGTGATAATGTGTCTAAATGCACTGAGAAAGATCTTTCGGTGGTGGAAGATACAAGAAATATTCAAATGTTGTGAAGCACATTTTATTAATGATAACAATTTAAACAGAATTTGCAGTTAATTGGAGCAGAGTTTGCCTTTCAGAAATGATAGTAAATGGAGAAGTGTGATTTAGATAAATTCCTCAAAATAAGTGTGAGAAAGCTTCTCACAAGCTCTTAACATCTAATGCAATTGCTCTATAATAACTTTTACAGGGTGCTAAACTGTTCAAATGAAAACATCTGACAATTCTTCATTAACAATGCTCAGACCATTTAACTACAAGATTCAAATGATAAGATTAGAATTAATATGTTTAAGCTTTACAACTTTGTCATAGAGAAAGTAAATCAATGTAGTTTTCAAGCAATTATAATTGATAAAACGTCTTGTATCCACATTTTTTTTATCTTCCTCTGTACTTCCCTTTCCCAGTCATAGCATTCAGCACAATGACATAATCATGCTGATTGCACAAGGGTCAAACTAATGATTTCAGCAGCTTTTAAGAAGCAAAGCACCACAATTTTAAATCATACAGTCCGTAAACAAGTAGTTTGGGATACTGTCTTTTCTTCCTTAAAGTTTAACAGAGGACCTTACTCAGTATTTTCTTGAGCTTAAAATACTTGAGTAGCCAAGATTATACCAATAATGATCACTGTATTCATGGATTAGAGCACTATGGGACTTTGTACCATTACTCTTGCATTTGCCTGTGATTCCAGGTAGGAATTGTGGTGAAGTGAATTTTTGCTTCTGTCAGAACATTTTTTGTATCTTATACCCAATTCTGTAATGGAATGTAGATTCTAACAGAGTAAAATATGCATTTACTTACTACTGCATGCATGATCTTGGACAGTCCAGTAATCTACTACTGATATCAGTATCCAGTTCCTGGTGAGTTAATAACTAAGATTGATAAGTCCACATTTTTAGGGGTTGGGGAGGGCTTTGCACACCATCCAGCATTACATTTAGTCCATATTCTTATAACACACAGAATAATATTTCTCAATAGTTAACGAACCTCAATTTTATCTGTCTTTGAAGCAGGGGTCACTATATAAATTGCACTTAATAGCCTTTTGCTAAACCAGAGTGTGTACTTCCCAGTCATTTATGAAAACAACATATTACTTGAATGGAAAACAATTCCAGCAATCTTTGTTTCTTAGTAAATAAAAGGAAACCATATGCTGGGTGTTCAAGTTAAATTGAGAGTAGAACAGATATAAACAATTCGGTGATAGTACATTTGTGCAGCGTTATAGTTGAAAGAAAGAACGTGTATTTCTTTTCTTTCCCTCCCACATTATTTGTGAGTTAATCAGTTTCTGTCTCATCTTTGACTTACACTTTGTTAGCTGGAGTAGGGGAAATCAAGGCAATTAATTTGCGTGCATCCTCATTAAGGCTGTTTGTAGTTAAGTATCTGTTACTGTGAAAAACAGACCTATTACGCA
This sequence comes from Chiloscyllium plagiosum, assembly GCF_004010195.1. Classification (NCBI taxonomy): domain Eukaryota; kingdom Metazoa; phylum Chordata; class Chondrichthyes; order Orectolobiformes; family Hemiscylliidae; genus Chiloscyllium; species Chiloscyllium plagiosum. The sequence goes on along the minus strand of NC_057728.1, from coordinate 36,109,215 downwards.
ATTATTCAGCTATTACATTGATAGCCTTTTGTGCAAAGTTGGATCAGGCCACACTTGATCTAATTTTACAAATAACATCGCAAATTACGAGTGATGTGAATTAACTGAATTCCACATGAAACTTAGTTACATCAGGTAATTGTTCATTTTAATTAGGGAAGAAAGACAGTCTTCAGTTATCAAGTCTGGTCAGAAATTGCATAGACAGGCTGTTTTAAACTGTAATCCTATTTACAAATTTCTATCCTGCAATTATAATTAGTAAGCAATACTCTACAATAACAGTGGTTCATCTTGGTTCAAGTGATTGTCTAAATATTTCTAAAGCAGTACAATTTCAAGTGCATGTTTCAGGAATTGCTTTTATTAGTGATTTGAAAAGAATGATGATATTAGTATCTAATTAAATTGTAAAAAGTGAAACTTGATTTGATTCTCAAAAAATCAATTCTTTAAGTAGTTACATTGCTAACGCATATGGTCACAGATTCGAAATTTAAGATGAAGCATTCACATTTCTTTGTAGATGTACAATGCTGGGGACAGGAGATGTAATTTGTCTGTGTTTGTTGTCTTGGTTCACTTCTTCGTACTATTTACTCAGATTAAGACCACCTCATTTTGTGGTGGCTCACCGACAGTCAAACTCATTATGGCTTAGAAGGAGGCTATTTGGCCCACTTAGTTGAAGTCATTAGTAGAACAATGTAATCAGTACCACTACTCTGCTGTATCCCTTTGGCCTTCCAAATTTAGTTCCGTCAAGTGCTCATTTAGTTTCTTTTTCGTTCTTTGTATCAATTTCCATTAGATTTATGGGCAGCAAATTCCATATCATTATCACTCAACACACAAAATTGTTCTTGCTCACATCCATCTGCATCTTTTGTGAAAACTTTAAATCTGTGTCCCCTAATCCTTGTACCATCAGTTGAGGGAACTTTTCTAGATGTTCATTACAAAATAGCTCTCTTGTTTAATATTTATAATTAGAATGTAACACTTCTGTACTCTCAGTTCTTTGACAAACTATATGAAAATATGTTATCTTTCCAAGGCATTGGGAAAGTAAGATTAATTTTGATGCATTCTGGACCATGAAGTATCTCTTGACCTTGTGACTTAATCCTTCACATTCCTGCCTTTGTGTAAATGCCATGAGGAAAATCATTTTATATTCAAAGAATAGACTTGACCTCTGATCCCGACTCTGTCTTTTCTATGCCAGCTCTTATGATCTGATTACTCCAGCTACATGGACTGTCAGTTAACACCCAGCAGAAAATGTTAATGTTTAAAGCTATTGAACAAAGCAGAATGCCTAACACACACAAATTCCCGCACTGAATATACAAGGGCACCCAATGTTTTGAAAATAGAGAGGGTATGATGTATTTGATTTTTTTTTTAAATCTTTGTCAGAGGATCACTGTTAAATGGTAATAAACATTTTTTAGTGAATACATTTGGGGTAAAGTGTTTCCTTGTGTCTTAGTGTTACAAATTTAGGTCGGCCATAAATTCCTTGTCAATGGCAGTGGAGCTATTCTTAGCAATTTACATCTGTTGGTTCAAATGACATATCAAGTGATTAGTTCGTGAATCTGATGGACATAATTAAATAATTTCTTTCTGATATTGAGTGCATTATTATGTCATTTGCATATTTTTCTGCAAAGATCTGTTAAACAATTGGTGAGATGATACATGTTAAGATTTACTCAACTAGTTTATATGAGAACGTGAGAAACAGTTGGAATTAAATTTACTTACTTCAGTCAATACAGTTTATCTGTCTGTAATAAGTAAAGCCTTTGAGAATCAGGAACAAAGCAATCCAATGACTGGATTTGATTTGATTTATTATTGTTAGATGTATCGAGAAACAGTATTGTTTTGTGTGCTAACCAGACAAATCATATCTTATGTAAGTACAACAGGGTAATAGAGCAGAATGCAGAATTTGGCGTTAGAGCTACGGAGAAGTTTCAGAGAAAGATCAACTCTAATATATGAGAGGTCTGCTCATACGTTTGACAACAGCATGGAAGAAGCTGATCTTAACTTTGCTGGAGTTGTGCCAATCACAAAGGAAGATGTTTCTCTCAGCATTTCCTCAAAGTTTATTTCCGCCTGTGTGGACCTCCGAGGTCTGTGCATGGCAGTGCCTTAGCGTCACATAATCATAAAGATGTACAGCACAGAAACAGATGCTTCAGTTCAACTTGTCCATGCCGACCAAATATCCTAACCTAATCTCGTCCCATTTGCCAGCACCCGGCCCATATCCCTCTAAACCCTTCCTATTCGTATATCCATCCAGATGCCTTTTAAATGTTGTAATTGTACCAGCCTCCACCATTTCCTCTGGCAGCTCATTCCATACACGCACCTCTGCATGAAAAGGTTGCCCCTAAGGTCACTTTTAAATCTTTCCCCTTTCACATTACACCTATGCCCTCTAATTTTGGATTCAGTTCCCTGGGGCAATAACCTTGGCTTTTCACCCTACCCATGCCCCTCATGTTTTTACTAATCTCTATAAGATCATCCCTCAGCCTCTGACGCTCCAGAGAAAACAACCCGAACCGAATCAACCTCTCCCTATGGCTCAAACCCTCCAACCCTGACAACATCCTTGTAAATCATTTCCTAACCATTTCAAGTTTCACATCATCCTTCCCGTAGCAGCGAGACTGGAATTGAATGCAGTATTCCAAAAATGGCCAAACCAATGCCCTGTGCAACTTCAGCATGACCTCCCAATTCCTATACTCAATGCACTGGCAATTAAGGCAAGCATACAAAACTTCTTCATTATCCTGTCTACCTGCAACTCTACTGTTGCTTAACAAAAAGACCTGCACTCCTAGGTCTTTTTGTAAAGCAACACTCCCCAGGATCTTATCGTTAAGTGTATAAATCCAGCCCTGATTTGCATTTCCAAATTGCAGCATCTCACATTTATCTAAATTAAACTCCACCTGCCACTCCTCTTCTGGAACCCTCAGGCCATGTATGGAACCTTGGATCAGCTGCATTTACATGCAGCCACACCGCTTAGAGGGAATGTCAATTGAGGTCATGGGAGACAAGTCACCTCAGCTTCATGGCAATGTTGCAGGAGTTCCTCAGGGTAACATAGGCTCAATGATATTCAGCTGTTTCATGAATTGCCTTGCCTCCACCATTAGGTTAGAAAGGGAACTATTTGCCGATCGTTGCACTGTGTTCAATTTCTTACATAATTCCTCCACCAATTAAATGGGACACGCCTGCCATATATCAAGACCTGGATAAATTTCCAGACAGGGCTGATTAAGTGACAAGTAATTCTCACATCACATAAATGCAAGAACGACAATTCTCAGCAAGAGATAATTTAATAATCTCCTTTTGATATTTAATGGTTTCACTGAGTTCCCATCATCAATATTCTGTGATCAGAAACTTAAATGTATGGACTGCTCAAAATGGAGATGCACACCTAGATAAGATTCACAGAACTATCTAGAAGAGGAGAAAGTCAGAAAGATGGTTTGTTTCCCTGAAGGGAGATACTAGAAATCTGAAATAGATTAGAACTGGAGAACTTTATATCCAGGCTGAACATTCTGACCATCTGTCCAATGTTATCGTTCTTGAAATGATTTGTTTCATTTTCTGAGCTACATCCTTCATTTGTCTTGAATAGAGTTTGTAATTCTCAGCAGACAGCAGTCACAATTTGCTTATTGGGCAATCTGTGTGGAATTCATGGAGGGCAGATGAGAAATATGTCCAGTATGCCTCCAGTGTTGACCCTCCATCGTTAGCAAAAACAACTTAGAGAGCAACATTCAAGGGAAAGAAACCCAACTGAACCAAAATCCATTGTAAGCTGGAGCCCCCTTATTCCCATTGGAGTCATGGCAAAGGTATAATCCTCACATCTGATTTTTTTTTTTACTGTTCTTGTCTTTGCTTTTGAAAAAAAAAATCTGGATTATAAAAATAGTTCGACCAAAGAATATTCAAGTGCCTTATTCAACAGAGGATAATGGTCCCAATATTCATAAGGGGTTGGGAGGGAGCAGGGGAGCCTGGTAGCGGAAGGAACCTATAAAAAGCCCAGTCACATTGAGGTATTGTCTCAGTTTCATTGTTTATTCCACTTCCTGGTTCAATTGACAGATGTTTACATTTTAACACCATTCGCTAACCCAACATAGGGCCATATGTTTTGACTGATCATGCAAAAGGTCTAAAATCAAACCTAATGTTACAGCTGTCATCAAAGATTTAATTGTTACAGCTTATCTTTCTTCAATTGCCTGCAGTTTATGATTGTACAATTTTCCTCCAACACCTCTCCACTGGTATCCAACTGGGTGGGCTATTCTCACCGGTTTTGGGTGGACTATTCTCACTGGTTTCCTTTCTGATCTCTCTAATTATAAAGTGTTTTGGGGTGAACAAATTCAGAAGTCACACAGTACCAGGTTATAGTCCGACAGGTTTATTTGAAAGCACAAGCTTTTGGAGTGCTGCTCCTTCATCAGGTGAAGTCTTCACCTGATGAAGTAGTGGTGTTCTGAAAGCTTGTGATTTCAAATCTACCTTTTAATTTTAATTAGATTAGATTAGATTACTTACAGTGTGGAAACAGGGCCTTCGGCCCAACAAATCCACACCGACCCGCCGAAGCGCAACCCACCCAAACCCATTCCCCTACATTTACCCCTTCACCTAACACTACGGGCAATTTAGCATGGCCAATTCACCTAACCTGCACATTTTTGGACTGTGAGAGGAAACCGGAGCACCCGGAGGAAACCCATACAGACATGGGGAGAATGTGCAAACTCCACGCAGACAGTCGCCTGAGGCGGGCATTGAACCCGGGTCTCTGGTGCTGTGAGGCAGCAGTGCTAACCACTTTGCCGTTGTGCCACTCTGCCGCCCACCTGTTGGATCATAACCTGCGTCGTGTGATTCCTGACTTTCCCTAATTATAGCCAGAGAATGATTTGAAATGGCCTTTTTTCCAGCTCCTGCAGTACTGGATGAACAGAAATATCCTCTTATTAAATATTGGGAAGATTGAAGATATTGGGTGGAATTTTAAAAGGTCCTGGATGACATAGGTTATAATAAAACATTTGAGAGAATTATGTGAGGGGTCAGATGAGACCTTTCCCGGTACTGGGGGTAACAGCATTTTCTGAAAAGACTGAAAGTCTGAGTGGTACCTGGTGAGTCTGGTTCGCCACTTGCTCCTCTGGACTTCCACCTTGGACACTTGGCACCAACCTCTCAAGCCATATTCCAGGGCAGTGGCATCCCACGTCCGCAGACACTGACACTTGACACATACAAAACCCTTCACACAATTGTGGCATACTGCCGATCAATTTATGATACACTTCTGCACTTCAATGCTGCATTTTAGAGTGCACTGACATCTCTCATAGGAATGCTACTCACACAGGGACAAGCACCCAGTTCATGGATTGGACCAGGTTGCATCTCAGGGCTGCTGCTTGCTCTCTTAGTGCTCGCTTACCTTACGCCTACTGGGATGCTCTCAAAGTGTCTACCTTGCCTATTAGCATAGGCACAAAGCTAGGCAGTTTGACATGGTTGCCCTCAGTAATTAGTCAATGGAGTGGATATGTTGCTGCATTTCATCCTGCTATGTCAGTGTTACACCTGCACTGTTCACCAGCACTTGACATGGTAGGCAGACGGCATATGCCTCGACAAAATGACCATGTCTCATAGTGGGAGAAAAGTAATGCAGTCAAGTCATGGGAGACCTAAGACATAGGAGCAGAAGTAAGCCATTCAGCCCATCCAGTCTGCTCTGCAAATCAGTGAGACAACCTTCTGTCAGGTGATCTTGGCAAGTAAAGTCAAGGGCAGGTCGTCCTGGCAAATTAGGTTAAGAAGGGATTGAGTGAGATGAAAATGGCTGTTAGTACAGGAGCAGGTGGGGGAATGGGGCTCAGGTATCCCAAGCAAGTGAGTAAGATACACAGAGGGCATGAAAGGTTAGTCGACTGAGGGGATTGGATGGATGAGAGCGAGCATTGGAAGACCTTGATGCAATAGTGAGAGTGGTACAGCACAATCTTTGGTGGGAGATAATTATGGCAGCAGAGATAGAGTGAGTGTAAGGTACAGCAGAGAAGATGCTGACACTCATCACAGACATTTTTCTGTCCCTGCTAGGTCTTTCCCCACACTGATGCAACTGTCCAAGACTCATGCAGGTACTCCTTAAAAACTCCTCTTTGATAAGCCTTTTAGAAAGCTTTGATAAAATAGGTTCTGGTGGGTCTGTGAAATGGTAGGAGAGTCAGATATATTAGGACATTGAAGTGACTTTTGAAAAGGCACATAGATGGTAGTAAAATGTAGGATATGTAGATTAGTTTGACATTAGATTCGGATAAAAGGTTGACACAACATCGAAGCCGAAGAGCCTATACTGTGCTGTACTATTCTATGTGCTACGTTCTTATTCATCTGACCTAATAGTTTTCTGTCTGGCTTAGGGGCAACACAATGTCTCCATAGTTAGCACTGCTGCCTCACAGTGCCAAATTCCACACTGACCCAGCTGGCAACCTTAGACCAAGTTGGCAGAGTGTGGTGTCATGCCTTCCATTGCCAATTATTGGAGAAGTGGGTAGTCACTATGCTGCACCACACTGTCCTCCAGGTCCCTGTCCACAAAGTGTAGGGTCTGTTTCCTCTTCACTGTCAGGTCCGGGGCAAACGTAACGAGTTGTGTATAGCCCCTCCAGGCGGCCAGTGCTGTGCGTTGGCCTTTTAAACATGGCATTGATGTCAGCGATGCTAATCTATTCCAGGACATCCTGGCAGTTGCAGAGTCTGTTTGGCTGTAACGAGCAGTAGAATCAGGCTAACATCGGATGATCGGTGTGTCGTAGAAGTTGAGTAGGTAGTTAATGAGGTTAGTTTTGGGGGGATTGTATGAGAATATAGTGTGAGAACCATTCATGAAACTTAATGATAATTAATTGAAATATTGTGAGATTCAGCACATCAGTTTTGATCCCTTCTCCAAATCCTATTCCCTTGCTGCTGACTCCATTCATCTTCCTGCAACAGGCTGTATGCAACTTTAGTGTCTACTTGACACTGAGATGAACTTCCAACAACATATCTGTGCCATTACTAAGACTGCCTCTGTAATTTCACCCTTGCTGATGAAACCATAAGTCATGTCCTTTGTACCCCTGAACTTGTCTATAAAATGCAAAATCATCTAAAACTCTGCTGTGCGTGTCTTAACTTCCAGCAAGACCTTTCACCCATTATCCTCGTGCTTGCTGGTACAGTTCTTAAGTAATATCTTGATCTTAAACATTTTGTCCCTGTTTTAAAATCTTTCCTTATATTTACTCTTTCCCATGCCCACAATCACCTCCATCCCCATATCCTTTTGAGATATCTATGCTCATCTACTTCTGACCTCTTGAACGAATCTGCTCTTCATTGATCCTCCATTAGTATTGTCCTTTCAATTTCCTGGATCCTATCATCTTCCATACTTGGCTCATGCAGACACTTCTTAAAAACTCCTCTTCGATAAAGCTTTGATAAAATAGGTTCTTTGCACAGAGAATGGTGGGTGTGTGAAATGCACTGCCAGCAGTGGTAGGAGAGTCAGATACATTAGGGACATTTAAGGGATTCTTGGATAGGCACATGGATGATAGTAAAATGGGATCTTAGAGTAGGATAAATGGTCAGTACAACATTGAGGGCCAAAGGACCTGCACCATGCTGTACTGTTCTATGTTCGATGTTCTTATTCATCTGACCTAATAGCTACTGCCTGGCTTAGGAGAAGCATGATGTCTCAGTGGTTAACACTGCTGCCTCACAATGCCAGGTACCTGGGTTTGATTCCATGCTCAGGTATTTGCCTATGAGGAGTTTGTGTGTTCTTCTTGTGTTTGTGCAGGTTTCCTCTGGGTGCTCTAGTTTCCTCCTACAGTCCAATGATGTGCAGTTTAGGTGGATTGGCTGTGCTAAATTATGTACAATCTAGTGTATCCAGGGATGTATAGGTTAGGTGGATTAGCCATGGGAAATGCAAGGAATACAGTTAGGCGGGGATTGATCTGGCTGGGATGCTGTTTAAAGGGTAAGTGTGGGCTTGATGGGCTCAATGGCCTGCTTTCGCACTGTAGGGATTCTATGATTCATATTTTATTTTATAAGTCTATAAAGTGACTTGCTCATTTTCTTGTATTGAAGATACAAATGAATATAAGTAGTTGTTTAATTTTAGTAACATCCTGTATAGGTAATCCAAGGGAGAATTTCTGAATTACTTTTGAAACATGTTATGAACATAGTCCCAGTCAGCTGTGAATACACAAATCTTTCCAAGTCCTGAATGCCATCATAACTAAGGCACAATTTAAACATTTGACTATTCTTACTCCCCCGTTGAGCAACTAGAACTTTTAAAATTATCAACATTAATCTTTAATCTACTTAAAAGAATGTGAGAGAGCTTTAAATTACAAGTAAAGTGGTTTTGCTTGGTTTGTGCTATTGATTTGCAGGGCTAAGGGCTGACCTTTACTGTATTTGAGCTATTTCATTCTGTTAAAAAAAAGCTTTTTGTGACATTTAACTATTAAGGAAATACCTAGCTTTACAAACTATTTCCATTAAGAAAAACAAGTTAACCTTTCAAGTCCAGTTGTCCTTTGTGCTGAGTTTCTCCAGCACTTTTTGTTTTGTTTATTTCAAATTTCTAACATGCACAGTTTTATTTTAAGAAAAAATAGATTATTGATGGAGGTTGAAAAGCTGGAAAGTCGGTCCAGTGGTCTTTAATTCCTGGTTCCAATGTTGAAATGATCCTTCTTCAGCTAGCCAGACCCCTTTGTTGTTCAGAAACAAAAACAGAAGTTGCTGGAAAAGCTCAGCAGGTCTGGCAGCATCTCTGCAGAGAAATCAGGGATAATGTTTTGGGTCCAGTGACCCTTCCTCAGAACCCCTTTGTTGTTCATATCTTTCTCTGGAGACTTCCACGAGTTTGTAAGAAATACAGTCTCATTTAAAAATTGTCCATGATTTCTGCATTCAAAAGTCACAGCTTACAGCAACAATGTGGGAAAAGTAATTATTTTTCCTCAAGTTTAAACTGAGTTTTGACTGCAGGCAACAGACAGCTTTTGGACTAGAGAAGATCAATACTTTTTTTCTCTCTCTCTCTTTCTCTGTATCTCTGTAATTTATCTCCTGTTCCAAAATGTTCAGTCACAGACCAATCAACAATGTTGCCAATAACAGCTGCATCAGTGCACACCCTCAGCACCAGATCTTCTGCATCTTAACTTCAATTATTGCTGGTTCAAACAGTTTGTTATAATGCTCTGTCATGGGTATCAGGTAACTTGCTTTCAAATCCGCAGCCACACTTTTAAAACAGTATTTAAAAAAATACAGTTCTTTCTCATTTCAGTCCACAATTTTTTAAAAAACATAAAAAAAAGACACAGTCCTCACACTCTCAAAAGATCTTTTCTGTCAAGGAGACTAACCTTTTCCCCCAATTATCCTTCTAACTAAAGTTACTCATCCCCAGATCCATTCTCATAAATCTTTTCTGTGGAGTCTCTAAAGCCTGCATTTTTCTGAGGCATAGTGCCCACAATTGGACACAGAATTTTCGGTACCTAACTTGACTGATATAATTGCTGTGTTTATGCTTATGTGCTTTTTTGAACAAAGTTACAATATTTATAAAGCTCCAGTCCTCGGGCATCAGCTCTGTAACTAAGGAGATCTGAAAGATTGCAGTCAAGCAGCTCTGCAATTTTCAACCTTATCTCCCTCAACATTCTCAGTTTTGAATTAGGGTCACTGGACTCAAAATGTTAACTTGGCTTTCCCTCGTTCAGATGGTGCCAGACCCACTGCGTTTGTCCAGCAATTTCTGACTTTGTTGCCCATGAAAGCCTATATTTGGCAAATGTGATGTGCAAATATGATGCATAAAAAAAACTCGTGTACAAATAGACAACTTTCAAATACAAGGAGAACTTTTTCTGCAGGCAATTTCCCTATTATAAAATTGGACTAAATTTAATAGAACTTGCCACAAGGGAAACATTATTTTACTTAGGATATTGAGTAAATTAGATTTTTGAAAGGGTTATAGTGAAGGTCATCTAGGAAGCATGTTGCAACCACATTAAAGTATTGTATTGAACTAAAAACAGTGGCAGTGGTATCTCTAGCCAATGGGCTATTATTTAAGTGGCAACCATTACAAATGAAGTCTACAGAACTTCCATTGAATATTATTAAATCTTATCAGAGAGCTTCAAGACCAGTTTGATAATCAGTAAAAAATTCCAAGGACAGTGACAGTATTTAGAAGACCCAAACCGTGAAAAATTAGTTTATAAGATTGAACAATTACGCTTTTAAAAATAGAACTTCTGAAAATTTGTGGGATGGTATAAAGAATTTGTGCAGTTCATACAGGCACCAGAACACTATTCAATTAATGTTATTGAGGCTCAAATGTAACACAACCTTTGAGATTGAGTTGGCGCCAATATTTTTATAGCCCAACATTCTTCAACTTAATTCCAATCTAAATACTTCATACCATCATACAAATGGTTCAAGGTCAGGCTAACCAGCCTATAATTTCATGTCTTCTGCTTCTTTCTCTTCTTAAAGAGGGGTATCACATTAACCATTTTCCAGTCCTCTGAGACCTTCCTTGATTCCAGTGATTCCTGAAAGATCACTGCCAATACATCTACAATCTCCTCAGCTATCTCAGAACCCTGGGGTGTAGTTGACCTGGTCTGCGTGATTTATCCACCTTCAGATCCTTTAGTTTCACCAGCACCTTCCCCTGAGTATAGGCCAATTAGCTTGACCTTGGTCATTGGTAAGATTTTAGGGTCCATTAATAAGGATGAGATTGCAAAGTGCTTCAAGTATGTGGTAAATGGGGCTGAGTCAGCAGGGCTTCATAGGGAGAGGTCATGCCTGACAAATCTGTTAGAATTCTTTCAGAAGGTAACAAGTAGGTTGAAGAAAGGAGAGCTAGTGGATATGATCTAAATGGATTTCCAGAAGGCCTTTGACAAGAGGCCATACAGGAGACTCCTTAATAAGATAAGAGACCATGATATTAGGGGCAAGGTACTGGCATGGGAAGAGAACTGACTGGCTGGCAGAAGGCAGAGAGTGGGGGTAAAGGGGTCTTTTTCAGGAGGGCAGGTGGTGACTAGTGGAGTTCTGCAGGGGTCTGTGTTGGGACTATAATTATTCACGTTAAACATTTACGATTGAGAGAAAGGAACTGAAAGCATCTTGCTAAGATTGCAGATGGCAAAAGATAGGTTCAGTGACTAATAGAATTGAGGAGGTGGGAGGCTGCAGAAGGAGTTGGACATGCTGGGAGAGTGGGCAAAGAAGTGGCTGATGGAATAAAATGTGGGATTCACCACATGGGTGAAGCTGCAGAGGCACTCAAGCTCAATATGATTCAGAATCAATGGAAATCAGGGGAAAACTCTCTACTGTTTGAAGTTATACCTGATACATAAGAATATGCTTGTGGTTGTTGGAGGTCAGTCATCTCAGCTCCAAGACAACTCTGCAGGAGTTCCTCAGGGTGGTGTCTTCGACTGCTTTAGCTGCGTCATCGATGCCTCCATCATAAGGTCAGAAGTTGGATGTTCACCGGCGATTGCACAACATTCAGGAATATTCAGGACTCAGATACTACAGCAGTCCATGTTCAAATGTGGCACGATCTGGACAATATCCAGGTCAGTGCTGAAAACTGTCAAGTAAAATTCATGCCACACACATGCCAGGTAATGACCATCTCCATAAGAGACAATCTAACAGCCATCCATTTACATTCCATGGCATTACCATTATTGAACCTCTCACGATCAACCTCCTGAGGTTTACAGTTGTTGAGAAACTGAACTGGACTCAACATACTAATATAGTGTCTTCAAGAACAGATCAGATGGTAGGAATACTGCAGCAAGTGACTCACCTCCTGACTCCCCAAAGCTTGTCCACATCTACAAGACACAAGTCAGGAGTATGTTGGAATACTTGTTTGGATGAGTGCAACTCCAACCACACTCAAAAAGCTTGACAGCATCCAGGACACAGCAACTCACACGATCAATGAGCTTCACCAAAGATCCTTAGAAAGCACCTTCCAAGCCCTTGACCACTAGTAAGGGAAAATCACTGTAGTCCCAGGTGACCCTAAGGCTGCTCTCCATTATAGAGAGACAATAGATGATGGTTTAACCTGAGAGTCACTACATCTTAGGGGAGGGGTGAAGTTGAGAAGGTGGCACCTTCATGGTAAATTCAACTGGTGTGGTCATTGAACCCACGCTGTTGCTATCAGTCTTCATTGCAAACCAGCTGCCCATCTAATTCAATTACATTACCCCATATCACTATCTTCCAAATGGAGAAGGGGAGCAGATACATTAGAATACCACAACTTACAAGTTTGCCTCCAAGTCACTCATCATCCTGACTTGAAAATATGTCACCATTGCTTCAGTGTTTTTGGGTGAAAATCTTGGAATTCCCTCATTAATGGCATTGCCCATCTTCCTACAGCACATGGACTGCAGCAGTTCAAGAAGGAAGCTCACCATCACCTTCTCAAGGGTAACAAAGGACAGGGAGAATAAATGCTGGCCAACTAGCAACACTCACATTCGATGAGTGAATGAAAATAAATAGAGAAGCTGATTATATCATTGGGTGTCTCATCACTCAGTATCTGTCCCCTCTATTCTTGGTGCACCAGGGTTAGGGAAAATGTGACATGAATTAGGAATCATTTATAGAAGACATACACCGTGCAAAGTACAAGATTTGTAAATTATTAGATAGAGAACTTCCGTTACTTAAAGATAAACTTACTTATTTTAAAGCCTAAATTTTATATATACTGTACTTATAAGCTTCCATCTTACTTTTGTCAAGCAAATTTTTTTTGCTTAAATTGAAATGAAAAAAAGTATGATCACTGTACACTATCTAAAGTCCAGATTATAAGAAGGCAGTGTAACCTAAGATAAGCTTAATTCAGGAAGAATGGGAACTGCACTTGTATGAACTTTCAGCTCCTGTTTTCAGAGGAAGTGTCGGTGAAAAAGAAAGGGAGAGAGGAACAGAGAGATCAGAATGTGGTCCATCCATCATCCATGGATTTAAGTAAGCTTTGCAGCTGTTTCTTGATACGGTTGTAAATTGACATTTCACATAGGAAGTCCTTTTACTCGAAAATGCTGTGTCATTTCTTTCTCATCCTTTTCTTTAACTCAAAGTGCTGTTGAAAACGAAAGAAGCTAAGGCATGTTGCTTCTCTTTTGCAACTAGGTTTTACACTGAGACCCAGATCTTATACTAAGATTTTCATTCAGCTCTTTATTAAAATAGTATGTCTTACTATTTAGCTGTACGTAGTACATCCTCTGATGCATCAGTGAGCATGAGTCGAATGCTGTGCTGTAGAGCTGATAGCATTGACAGAAATCCAATTAGTGCCAGTAGGTAGCACATTTACCAGTGACTTTATCTGTGGATTCTGTTTCACTTAGAAGACAGATTGAGCTATAAAAAGTGAGAGCTCTGCATTTTGTAGGAGCTGCAGTTTATTGCTGCCTTAACAGGCTGCAAGATAAAATATACAATAGGGAACAAAACACTGATTAAATAGTCTGCAGCAGTAAAAAGAGGTTAAAAACTGTATTGAACAAATTTATTTGCCAGTGTTTTTGATTAGTCATATTTAGCTTTCCTACTTACAGATGCATGGTTAAAAAAACACTTAACAATCTTTTAATTATTTTTAGCATCAGGATTGTAGCTTCATAGTCACTGATATCTGAAAGGGGATTAATAATCAAGCAAGCAATTCATAGGGTGCATTTTAAATAATGCTAATATGATAAATATCTAATCTATTGTTAATTCTAAATCAAATTTTAGATTCTGTTAAACTGTATAGCGGGGCCAAGCGCAAAGTCAGCATCAATTATATTAAGCCAGCTTTTTAAAATGTTCAATATGTTAAATCCATAACATATTTTTAAAAGATATGACAGAAAGAAAAAAAGTGGTTTGTTTCAAAGTAACAAATAAACCTGACATTGGCTAAATGTCAGTGCATGGAAGATTTCTCTCCACAAGGCCTAGTGAGTTTTCTCAGTACATCTTGCCAACATCATCTCATTAACTTCCTACCCTGCCCCTGTGGCACCACTTTGGTCTGATATTGGTCCCACTCTGTCACACATCATATCTGGAATGACTCAGCACTACCAGGATATTGCAGAGTGCACTGTCATCCTTGAGGTCTGTTTGATCTTTAAAACACTGCCATGCACCCAGACAAACACTGTTAGTCTGTAGCTGCTCCGCACAGTTCATGACATGTGTTCCAGAGATGGCAGAGGAGGGACAATTAGCGCCTCACTTTGACAAGAACCAGAGCTCCTTATGGGTTGAGTGATGCAGAGGTGGGACATCATCTTCCCACAGGAAAAGCAGAGGAGGCCATGATACCAGATCATGCAAACCTCATTTGAGGATGCCACCAGAGTCAGTGTAACCTTTAACTCTCTGGAGGAACGTATAGCACTAGGAGACAAATAAGAGAGGGCCAAGGTTAGACTCTTGGGGACTGCAGAGTTAACGGATTGGGAGCAGGAAGAGAAGCCATTGAAAGTGATGCCATTACTGTCGTAAATAAGTTCCATTTATCCAATAGGCACCACGAAATGCTGAAAGATAAATGTTGATGTAAAGGATATGGAATGGTTTGTGCTACTGCTTGGAAAATGAACAAAACACCAATAAAAATTCATTTAAGCGATATAGGTATGACTGGAAAGGGGAATTTGACTAACCAGTAGAGATAGCATATTTGTATATTTCTGAGCCAGGAAAATGTGTGATTTGTAAGAGAACTTGGAGGTCATGATGTTCATAAATACTGGTCCCCTTGTTCTTTGACGTGATGTCGATCCTCGGATTAGGAAGTGCAGTCAAAGAAGTCTTGAAGATAATTCATTCAGGAAGTTCTTCTGACTGGAAAAAAACATTGAGGAAAGAGAAAAGAGACAATAGTGAGAATGATTCCAAAAGGCTGGACTGGAGCAGTTGACAGTTTTCAGAGGGCAGTTGGGGTTACAAAACATGCAGAATATTTTCTGAGGTGAACGTAAAGTTACAAGTAACGTAGCTAAGATTTTGCGAAGACGAGTCACCAGTTTCACTTTCCTTGCTGCACAAGGCTTCTCATGCCATTAATCACAACTTTCTGCTGCCTTTGATTGAGAACTATGGCCACCTGACATCTTTCAGCTCTGTCTTGCAAATGCATGGAGAAAGCAAAGGGTAAGAGTTAATAAGTGGCTGTTGAAAGGCAAAGTGGAAATTGCAAGAAGCTTTCATTTATACCTGTATTACAAGCTGAAGAAGGAAAGTGGAATGTGACTGGACAGGTCATGATTTTATACAAAATGAGGGGTGGCTGCTGGGAGAAATTTCAGGCTGTACAAATGATAGGATGTAAAAGATCAAAGGAGTTGGTATGTTTTGTGAAAAGAGCAAAGGAAATCTTTAATGTATTTTACATGAAAAATGTAAACATTATAATGTGCCTATGAGATTGTATGCAAAAGGACGTGATAGAGAGGAGGAAATATTTAAGAATATTGGGAAACTCGGGTAAAGAAGTATTGAGAGAATTGAAGGGCTGTACTTTGCTGCTGAATTTTGTTGTGAATTTTTGCTGCATTGCTTCTTGGAATGACATTGCTGGTGGCTGATACTGTCACCTAGTTTTGTCTAGCATGCTGGAAGGTATGCTATAGGATGCTCGGGGATAGTATTTTCCTACTTGCACTGACCTTCACCACAAGGAGGTTTTCAATTGCTTAAAAACCTAGAGGCAATCCAGAGTCGCGTTTATGTACCCATGAATCTTCTGTCCTATTCTAAAGAAATGTGGGAACAGGGGACAAGCTTTACATAGCTCTTATGTGACTTGTCAGAATTTGCACAGCAAAAATGGATAACCTGACTGTTTGCTTTGTTTTAGAAGTGTTGTCTATATGGATCACACTTTGATACTGATAAAACTTTTAATCTCATTTGAATCATAACTAAACCAGTTTGAGAGGTTGCTATGAAGGGACAGTGAGATAGAGAACTACAAATAGGCATTGTAATTGATGACAATGTCAAAGGACTACTCAGTTGTCTTAGGATCCTATAAATAGTCTATGCACTAAATTTCACCAACTTCTTTTCATATTTTGTGAAATAAGCAAAAAATTGAATTGCTTATTTAGGCATGCAATCAAAACCTTGCATTAATAACACGGGTCTAATTGACTAGGTCACTCATCAAAGGTCTGCATTCCAGTGACAAACAGAATCCTGTTCACAACATCTCTGAGAACTTGCTTTAGGTCCACACATGTGATTAAAACTTGTCTAGACTTACTGTCTGGTTGCTGGTTGGACAGATTAGAATTTCAATTGTATATTTTGAAAAAGAAAGGCTAGTTCTAAGAAAAATTCACTGTAAATATCATATTAGTCCCTAAGAACAAGTTTTCCACAAAAACACCTCCCAGAAATGCAGAAATGCCATAAATAGATCAACCATATAATGAGCTTTGCATTGAGCAACAATTTTGTTTCTCAATAGTCTTGTGTAGTTACAAATATGGTGCTTATGAAACGTTTTGGGACAGATGTTAAACCTTGCATCGTAATGTAAAATGACAGATCACTGTATTGTTCTCTGATATTTTCTTTACACAAACTTCAATAGAAATAAACCATGGGAGAGATGTAAAAAAAACTGCCAACTTGCTAGCAGCCATTTTAGACTATTGCATCAAGTCAAGATCCACCCAATGATGAATCAGTGACCAGAATCTTATTCTCTAAATTAAGGCAATAAGATGCAGTTTAGAACTTGATGGCTATTCTAAAGCCAAAAACAAAAGGATTAAAAACACCTAAGTGATTACGACCATGGAACAAAATGTATGACTACATTCTTTAGATTCTCAGCAAGTTGATCGGAAATCAAACCCCTGGAAATGAGTGAAAGTAAACCTATTTTTAAATTATATATTTGTAAAATAAATGGCCATGATTATGTTCTGGCTAGATAGATTGTAGTACTAATGAGATATGAAAATATTGAAATGTGCAAAGCTATTCATAAAGTTGATCAATTTAATATTAGCCTAACTCACATTTGATAAATGATAAAAATATTTTACGCCAAACATTGAATGGAATATTTGGTACTACTTTGATAACACTTTGATATTTTACTCTTGACTATATATGGAATTAAAAAAAGTAAATGCCAAAGGGTGGGGATGGAAAAAATTGATATCAAGTATATTTGGACAGTGTAAAGTCAAACATAATTGCTCTGTTTTTCTTGAAATAACACATATTGCTATGGATCCCAGATTTTTCAAACATTTGGTTCCAAAAAGACAGTGCTTGTATGGAGCTGAAAATTCACTTTTCTGTTCTTAATAATTGTTTCCTACAATTTGGCTTGAGTCATCAATAAGCTAAGTATTTTTAATTGGCCAACAACTTCTGGTTGTTCAAACATAAAAGCAGTCTAGAAAGATGCAACACAGGCGGTGAAATGCTAATAGATAGTAGAACTTATTTAATACCACAGCTTAAGTGGAGATTATATCAGCACTCCTGCAGAATGTAATGTATTCCATCTGATTTCGATGGACATGGATATTGTAGTTTCACTGCTTTATAAATTCTCTTTCTGATATTGCCCACATGTTCCCTCTTGAGGGGATTGATCCTTTGTGGAGTTATGTTTCACGTCAATGATAATGAATGTTACCACCTCAAGTGGAGATTCTGTTCAATTTCACAGCTACATGCATTTTGTTTTACTAGCTATCACTTGAGATTGGACAAACCTGATTGCGCTCTGCTTCATCTGGTTGCATGGAGGCCAGTTGGGGCTCTGATAGTGTCACGCTGTCTGAAATTAGGAGCTTTGAGAGAGGGTGCCTTTATTTGGATACACCTTCTCTCAGTCTTACCTGCCCTTGCATCCTGCTGCTGCTCCTAAGCTCGAAGGCATCTCGTTGGTGCTCCAGCTTTGAGAATCTACTTGCTGTTCTTAATTGAATGGCCTTCTGGCCATTGATTGGCTTCTCCAGGGGAACTTAGAATGGGTTACTATTTCCCAACAGTGCAGCTTCTGACCCCATTTGAAGCTGACTTCAGGTTCAGAAACTTGCAGAGGAGAATCCTGCCAATTAAGTGTCTCAGCACAGATCAAAAGTTAACATGAATTCTTCTAGGTCTATTTATCTCCATGATCTAATCCTCTTACCAACTCAGAGGTAAGAATGATGTTGGTATGATCCACTTTTCTTTGTGTTTATGGACTTGTTTTAATTCCATTTTTGACTTAACGGTCCATCTCAAATTAATAGCAATGTATACTTAGAACATCGGTAATCAAAATGATAAGACTATAATTTAGGAAAAGAAAGTTAAAGTTTGTAACTTGTTATCAGGTCATTCCAATGTACTATTTCCATGCAAGTCTGCAACCCACTTCCCTGAGAAAGCCTCCTCTGATATGACTCTGCATCAGATTATGAGAGTGTTTATAGTTGATGGTTGCTCTGCTTACTAGATAAGCTTGGGTATGCAGTCTATAAAAAGTAACAAGTTAGAAGTGCTTGGAAGCTAGAACTGTAGGAGTGAAGCAGATACTTCAGAGTGCTATGGGTAAAAATGAGATACCCGTAAAATCAGTATTTCTTTGCATAGCTGAGATAAAGTATGTTAAATATTGATATATTTTTAAAAGACATATTTTCTCTAAATTGCAGTGCAGTGAATTAGAAAATTGACCTTTTTGAAGATGTGGGCCATTGCCTAGCTGGGATCATAGATGCAGCCTTTTAATATTTATTAAGGAACATCCATACAATGAGCACGATACTGGATATCATTCCCGAAGTAAATTCTGCGTTTTGAAACAGTGCAAATGTTTCTCCATGAGATTTAATTTTATTCGTCTTTGATTAATGCACACATTTTGAGAAGTTCCTTATTTAGCATGGTTGAGAAACCATAGGTCAGTGTTCAAATTTTTCTCATTCATTATAAATGAGGAACAGTGCACAAACACAGCATTATATTAGCTGAAATTGTTACCACACATTTTTCTTAATTACACTTATTTTTCAAGCTGTGGTAACAATCCACAAAATAGGGATAATGCAGCACCTAACCACTGAAGAAGTGATTTCTCAGTTGCAAAATACATATTTCCTAATGTAGGCATTTCAGGCACACTCCCAAGTAGGTCTGCTGATAGCAGGACATGTTATGATGAATTAGGAGGGATGTTACTTCACATCCACAGGACATCAGGTGGACTTCTGACTGCTGACATTTAGGATCTTCTGACTCCCAGAGAGTCTGAAAATTATTCTAGCAAGATTAAATTCTTTCCTTTTGCCTGCAGACTTTGTTTTGTTTCATGACTGATAGATTCTCCGGTCTTACAAGCGTACAAGGCAGTCCCTATATTCAGATCCACTAGATGCTTTTACCTACGGCATCAAACAGACTTAAACATTGAAAGATGAAGCAGTTGGCCAGGTACGTCTTCTCCTGCCTATGGCTATCAATCCACTTCTTTCCACTTGCACTGAGATATCAATGACTTTGTTACCAGCTCTTTGGTGGTGAGAAAATTTGTAATATGCATTTGCACAGTGATCTTTTGAAACAGGTGAAGGGTTAATAATAGACCAGAACTAGAAAATCTGGGTGACTGTGCTACAAAATACAGAAACTATTCTTTTGCACTATTATTTTCACATCATATTGAATGTGCAATGAAAATAGTTGAACAGGTGTATATTTCATATGTTCAACAATTAACTAAGCAACTGAGTTTGGCATTGAACTTGCATAGCTATACAGGGTAGTTCTTCTATAACGTGATGTTTGCGTTCTTGTGTAACCCTGAGTGATAGAAAAATCATGCTTATAGAAACAGCGCTTAAAATGTTGGTGAGGTAATCGCGTTACAGCCAACACACGTTTTAAAGGTTCGCACTTTAGAGGCAATGTCTCCAATTCGTCAACCACATTACAGTGAATTCGCGTTAATGAAACATATGTTATAGCAGAATGATCTGTACAATGAATGATAGAACAGTAGGTCATAAAAGGATTGATAGGAAAGTTTAAAGATGACCAGCATCAGAGTGAAAAAAACTATCAAATGATCTTTTGCTTCTCTCATAGTCCTAAATACAATCTTTATGCCATTGGATGTATTATCCTTGTGATAAAAATATTGGCCACCTTTTCTGACTCTTATTCAGAATAAAATAAAAGGCTTGTCATTCAATCCCACTCTCAAATTTTGTTACATATAAGTGATGCTTATTCATGGTGCTCACTTCACCAGTATACAGCCATTCACCTTCACTGTTCGCAATGTCATTGCCAGTAAGCTCATACAAGAACTTTGCACTTGGGTTGCATGCCCAGCACTGCCAATCCACACACAATTATGAATAGTGCATAATGCATTCAGTAATGGCTGCCAGCGCAATATCAACTTTAATTAATAAAAAGATTTGGATTTGATCCTAATGAACGCCCAATGGTCAGTGTAACATTTACAGTGTCTACACTGGATGAATTAACCATCAGCTTATGAAAGCTGAGCATGGGGAGATGTGACAAGGACAGCATTTGAGCTCCCAGAGTGAAAGTTACACATCCAAATGTCAACAACTGTATTTTATTAACCATCGACCTTTTGACTACATTACATTTTTGTAATAAATAATCTAAAGTCTTCCACAATGCTATTTTTATACAGATATGTTCATGCATTTTATAAACTTGCTTATTTTTGGCAGCTGTACTTTGTTATTTGTTTCACTTGGAAATTGGGTCATGTTGGATCAGCCACAGCATCACAGATGTTAATTTATATATTTGACCAGCTATTTTTAGTTGTTAAAATCCATGAGTTATGCAATTTATAATAATGTTCTGTGGCATTCAACATTTGAGCTATTTATCATTTGGCAATAAATCCATTTTAGAATATGAATTTTAGCATGGTAATTATAGGCGAATGTCAAGAGGTTCGATTTAGATCAAAAGTTAGGAAAGTCTAACAATGAATAGACTCTTCTATATCAGCAGTGAAACCCATCAATGTATTCTTTACTTGACAAGGATGCAGTTGTCTCAAGAAGCTCTTGGATATTTATAAGAATAGTTATAACACAGAAGCCTTGCGTTTGCATGACAGTTCTCTACAATAGCAATTTACATAGACCCACTCCCTCCCTCTTTCCTTGTAACCTTGCATTTTTTATCTTTTCAGATAATTGTTCAGCTCCTTTCTGAAAATCACAATCAAATCTCTTTGCACCACGTCCTCAGGCCATGCATTCCACATTTTACCCATTTGATGTGTGAAATTGGTTTCCCCCTGTTGCTATTGCTTCATTTGCCATCCCACACTTCTCAACCCTGCCACCAACGTGAACAGTTTCTCCCAATTTACTCTGAATGGGTCCTTAAATCCTTTTATCAAATCCCCTCTTAAGCCTCCCTGAGAAGCATACACCCAGCTTCTTCAATAAAACTGAAGTTACTCATGAATGTTTTTTCATGAATGTATTTTTCACCCGTCTAATGCCTTCACTTTCTCCCTGAAGAGCGATGCTCAGACCAGGACACAATAATCCAGGTGAGGTAGAATCTAAAGGTGGAATTCTCCCCTCCCTGTTGTGGGGTGAAGAATGGCAAGTAAAGAAACAGTTTGAATGAAAACATCAGATTCTTGCCATCGAGAAAAAAATTCCTGATTTACCCCTCAAGCTTTAAATACTGGCTTCAGAACCTCACCATTGAGTAGTGATGACTTTACCTTAGTATATTTGTATTTCGTTAACTTGACTAGGTTTATTTATACACCACAGAGGCACTGAGGAAAATTGCGGTCTTTGAAGAAGGAGGCTATCTGGTATGTTCTGTGGTGGAATTGGTCCTCCTGGGAACAGATGCAGCGGATGTGGAGGAATTTGGAATAAGGGGATAGCATTTTTATAGGAAGTAGGGTGGGAGGAGGTGTAGTCCAGGTAGCTGTGGGAGTCTGTGGGTTTTAAAAGAATGTCTGCGTTGTGTCAGTCACCGTTAATGGAGATGGAGAGGTCCAGGAAGGGGAGGGATATGTCCCAGATAGTCCAGGTGAACCGAAGGTCAGGGTGGAATGAATTGGTGAAGTTGATGAATTGTTCAACCTCCTCGTGGGAACATGAAGTGACGCCAATACAGCCAGGAAAGTAGCGGACGCAATGGCAGAGAATGGTGCCGGTATAGCTGTGGAAGATGGAATGTTCCACGTACCTGATGAAGAGACAGGCACAGCTGGAGCCTATAGATGTCCATGGCTACCCCTTTGGTCTGGAGGAAATGGGAGGATACAAAGGAGAAATTATTGAGGGTGAGGAACAGTTCAGCCAAATGAATGAGAGTGTCATGGGATGACGGGAGAGGAAGAAACAGAGGGCTTGAACGCCTTTAGCATGGTGGATAGATGTGTATAGGGACTGGATGTCCATGGTGAGGATGAGTTGTGGGGGCGGGGAAACGAAAGTCTTGGAGGAGGTGAAGAGCATGGGTGGTGTCCCGAAGGTAGGTGGGGAGGTCCTGGACCAGGGGACAGGATGATGTCAAGGTATGCAGAGATACGTTTGGTGGGACAGGAGCAGGCTGAGATGATAGGTCAGCCGGGGCAGTCAGGTTTGTGAGTTTTGGGTAGGAGGTGGAACTGAGTGGTGTGGGGTTCCCAGACTATGGGTTGGAGGCTATTTGCGGGAGAAATTGCAATCTTTGAAGAAGGAGGCCATCTGGTATGTTCTGTGATGGAGTTGGTCCTCCTGGGAGCAGATGCGGTGGAGGTGGAGGAATTGGGAATAAGAGATAATGTTTTTACAGGAGGCAGGGAGGAGGTGTAGTCTGGGTAGCTGTGGGAGTTGGTGGGTTTGTAGAAGATGTCCATGTTGAGTCGGTCACCATTAATGGAGGTGAAGTCCAGGAAGGGGAGGGAGGTATTTATACAGCACTTCAAATTCTCTTCTCCTTCACTGAGAAACTGGATGGTAGAAATTCCCAACATGTAAATCTGAGTAGGTACCTGTAATTACAGCTTGTTGAATGCTCGTTTGTTCTGGACAAAATGCAACTGCTTCTTTACAACAATATTCCTGTATACTGCATAGCCAACATCCTCCTCGCTGTATAATCATGGTGCTGTGGATTCAGCATTCAGGGCTGTCCTCCCAAACCAGCCTAGGTTGTGGGCCACAGTCAGTCCTGGGAATTTGGTCTATCTCTATCATGGGGTTTATTGGAACAGTCTGTGGAGAAAGAGGCTAATTTCAATCTGGATATGAGCTTTATTGTACTGGTTGCTGAGGGAGTTGTCATTGTGATAGTGACAATTGCAGATGGTAAGGTTGAACTTGAGAGAGAATGGAAGGGGAATTGGAGCTCCGTAAAGGGGTCTCTCATAAGTTATGGCAACTTCTCACTAGTTATCGTAAGTCTGACCTCTATGCAGGGAGAGTACAGGGACGACAAGGAAGTGGGAATTTCTAAAGCCGTGGAGTCTGGGTGTAAAGGGAGGACATTAATCCTATAAAAAAGATGCTTAACAGAAATGAAGTGGGAAGGAATATGGAATGGCGGTAGTAGTGGGTGGAAGTAAGTTAACAGATCACTGGAGCCATTGGGACAGCACCGCAAAAGGGAACATGAAGGACACTTCATGCACCACAGGTAGAACTTGCAACTTGAACTCAAATAAAATGGGAACCTCACCATGTCAAATTGAAGCATAAGCATGATACTGTCCTACTAATGCTTCCTCCAGAGCCATGTGGATTAGACCATAGGCCTTGTTAGGATAAGATTTTGACATTTGGACTGCTACAGCAGCACCTTGCAGTATAGCTCAGAAAGGGCATCCCATATCATTTGGGCATGTTGTGTGCATCACGACTGGAGCCAACAAAGTGGGGCGATGTCGTGGCTGCAGAATTATCAACAATTCTGTGAGGATGAAGATGAGGCTTAGGATCAACACATTGACAAGAAGGCACCAGGATGGACAAGTAAACATGACACAACAATGCACTTCAAGCACGAGTGACTATTACAGGATGAATGAGTTGGGTTTGGTCATTGCTTAATTGCTTAAGCTATATGGCAGAATGCCCCTGCGTAATGTAAAAGAATTGTGGTTTTGTTATCGTTGCGTTCTGTGCCTTTTTGTTTTCCTGATAAAGTGCTTAATTATCCATCTGCTTGTGCATTTCATATTTTTGGGTGGTCCCACTTTCAAATATCTTCATCCTACATGTTCAACTGACAGTTAGTGTAAAAACAGCAACAAGGCAGTGCATTAACATTGCATGGTGTGGAGGTTAAGAAGCTCTTAAGGCTTTCATCAAAATAACTGTATCCAAGTGTGTTGCAGTGAAATCTCTCATGATAACCAGCCAGTTGAGAGGAACCTTGAGGACTTTTGACTCTTCCAACATCGGTAATCTTTCTAGCTTTCAGAGAGTGCACTGATTACTAAGTTGCCCTAAAGTACTTTGGCATCATCTAAGTTTAACCTGTGAGGTAGCACTTTGTGTAGATTTTCACAGCAGATCAATGTGCTTGAGGGATGTGTTAGCTCCCCATTATACATCTTCTCACCTTGAATTGCAGTATGATGTTTAGAAAAGCTGATATATAAAATGAACCTTTCCTTATGGAGGTGTGTGGAATCAGGAACAATTTGATCCTATCACTTACAAGAGGCTGGATAATAGTGTGGAATGACATGTATAGGCCTGGCCCTTCTACATTCCTTGTACATTGTGATTAGCTCCAGTCTTACACACATGTAAGTTCAGAAGTCACGTGGCACCAAGTTATAGTCCAACAGGTTTATTTGAAATCACAGGCTTTCGGAGCGCTTCTCCTTTGGAGAGGGGATGATGTGGTATGATGGAGGTCAATGTCTGCCCTACCTGCCTTATGGAAGAGTATCAAACAAACAAAGAAGATATCCTGCTGAGGCTGGACAGAAAATTTGGCCAGGTTATGAGGCAATGGCAGTCTCATCTGTGGGTTGGCAAGTGCAGAGTATAAGTGACTTGTACTTCTATTGAGCATGTGCAAAATGAACTAGAAGTATTAGTGAAAGTGTTAATCTTCGAAGCATCTCTGACAGGCCCATGAGGAGGCCAAAGGTGTAGCAGAAGGAGTGTGTGAATTCCTGAACATCCTGTAAGGGAGAGAGCTCTTCCCAGTATTCAAACAGGCCTCAACATTTGGATGTCTTGTTCAAAAGCATGTGATCTTTATTAGATACGAGCATGTTAGCAGAAGTCCTACCTTCACAAATAATACAATAAATTGGCTTGACCAGCTGCTTCACCTCTAATTAGATCCTTTGAGCTTCGTCCTCGATCTCATCTTTCCTACTTCACATTGTCATATGACTACATTGTCCTACAGTCCCCACCCCACCCACAACTGATCTCATCTCCTTTGATTGAATCTTTCACATGAAGCTTTCTCTCATAGACAACATTTCCTCAAGTGTTAGCAGCCTGGGATTTATGCCCATGATACCTGCTTGTCAATCTCCTGTTGCAATTCCATCCACATACCTTTTCAAATGCCTGTGACTTGGCGTATGTATCCAGCTTTGGATCATTGAGTCACCTCAGGATCTATACCTTCAGAATGGAATAAATTCATTCTTAGTTTCAAGGGACGGTCGAAGAAAAAAACAGCAAAGGGAACCACATCATAGTTACATCAAATCATAAGGAGTTGGAGACTGGGTCAAGTAAGATGCCCTTTCTTACCATCCTCTGTATACAGTTAAGTTGAATAAATCCTGTTGCTATTCAGTCATAAGAATGTATTTTTCACATAAAGTTGGTGGCAACACCCCCTTGGCTTGTAGGGACCATGATGCGATTTATATGTATCAGGCAGTTATCTGTCTGGCATTGGGAATCATGCCCCCTAGAGTTGCTGGCCAATTGGTGGACATGGCAACTCTTCAGTGCTAGCTAAGCCAGTTGGTGTAGTAGTCAGTACCAGGAGCAGCAGCATTGATGCTGCTCTGGAACTCAGCTGAGGAGGAATCCAGATTACTGAGGATATACAGACAGGTTCCACTGAGAGGTGGTGGATGCTGTTGCCATAGAGACAGCCCTTACTGCTGGGGAGAGTTGGGAGGGAAGGCACAGTATGCTGTGGTAGCCTGACACTGAGGTCACCATGAGGCCCTGAGGAATTACTTGGTGGCTTCTCCATATGGTGGAAGGCCCTTCCAGTGCTAGTATTTAACAGTAGCAACAGACAGAGGTGCTTTAAATTTAAAGTCATGCTTCATTATTAATGGGAAGCCCTTTGGTACTTTACCTATTGCTGTTCAAATGCCAGGGATGGCAGGAAGGCAATAGTCACACTAGCCTTATCATCCTTCCTAGTTTATGTACCTTTCCCCATCCCTGCGCTTCCTCCCGGCCCTATAAACATCCCAATCTTTGTTGCCAACTATGTTGGATAAAGGAAACTGCTGCTGCTGCTCTCCAGCTTTGGTTTATCATGTAAACATTTAAACATTGTGGTGCCAAGAATACTTTGACCATTTTCTGCAATCAAACAGTACTTCTGTCTTGCAGCTCTATCTCACCACATATCTTTCTACAGGCTTACTCAATGCTGTCCATGCATTAGTGCTACTAACATTAGGTATATTTATAGTATCTGACATGTTATAAAACCTGACATTTGTCTTACATTGGGTGCTTGTGGGGTGAATTTGTCCTATCCAGTGAACCATTGTGATTTGGAATGCACTGCCTGAAAGGCTGGTGAAAAGATTCAATTCAAAGGAAATCAAAGCAATACTTCAACATGAAAGGAAAACTTGCAGAGCTATTGGGGGGGAAAGAGCTGGGAATGGGCCTAATTGGATAGCTCTGTAAAAGAGATGACAGATGTTGGGCAGTATAGTCTTCTCTGTGCTGAATTACTCTATTATTTTATAAAGTTATAGGATATTTCTGCAATGGAAAAGATGGCAGAGCAGTAGATTTGATCTAAATGGACTTCAGTAAGACGTTCGACAAGGTTCCCTGCGGGAGACTGATTAGCAAGGTTAGATCTCACAGAATACAGGGAGAACTAGCCATTTCGATACAGAACTGGCTCAAAGGTAGAAGACAGAGGGTGGTGGTGGAGGGTTATTTTTCAGATTGGAGGCCTGTGACCAGTGGAGTGCCACAAGGATCGGTGCTGGGCCCTCTACTTTTTGTCATTTACATAAATGATTTGGATGCGAGCATAAGAGGTACAGTTAGTAAGTTTGCAGAT
>NC_057728.1:36050922-36081358 GCF_004010195.1 Chiloscyllium plagiosum | reverse complement strand
CTTATAGAGGTTTACAAAATTATGAGGGGCATGGATAGGATAAATAGACAAAGTCTTTTCCCTGGGGTCGGGGAGTCCAGAACTAGAGGGCATAGGTTTAGGGTGAGAGGGGAAAGATATAAAAGAGACCTAAGGGGCAACTTTTTCATGCAGAGGGTGGTACGTGTATGGAATGAGCTGTCAGAGGATGTGGTGGAGGCTAGTACAATGGCAACATTTAAGAGGTATTTGGATGGGATATGAATAGGAAGGGTTTGGAGGGATATGGGCCGGGCGCTGGCAGGTGGGATTAGATTGGGTTGGGATATCTGGTCAGCATGGACGGGTTGGACCGAAGGGTCTGTTTCCATGCTGTACACCTCTATGACTCTATGACTCTGTGAAGGCAGCCATGTCATGAAGATGGATAAAACCAGCATTGAGAATGGATCTGGTAGAAAAAAAAATTAACTCATGATCAAATATTGAAGTGCATCAAGTTTACAGACTTCTGGGTGGTTCTTGTGTGGTGATAGTACGCCTATCTCTGGATCAGAAGGCCTGGATTCATGTCCACCTGCTCTGGAGATCTATTATAACAAATCCAACCAAGTTAATTAAAACAGTATGGGGATGTACCTACTAGAGAAGGTGCAAAACTTGACCTACTCTTGGGAAACAAGGCAGGGCAGGTGACTGAGGTGTCAGTGGGGGAGCACTTTGGGGCCAACGACCATAATTCTATTAGTTTTAAAATAGTGATGGAAAAGGATTGACCAGATCTAAAAGTTGAAGTTCTAATTTGAAGAATGGCCAATTTTGACGGCATTAGGCAAAAGCTGACTGGGAGCAGACATTCGCAGTAAAGGGATGGCTGGAAAATGAGAAGCCTTTAGAAATGAGATGACAAGAGTCCAGAGAAAGTATATTCCTGTTAGAGTGAAAGGGAAAGGTGGTAGGTCTAGGGAATGCTGGATGACTAAAGACATCGAAAGTTTGGTTCAGAAAAAAGAGGGAAACATATGTCAGGTATAGACAGAAGAGATTGAGTGAATTCTTAGAGTATAAAGGCAGTAGGAGTATACTTAAGTGGGAAATCAGGAGGACAATAAGGGGACATGAGACAGCTTTGGCAAATAGAGTTAAGGAGCATCAAGAGGGGTTTTACAAATATATTAAGGACAAAAGGGTAACTAGGGAGAGAATAGAGTCCCTCAAAGATCAGGAGAAAGTGAGGTCTGCAGATGCTGGAGATCAAAGTTGAAACTTTATTGCTGGAACAGCACAGCAGGTCAAGCAGCATCCAGGGAACAGGAGATTCGACGTTTCGGGCACAGGCCCTTCTTCAGGACTTGGTTGGATTTGTTATAATAGATCTCCAGAGCAGGTGGACATGAATCCAGGCCTTCTGATCCTGAAGAAGGGCCTGTGCCCGAAACATCGAATCTCCTGTTCCCTGGATGCTGCCTGACCTGCTGTGCTGTTCCAGCAATAAAGTTTCAACTCCCTCAAAGATCAGCAAGGCGGCCTTTGTGTGGAGCCGCAGAAAAAGGGGGAGATACTAAATGAGTATTTTGCATCAGTATTTACTATGGAAAAGATATAGAATGTAGAGATATAGATGGTGACACCTTGCAAAATGTCCATATTACAGAGGAGGACGTGCTGGATGTCTTGAAACGCATAAAGGTGGATAAATCCCCAGGACATGATCAGGTGTACCTTAGAACACCGTGGGAAGCTAGAGAAGTGATTACTGGGCCTCTTGCTGAGATATTTGTATCATCGATAGTCACAGGTGAGGTTCTGGGAGACTAGAGGTTGGCTAGCATGGTGCCACTGTTTGAGAAGAGTGGTAAGGACAAACCAGGGAACTATAGACCAGTGAGCCTGACCTCAGTGGTGGGCAAGTTGTTGGGGGAAATCCTGAGGGACAGGATGTACATGTATTTGGAAAGGTAAAGCCTGATTCGGGATAGTCAACATGGCTTTTTGCGTGGGAAATCATGTCTCACTAACTTGGTTGAGTTTTTTGAAGAAGTAACAATGAGGATTGATAAGGGCAGAATGGTAGATGTGATCTATATGGACTTCAGTAAGGCATTCAACAAGGTTCCACATGGGAGACTGGTTAGCAAGGTTAGATCTCACGGAATACAGGGAGAACGCGCCATTTGGATACAGAACTGGCTCAAAGGTAGGAGACAGAGGGTAGTGGTGGAGGGTTGTTTTCAGACTGGAGATCTGTGACCAGTGGATTGCCACAAATATCGGTGCTGGGTCCACTACTTTTCATCATTTATATAAATGATTTGGATGCGAGCATAAGAGGTATAATTAGTAAGTTTGCAGATGACACCAAAATATGAGGTGTTGTGGACAGCAAAGAAGGTTATCTCAGATTAGGGCGGCACGGTGGCACAAAGGGCGGCACGGTGGCACAGTGGTTAGCACTGCTGCCTCACAGTGCCAGAGACCCGGGTTCAATTCCCGCCTCAGGCGACTGACTGTGTGGAGTTTGCATGTTCTCCCCGTGTCTGCGTGGGTTTCCTCCGGATGCTCCGGTTTCCACCCATAGTCCAAAGATGTGCAGGTTAGGTGAATTGGCCATGCTAAATTGCCCGTAGTGTTAGGTAAGGGGTAAATGTAGGGGTATGGGTGGGTTGCGCTTCGCCGGGTTGGTATGGACTTGTTGGGCTGAAGGGCCTGTTTCCACACTGTAATGTAATCTAATTACAATGGGATCTTGATCAGATGGGCCAATGGGCTGAGAAGTGGCAGATGGAGTTTAATTCAGATAAATGCAAGGTGCTGCATTTTGGGAAAGCAAATCTTAGCAGGACTTATACATTTAATGGTCAGGTCCTAGGGAGTGTTGCTGAACAAAGAGACCTTGGAGTGCAGGGACATAGCTCCTTGAAAGTGAAGTTGCAGGTAGATAGGATAGTGAAGAAGGCGTTTGGAATGCTTTCTTTTATTGGTCAGAGTATTGAGTACAGGAGATGGGAGGTCATGTTGCGGCTGTACAGGACATTGGTTAGGCCACTGTTGGAATATTGCGTGCAATTCTGGTCTCCTTCCTATCGGAAAGATGTTGTGAAACTTGAAAGGGTTCAGAAAAGATTTACAAGGATGTTGCCAGGGTTGGAGGATTTGAGCTATAGGGAGACGCTGAACAGGCTAGGTCTGTTTTCCCTGCAGCGTCGGAGGCTGAGGGGTGACCTTATAGAGGTTTACAAAATCACATGGGGCATGGATAGGATAAACAGACAAAGTATTTTCCCTGGGGTCAGGGAGTCCAGAACTAGAGGGCATAGGTTTAGGGTGAGAGGGGAAAGATATAAAAGAGACCTAAGGGGCAACTTTTTCATTTTCACACAGGATGGTACATGTATGGAATGAGCTGCCAGAGGAATTGGTGGAGGCTCGTACAATTGCAACATTTAAAAGGCATCTAGATGGGTATATGAATAGGAAGGGTTTGGATGGATATGGGCTGGGTGCTGGCAGTTGGGTCTAGATTGGGTTGGGATATCTGGTCAGCATGGACAAATTGGACGCAAGGGTCTATTTCCGTGCTGTACATCTCTATGACTATGACTCTATCACTACTTCTGAAATTAGTGTGCAATGATATTAAAGGGGCTTGGCCATAATATCAAGTTCCAATTTTATTAAACTTAAACTGGATTAAATTTCAACTATATCTATAGGCTTTCAAGCAGTTGAAGAGAATAAAAATTGCTTTAGACTGGATGAAAAAAATGGAGATGCATCGTTGGGTGTTATCGGTATACCTTCGGAAACTGACCTGATGATGGGCAGAACATAGATTTCTAAGAGCAAGAAAACACTTATGTATCACAGTTTGATTCTTTATCTAGTATGGCAGAATGCATATTGAGTTTTCATACCAACCAAAGGAATAGCCTAAAGTAAACAATGAAAACATATAAATATTTCAGATTTTGATGCTGGTAAATTCTTGTAAATATCAAGTCACTGTTTATTGATAATTACATTGAATTACATCATAGAAACATGTCATTTGGACCAACAGATCTATCTTGGTGTTTGTGTTTCATATGAACTCCATCAACATTTATGTCCACCAACATACATTGCCTTTCCTTTCTTCCCCACTCCCCGATATCCCATGCTTCCTCCTCCACTGCACTTAACTTGCATTCATTTGAGCACAATTCAAATGGGGATGCACCTCAACCTCTCAATGTGGTAGGGATTTCTACATTCGCACCTCTTCCTGAATTTCCATACTTCTGGCATTAACAAAGTTATTCTTGACTTTCTGACAAAATTTATGAGGTGATGACTGTTATTTATGATTTCTACCATGACAAAAACTGAATACATGTTAACTACATCTACTCTATCAATTTTAAAAACCTTTACTAAGCCACTCCTCAGTGTTTTTATTTTTTAGACAAAGGCAGTCTCAGCATGTGCAGTGTTTTCTTGAGAGTTGTACCCTCTCAGTTCTGATCACACATTGATTAATCTTTTTACACTTTCTCCAGTTCTGCATATATTTCTCCAATATGAAGATCAGGACTGAAGAAAAACATTACATTCTTAGCATTTATGTCTGGAAAATCAGAATTAACAGCTGATTAAAAGAAAGAACTTCATTTAATCCATTCTGATTCAGATGAGACTTTTTGAATTAGCAGTTTTGAAAAATGTGCAGTTCTTCAGACATGTTTTATGTATGATAAACCTGAGACTGTGATTTGAACTGCTGTACATAATAAAACTAATGAATCGTAGAAAATACTTTTATAATATTCAGTATAAAACCATGCAAAATTGTCCACGGAAAATGATATTTTATGTTGCCTGGTTCTGAAAGTAAAAGAAGAAAATCGTTATATAATTAATCCCATAAAAGCAGGAGGGCATCCCTTCATACTTCTGTAAAATATATCTGTATAGAAATGGGTTAAAAATAACACTCCAACACTGATGTAGTTTTGTTGTAGGAGTATGAACTATCCCTCCTGGGGCTTGAGAAAAGTTGAAAGTAACTTTCTCTTCAAATCTGAAAAAAAGCATGTGATGTTTTTGTTTACAATGGGACTTTGCTCTCACCATTTCAGATAAAAGTCTGCCTTTCTGTATGTAAATACAAGAAACACAATGAAGTATAGAAAAAGTAATAAAATGACTGGAGCATGTTTTTGGAGAGGAAGAACAAACAGTGCATTATACATTAATACCCTGGAGGAAAATATGGCAGAAGGCAGTTGAATAAATGGTTACTACTTAATAATAAGGCAGAGTAGTGCTGCTGTGTGAAATTCTTGATAACCGGACTATACAGAATTACTGTTGTGATGAAACTAAGGGAAAGTGACGTCTTACTAATTCAGTAGCTATCTGAAGTAATTGACATACTATGTAATGGAAGAATGGTTCTATCTGCACCAATTAGATCCTTTAACATTCCTTGCCAGTTTATAAAGTCTTCTGCTTGGGTCCAGCAATAGCATTCTTCAGAAGGTTGGCTGCAGAAAGGTAATTCTTCAAAAGACTGTGGAATTATTGTCCTCACCAACTTGAAGTGAACTACATATACTTCTGTGATCCATAATGCCACACATATCAGAATATGCATATTGCAAGGTGAGAATCGGATACGTTATGATGAATAGTTTAACCTGTTCTGTTGATTGTAGCAGTGAACTGGCAAAATAAAATCTTTCGTATTTTATTGCACTGATTGAGGCACATACTGTTTCCCTCAGTTCTCAATGGCACAATGGTCTTCAGAGGACAGCCTGAAGAAGTTTTTTTTTTTGTATGTGTCTGTGTACAAGATAAGATTTAGTTATAGACTATCTGTGTGATCTCAGTTGAAATCAGTAATGATCGTTGATGATTAAAAGTATATTGCCAAGAGATAACTTACTCAAACTTTTGGATCGTGGCGGTAAATTTGTCATATTTGAAGTTAGCTAGATTAATGAAGTTAACACATTTCAATATTTCAAAAATTAATTTCAAATAAATATTCTTTATAATAAATGTTGCAAATAGTGCAATATTATTGCAAACTTAATTTCTTACAGATTCTGTCTGGTTGCACTAGTGTTGGGGATGGGTGGGAAGACTTCCTCTGATGATGGGTCATAAACCCAATTTTTCTAAACAGGTTTAGACTTTTACTCTGCATAGCATGAATGGAAAATCTTTAAGGTATAATAGACATTTTAAAATTCTGTTTCAATCTCTTTCTGCCTAGAGTAAAGTAAACAACCTTTCTAAAAAGTGTGGTTAGTCTGCAGAATGTTGATATGAAGTTGTATAAGATTTTGTTTCAGTTTTATAAAACCAGAATTGATACAGCAGTTGACAACTTAGGACAGTGAGCCTGCCTATTATTTGATAAGATTACAACTGATCTGATTGCATCCTGACCTCCATTTTTCTATCAGTTCCTCCATCGCTCTTAACTCCTTTCTCGATTAAAAATCTGAGTAATTCAGCCTTGAATATATTCATTGATCTTGCCTCAACTGCTCACTGTAGAAGAGAATTCTAAAAACTAACAGGCCTCTTTCTCTCTTATCATATAGTCACAACAACAGTAATATTTAAGACTTGATTTGGTTAAAGATTTCCTTGTTCTGTTAGGTATAGTAACCTAGATCAGCAGTATAACTTTGTGTTATGTTGCCATACATGGTGAAAATATGTTAAGTCATGTACTTTATAACTATTCGCTATCAATTATAAGATAAGGTATTAATGACAAGCTTCAAAGATTTTCACATTATTTTTAACAGGTTCAAACACATCTGGAAAACCCAACAAAGTACTATCTCCATCAAACACAGAGACAACAGGTGAAACAGTACCTGGCACTGGGCACCAAGCTTTCCAATCAGGCACTCTCCATTTCTCACTCACACCCAGGAGGATCTGTTAGGCCAACTCCCTTTATGAGAAATGCCCATGCTCCCCCTGGCAATGAAAATAATACGCCTGACAGTCCAGTCACACTGCTATCTCTAGGAACAAATCATGAAAATGAGGTAATCCTTCTTTTAGCATTTTTCATCTCTTTCTTACTCTTGGTTAGTTGCAGTACAGAGCAAAAGTACATATAAATGTTTCTGTAATCTTTATTAAAAGTTTAGTTACTCCAAATGAAAACACGGTATTCCATGTCTGTTGTAACTTCAAGACATTTTGAAAGTATTTCAAATGAGCTGTTGCTGTGTTATGCAATAAGTTAATTCCTTTCTTGTTTTAAATTAAAAAAAAAACGTAGATAACAATTGATGTGTCCCAAGTCACTTCATTGGAGCATTATTAAACAGAGTTAGATGCGGACATATTTGATCAGATGAATGCTTGGGAAAAGGTATAAATTTTAAGTCTGCTCTTAAAGGAAGAATTTAAGGTATAGAGGAGAGAGGTGCAGGAAAGTTTTTTTGAGCCCAACCACCAATGACAGAGGAAATAAAATTAGGGAATTCACAAGAGGCCAGAGTTAGAAAGAGTGTATAAATCTCAAAAAGTCATTAACCTGGTGAACATGACAATGAAAGCATGGATAAGCTCATGGAATGAGTTGAAATAGGGATGAAAATTTTAAGATCAAGATGAAGCTAAACTAGGGGCAAAAAAGTAATGAGAAGAGAGAGGATAGAGAACTTGACTTGGTGTGAATTAAGATATAGCAGAATTTTGGAAATACCTCAATTTTTAAGGATTGACTGTGGGAGGTCAGCCTGGCGTCTATTGGCATATCGAGTCTCAAGATAAGGAAAGCAGGAGTGAGGGATTCAGTAGATGAATCATGGAAGGGGTGCAGAATGGCAATTTTACAAAAGGTGGAAATAGACTGGTTTAGTGAGGTTTTGTTGATTTTCCCTCAATTCAAATGAATTTGTTTTAAGAATCTTATCAATTAACCCATTACGGTAATAATATTGCTTGTACATATTTTGAAATGTTACATTTTTAGATTGCGTAGTCATCACTTACAAATAGTCAAACACATTTATTGTTTAATTTAAAAAAACTGATTTCAATCCAGCTAAATTATATGTAATTCTGTTACTTAGCTGTTTATTTCTCAAAGTGCAAATTTTCCACAGTGGAACTGAATTTTCACACAGTTAGATGGAGTAAATACTTGTATAATTAATGAACTGGGTAATGTTGTCGAATAGAGATTCCTAGGATTTCAGGTACATAATTCTTTTAAATTTGCATTGCATGTCAACAGGGTGTTTAAGAAGGCATTTAGCAAACTTGCCTTCATTGCTCAGACCTTTGAGTATAGAAGTTGAGAAGTTATATTGAGGTTGTACTGGAAACTGGTGAGGCCTCTTCTGGTATACTGAGTATTGTTCTGGTTGCTCTGCAATAGGAAAGGTATTATTAAATTAGAGAGGGTTCAGAAAAGATTTACCAGGATGTTGCCGGGAATGGAAGGTTTGAATTATAAAGAGATGCTGGATAGACTGGAACTTTCTTCACTGGAGCGTGGAAGATTGACTGGTTGACTTTTTTGATATTTATAAAATCATGAGGGACACAGATAAGACACAGCAAGGCTCTTTTCCCTAGGGTGGGGAAGTTCAAAACAAGAGGGCAAGATTTAAAAAGGATGCGAAGGACAACGTTTTTACACAGAGAATGGTTCGTGTGTGGAATAAACTGCCAGAGGAAGTGGTGGACGTAGGTATGGTTACTACATTTAAAAGTTGGATAAGTACATGAAAAGGAAAGGTTTGGAGAGATATGGGCCAAATTCAGGCAAGTGGTTTCGTTTGGCAATGTGGTTGGTGTGGATTAATTGGACCAATGGGTATGTTTCCATTTTGTATGTCTCCATGACTCTGTCACCTTTAATAGAGGATGGTGTAGCAGTATCAAGAAACTGAATAGCCTACTCCTGCTTCTTAGTTCCCACATTTCCATATTCCATCTTCTCTGTTACGAAGTTTGTTAATCCTGTGTGCCACTTTTCTTGATGGCACAGTCAAAGGAGGGTACAGAAAATTACAGGCATAAGCATGTAGTTTGTGTTTCATTGATTAAAGTTCCAAAATGCTGAACTCCTAATTTATTCAGCTCCAATACTACTTGACATGCATATAAATCCATAAAACAGACAGGGTGTTCAAAGGAACGGATATGTATCAGTAGGACAAGCCAAGAGAGTAATCGATGTGTTAATTTCATTTGTAAAGCACCTGATGATAGATAACAGCATCTGTAAATGGCAACATCTTGTGAGCATACATAGGGACTGCCCTACATGCAGCTTATCTTTAACATACATGAAGTATGTACTAGTGTTCTATTTACACAATATGCACTATAATTATGGGATATAACAATCACTGCTAAATAAACATTCAGTATTCCACAATTTACACTCATCAGTTTTATACTGAGAAGAAACAAAATTACAGTTGGTTAGTCGATGGTGGTAGCTTCCTGTTTTATAAAGCGATGCTTTGTGCCATGGATACAAAATTAGCTCAAAGGTAGGAGACAGAGGGTGGTGGTGAAAGGTTGTTTCTTGGACTGGAGGCCTGTGACTGTTGGCAGGCCGCAAGGATCAGTGCTGGATCTGCTGCTTTTTGTCATTTATATAAATAGTTTGGATGTGAACATAGGTGGAATGGTTAGTAAGTTTGTGGATGACACCAAAGTAGGCGGTGTAGTGTACAGTAAAGAAGGTTACCTCAGAGTACAATGGGATCTTGATCAGATGGGCCGATGGGACAAGGAGTGGTTTAATTTAGAGAAATGTGAGGTGCTGCATTTTAGAAAGGCAAATCAGGGCAGGATTTATACACTTAATGGTAGAGTCCTAGGGAGTGTTGCCAAACAAAGAGATCTTGGGTTGCAGATTCAAAGTTCCTTGAAAGACACAGGTAGACAAAGTAATGAAGAAGGCATTTGGTATACTTGTCTTTATTGGTCAGTGCAATATTGGTCAGTTAGGATATCATGTTGCGACTGTACAGGACATTGGTTAGACCGCTTTTTGAATGCTGCAAAAATGTTGCCAGGTTTGGAGGGTTTGAGCTGCAGGGAGAGGCTAAATAGGCTGGGACTATTTCCCCTGGAGCATCGGAGGCAGAGGGGGTGACCTTATAAAGGTTTATAAAACCATGAGGGTCATGGATAGGGTAAATAGCCAAGGCCCATGGAAGGGAAATCTAAAACTAGAGGGCATAGGTTAAAGGCAAGAGGGGAAAGATTTAAAAGGGGCCTAAGGGGCAACCTTTTCATGCAGAGGGTGGTGCGTGTATAGAATGAGCTGCTGGAAGAAGTGGTGGAAGCTGGTACAATTGTAACATTTAAAAGGCATCTGGAAGGGTATATGAATATCTGGTTGGCATGGACGAGTTGCATTGAAGGGCCTGTTTTCATGTTGTACAATTCTACCATTCAATGACTTGGCATAATTTATCTTAAGTTGTACATGGCAAGATAAAAGGTTTTCTGTCAGTTCTGGTATTTAAGTAGCCAAGCTTTGAGAGTGACTTCCAGATATAAGATAGCAACAAAAGAAGAATAGCCAATTAGCGCTATTGTCAGAACTAAAGTTGTCATCGGCCCTTCGGAAGGAGAAGAAAAATATTGTTCATTGTCATGCGTACTCAAGTACAGAAGTGCAGGAGTACAGTGAAATGTTTTACAATGTCACCTCTTTGGTAAAAGTATCTAGGTACAAATCTTAGACACAAAAGAGGAATAAGAAAGAAAAATAGTTGCATTACTTTACAGAAATAAGTCTCAGTTAAAAGGATAGTCATTACAGTCAGATAAACAAATTACACAGAAACATTACATTGTGGTAGCGGAGTGCAGGGGCTTCAACACATGCTCTGACTAACTGCACTCAGCCCAAGTCCAACAACCATCCCCACTCGACACCAACTCTCAGCTTCTCAAAGGTAAGTTTTCTCCGGGACTCGATTCCTCTGACTGGGCTCTACTCCAGGACTTGATTCCTCTCACTGGCCTGTGTGCTGGGACTCTATTCCTCTCGCTGGCCTGTGCGCTGGGACTCGATTCCCCTCGCTGGCCTGTGCGCTGGGACTCGATTCCCCTCGCTGGCCTGCGCGCTGGGACTCGATTCCCCTCGCTGGCCTGCACGCTGGGACTCGATTCCCCTCGCTGGCCTGCGCGCTGGGACTCGATTCCCCTCGCTGGCCTGCGTGCTGGGACTCGATTCCCCTCGCTGGCCTGCGCGCTGGGACTTGATTGCCC
Source organism: Chiloscyllium plagiosum (assembly GCF_004010195.1). NCBI lineage: Eukaryota > Metazoa > Chordata > Chondrichthyes > Orectolobiformes > Hemiscylliidae > Chiloscyllium > Chiloscyllium plagiosum. The sequence continues at coordinate 36,070,114 of NC_057728.1, read as the reverse complement.
TCACTGGGCTCCGCTCTGGGACTCAATTTTCCCCTTACTGGGCTCCGCTCTGGGACTCGATTCCCCTCACTGGGCTCCGCTCTGGGACTCTATCTCCCCCCACTGGGCTCCACTCTGGGACTTGATTCCCCTCTCTGGGCTCTGTTCTGAGACCTGATTCACCTCACTGAGTTGTGCTCCGGAACTCGATTCCCCTCCCTGAGCTCCGCTCTGGGACTTGATTCCCCTCCCTGGGCTCTGCTCCAGGACTTGATTCCCCTCACCGGGCTCCACTCCAGGACCTGATTCCCCTCACTGGGATGCATTCAGGGACTCGATTCCCCTCACTGGGCTCCGCTCCGGGTCCCCATTCCCCTCTCTGGGCTCCGCCCCGGGTCCCGATTCCCCTTCCTGGGCTCTGCTCCAGGACCCGATTCCCCTCACTGGGCTCCACTCTGGGACTTGATTCCCCTCACTGGGCTCCACTCTGGGACTCTATCTCCCCTCACTGGGCTCGTTCTGGGACACGATTCCCCTCCCTGGGCTCTGCTCCAGGACCCGATTCCCCTCACTGGTCTCCACTCTGGGACACAATTCCCCTCACTGGGCTCCACTCTGGGACTCTATCTCCCCTCACTGGGCTCGTTCTGGGACTCAATTCCCCTCCCAGGGCTCTGCTCCAGGATTCGATTCCCCCTCCCTGGACTCCATTCTGGGACTCGATTGCCCTCACTGGGCTTGTTCTGGGACTCGGTTCCCTGCACCAGGGTCTGCTCCGGGACAAGATTTCCCTCCCTGGGCTCCATTCAGGGACTTGATTCCCCTCACTGGGCTCCATTCAGGGACTTGATTCCCCTCACTGGGCTCCGCTCTGGGTCCCGATTCCCCTCACTGGGCTCCATTTAGGGACTTGATTCCCTTCACTGGGCTCCGCCCCGGGTCCTGATTCCCCTCACTGGGCTCCATTCAGGGACTTGATTCCCTTCACTGGGCTCCGCCCCGGGTCCCGATTCCCTTCACTGGGCTCTGCTCTGGGACCCGATTCCCCTCACTGGGCTCCGCCCCGGGTCCTGATTCCCCTCACTGGGCTCCGCCCCGGGTCCCGATTCCCCTCACTGGGCTCCGCTCTGGGACCCGATTCCCCTCACTGGGCTCTGCCCCGGTTCCCGATTCCCCTCACTGGGCTCCCCTCTGGGACCCGATTCCCCTCACTGGGCTCCGCTTTGGGATCCGATTCCCCTCACTGGGCTCCGCTCTGGGACCCGATTCCCCTCACTGGGCTCCGCTCTGGGACCTGATTCCCCTCACTGGGCTCCGCTCAGGGACCCGATTCCCCTCACTGGGCTCCGCTCCGGGACCCGATTCCCCTCACTGGGCTCCGCTCCGGGACCCGATTCCCCTCACTGGGCTCCGCCCCGGGTCCCGATTCCCCTCACTGGGCTCCGCCTCGGGTCCCGATTCCCCTCACTGGACTCCGCTCTGGGACCCGATTCCCCTCACTGGGCTCCCGTCTGGGATCCGATTCCCCTCACTGGGCTCCGCTCTGGGACCCGATTCCCCTCAGTGGGCTTCCCTCACTGGGCTCCGCTCTGGGACTCGATTCCCCTCACTGGGCTCCGCTCTGGGACTCGATTCCCCTCACTGGACTTCACTCTGGGACCTGATTCCCCTCTCTGGGCTCCACTCCAGGACCCGATTCCCTTCACTGTGCTCCGCTCTGGGACCCGATTCTCCTCTCTGGGCTCCACTCTGGACTGTTTTCCCGAGGGTCTGGGATGTACAACTCCTCCATTCCTCTCTGGATAAGTTGAAGTCATTAGTTGAAAAAAAAATCAGGAAGGAGGAATAAAAACAGAGAAAAGAAGAACATGAAACCAGGCCAAGCAGAGGAGCTTCAGCTGGAGCACCTTACTCTGCTGCCATCCATTGGAAGACCATAGGGCTTCTCTCATTTGAGAGAGATTACTGGTGGTCAGTTTAACCTTAGGATCTTCATATCTCAGGTAAGGGAGGAGGGTAAAAGGCAGGAGGGACCTGCATGCTAACCTTCCCCTGTTTGACATCACTGTGGTTTTGATGTTGTCCTATCACAGCTGACCTTTCCAATCATGTTGTGGGCAGTCAATTTTCTCCATGTGCTTAAATAGACTGCCTCTGCTGACCATTATCGAACGTTTCAGTGAGATCAATGAAAGCAAACATAGCAGTCCCCATTCTTCACAGTATTTCTCTTCCATCTGATGGACTGAGAAGATCATATCAATTATAGATTTTCCAGTTCTAAAACCAGACTGCAGTTCAGGATAGATGCAGCATTACATGGGCAACATAGGCAAATCATTTTCCTGTGATGCTCAGAGGTACCTTGATTGTACAGGATCATACCCATATATCCTGGAGCACTTCCCCTTCCTTCTCACAGAGATAGGGATTTCTTGCAGATGTTTGGGGAGTGTGGGTTTCCAGTTCTTGGTACATTCAGGCAATATAGCATCATCACCTGGAGCTACATCCATGATAAGTCAGTCAATAGCTTTGCTAAGCTCCTCCATGTTAAAGCCTCAGAGGATCTCTGAGGACGTTTCACTCCCAGATACGTAGCTTACAGGCTCATTGCCAAGTGGACACAACCTGTCATAAATGAAGCAAACCTCTAGCTCTGGGTGAATAGTCCAATTGTTTCATGAGTGCCTCAGGAGAATTAGAGGCTCAACAAATAAATGGTTACAAAAATTCTGGATTGGAGCACGGAGGCCATCTGATAGCTAACTGTATCATTTTCCTGTCAAATCCTTCAACCAAACATTGTATTCTACACTTCCTTGGACCCAATCAGAGGAGGTTGAGAGAGGAACCCTCATGCTTGTGCAGAACAGAGTCTTACATAACTTTTGCCTGAGCTTACACCTTTAAGAGGACACTCCAATTCCACTGCAGAGCAATTGCACAATGTGGGAAAGCACAATTACAAATAAGAAGCCAATTGCCCTATAGACTGGGTTCCATGGGTTCTCTCCATTGGCAGCAAGGGCTATGTATCTATCTGGCTGACCAGCAACCATCTCAAGGTTAGTGAGTTGCTGACCTGCCACAGTCCACCTGCTTTAACGAGTATGTGGAGATAAAAGCCTGTGCTGACCAAGTGGACAGAGTCCATTGCACAAGGTGAATAAACAGTGCAACCTATAAGAAAGAAGAATGCCAGCTCTTCAAGTTTCAACATCACAGCCATGCACACAGTTTGACAGTTAACTTGCAGCTGATTGATAATGTATAGTGTACGCAAGGCAGGTGCATGGTCATTGATTGGCTGAGCATTTTAAAAAAAGAAATTGCTAGGCAAACTCCACTCTTCAGCACTTTCTGATTATATGTCAAATATTCATCATCTGCCGTACTTTGCTTTTATCTTATCATCTCTACAAAGTTAGTTGATAGCAAGTTAGAAACTGAGCCCCACAGGTTTTACAGTGGCAGTGCTTCTATGACCGTAGAACAGTTCAGTTTTTAAATCTCTCATTGATTTGGGAACAGTCTTGTCATAAACACAAAAATTGAAACGGATTGACAATGTGATTGTTTTGCTTAATACCCCAATCCAAACCTCCTGGATGGACTGGCACAAGCAGAGCCATGTATTGTTAACTTTCCTACAAATTATGCTTTTAAATGAAAATCATATACATTTAGCATGCAGCGGATATACTGACATGAGTGTCTGCGCTTTCCTATTATGAATGATGCAATGATTTCACTCAGGATTTGTGATAAAGAATTTGAAGGCAGTTTACTAAATGTTATTTTCACCTGCACTACACATTGTTTTTAGATGGATGATGTTATCGATGATATAATCAGTTTGGAATCAAGCTGCTTCAATGAAGATTCCGTCAGCTGTATGGAACCATCTTCTCTCATACATAACACAGTAAGTACCATGAGAGGAATGCGAGGTATCTTTAAAACCCAATAAGTGGTCAAGAAGCAGCAAGGTTCCAACATTACATCTACTCCAAATGTTTTCATCCTTCTTCTGTTAATTTAAAATGGCTGGAAATGTTTATTCTTGCCATTCTCTATAATAACTCTTTCACGGCCATGGAGAAAGTATTTCAAAGAATCAGAATAAGATGGAGAAGCAATTCTCACATTTACTCAAATTATTTTTTTTAAGAAGGTAAACCTGAACTATGTTTATATTTTGTGGTAGGTTATTTGGTTTAAATACTTCAGAGCTACATCACTGATATTACACTATTGCAAGAATGTGTTGGAGAGGACTAAAATCAGTTTGATTCTTTGTGTGTTTCAAAGACTAGGATTTTGTTAACAACATCATTTCTGACGTCACAACCAAAACTGAAGGTAACTTTTGCTTTCTTTCAATATGAGAATTTTGGCCTGGTTCACTTCCAGTGGGTATAACTGAGACAGGTATATTTGTACTTAACTTATAAAATTCAAAAGAGGAGGATGGCAGGGCTAGGCCTACACCCAGGATGGGGGTGGAGTTCTGGCAATGGAGCAACAATCATGGAGGTGTATTTACTATTGTACAAACTTAGTGTAGATCAGATTGTCCCTGGCACCCCTTACACATCTCTCCATGGTGCCAGCATTTATTACAGGCTCCTTTAACAATCTCCTTTTACTTTGTCAAATCCTCATCATCTGAGGAGGACTGATACAAAACAAAGAACTGCAGATGCTGGAAATCTGAAACAAAAACAGAAATAGCTGGAGAAATGCAGCAGGTCTGAGTTCTGAAGAAGAGTAATTGGATCCGAAACATTAACTCCATAGATGCTGCTAGACTTTCTGAGTTTCTCCAGCAATTTCTGCTTTTGTTTGTGAGGAAGACTGATGTTGCTAATGCACTGCCCTGCAATATTGCAGTGCCATACTATGTAGTGTACATCATACCACTGCTATTGCTACACCTTCTGAGGTGTGTTTGGTACAGCCTCTCGAGACTAGTCAAAGCAGTGGGTGTGTATTGTAAGAAATCCAATGGTATACTCATTCTAATGGAAAAGTGAGCTCAATTGTTGCACTCCTCTGCTTCTCTCTGGGGATGACTAATGAACACAGGAAATCGGCCTTGTCATTGAAGATCCATCCAAATGTGGCTTCAAGATTTCTTGAATTTGAGTTGGGTATGATGACAGCACCCTGGGAAATGAGCACAGTCTTGAAATACTCTTCTCCTGTGGTTTCATACTACTTGTGTATTTGTGATATTAAACTTTTAAGTTTCAAAATTGTCTGGGTGTTCTGAAGGAGTGTTTATTGTTCTCATGAGTCATAGAGACATAAAGATGTACAGCATGGAAACAGACCCCTCGGTCCAACCCGTCCATGCTGACCAGATATCCCAACCCAATCTAGTTCCACCTGCCAGCACCCGGCCCATATCCCTCTAAACCCTTCCTATTCATATACCCATCCAAATGCCTTTTAAATGATGCAATTGTACCAGCCTCCAACACTTCCTCTGGCAGCTCATTCCATACACGTACCACCCTCTGCATGAAAAGTTTGCTCCTTAGGTCTCTTTTATATCTTTCCCCCGTCACTCTAAACCTATGCCCGCTAGTTCTGGACTCCCTGACCCCAGGGAAAAACTTTGCCTATTTATCCTATCCATGCCCCTCATAATTTTGTGAACCTCTATAAGGCGACCACTCAGCCTGTGACACTCCAGGGAAAACAGCCCTAGCCTGTTTAGCCTCTCCCTATAGCTCAAATCCTCCAACCCTCGCAAATTCCTTGTAAATCTGTTCTTAACCCTTTCACGTTTCACAACATCTTTCCGATAGGAAGGAGACCAGAATTGCATGCAATATTCCAACAATGGCCTAACCAATGTCCTGTACAGCCGCAACATGACCTCCCAACTCCTGTACTCAATACTCTGACCAATAAAGGAAAACATACCTAACGCCTTCTTCATTATCCTATCTACCTAGGACTCCACTTTCAAGGAGCTAGGAACCTGCACTCCAAGGTCTCTTTGTTCAGCAACACTCCCTAGGACCTTACCATTAAGTGCATAAATCCTGCTAATATTTGCTTTTCCAAAATGCAGCACCTCGCATTTATCTGAATTAAACTCCATCTGCCACTTCTCAGCCCATTGGCCCATCTAGTCCAGATCCTGTTGTAATCTGTCCACTCTTTGCTGTCCACTACACCTCCAATTTTGGTGTCATCTGCAAACTTACTAACTGTATCTCTTATGCTCGCATCCAAATCATTTATGTAAATGACAAAAAGTAGAGGGCCCAGCACCGATCCTTGTGGCACGCCACTGGTTACAGGCCTCCAGTCTGAAAAACTACCCTCCACCACCACCCTCTGTCTTCTATCTTTGAGCCAGTTTTGTATCCAAATGGCTAATTCTCCCTGTATTCTGTGAGATCTAACCTTGCTAACCAGTCTCCCATGAGGAACTTTGTTGAATGCCTTACTGAAGTCCATATAGATCACATCTACTGCTCTGCCCTCATCAATCTTCTTTGTTACTTCTTCAAAAAACTCAATCATGTTTGTGAAACATGATTTCCCACGCACAAAGCCATATTAACTATCCATTATCATTCCTTGCCTTTCCAAATACATGTACATCCTGTCCCTCAGGATTTCCTCCAACAACTTGCCCACCACCGATGTCAGGCTCACTGGTCTATAGTTCCCTGGCTTGTCCTTGCCACCCTTCTTAAACAGTGGCACCACGACAGCCAACCTCTAGTTTTCTGGCACCTCACCTGTGACTATCGATGATACGAATATCTCAGCAAGAGGCCCAGCAATCACTTCTCTAGCTTCCCACAGAATTCTAGGGTACACCTGATCAGGTCCTGGGAATTTATCCACCTTTATGCATTTCAAGACATCCAGCATTTCTCCTCTGTAATCTGGACATTTTGCAATGACATTTCTCTACATTCTATATCTTCCACATCCTTATCCACAGTAAATACTGATGCAAAATACCCATTTTCTGTGGCTCCACACAAAGGCCGCCTTGCTGATCTTTGAAGGGCCCTATTCTCTCCCTAGTTACCTTTTCATCCTTAATGTATTTTGAAAAACCTTTGGATTCTCCTTAATTCTATTTGCCAAATCTATCTCATGTTCCCTTTTTGCCCTCCTGATTTCCCTCCTAAGTATACTCCTACTGCCTTTATACTGTTCTAAGAATTCACTCAATCTATCCAGTCTATACCTGACATATGCTTCCTTCTTTTTCTTAACCAAACCCTCAATTTCTTTAGACACCCAGAATACCCTATACCTAACAGCCTTTCCTTTCACCATAACAGGAATATACTTACTCTGGATTCTCGTTATCTCATTTCTGAATCCATTTTCCAGTCGTCCCTTTACCTACAAACATCTGCCCCCTCTCAGCTTTTGAAAGTTCTTGCCTAATACCGTCAAAATTGGCCTTTCTCCAATTTAGAACTTCAACTTTTAGATTTGGTCTATCCTTTTCCATCACTATTTTAAACCTAATAGAATTATGGTCGCTGCACCCAAAGTGCTCCCTCACTGACACCTTAGTCACCTGCCATGCCTTATTTCCCAAGAGTAGGTCAAGTTTTGCACCTTCTCTAGTAGATACATCCACATACTGAATCAGAAAATTTTCTTGTACACACTTAACAAATTCCTCTCCATCTAAACCCTTAAAACTGTGGCAGTCCCAGTCTATGTTTGGAAAGTTAAAATCCCCTACCATAACCACCCTATTATTCTTACAGATAGCTGAGATCTCCTTACAAGTTTGTTTCTCAATTTCCCTCTGACTATTAGGGGGTCTATAATACAATCCCAATAAGGTGATCATCCCTTTCTTATTTCTCAGTTCCACCCAAATAGCTTCCCTGGATGTATTTCCATGAATATCCTCCCTCAGCACAGCTGTAATGCTATCCCTTATCAAAAACGCCACTCCCCCTCCGCTCTTGCCTCCCTTTCTATCCTTCCTGTGGCATTTGTATCCTGGAACATTCAGCTGTCAGTCCTGCCCATCCCTGAGTCATGTTTCTGTGATTGCTATGATATCCCAGTTATTGTGTGCAGTTATTGAAACTTTGCACTCAAGGAAGTTCAGCAATAACATCGAGTATGGCTGCTTCAGAACCTGGCTGTTGTCCTCAATGAAAGGGTTGATGAAGTCACTGGGACTACTACGAAGGCATCAGTCAGCTCCTTAATGCATCAATATGTGACAATCTGTGAGATGTCAAGTGTATTTCCCGTTGGTTTCTAACTCCTGTTGCTAGTGTAGAAATTGAGCATTGTTGTAACTTTGAGGGTCACCGGCATAGGTTTCTCACCAAATCCAACAGTTGCACTTCTTGATGACCAAGCCAACATATTTCCATGGCCATTTCTGAGTGTCCCTCACATGTCTTTGACATTACCTCTCTAACATCTGGCCATGATTTGTTCTTGCTGTCTGGATGCCATGTTGTGCTATGCCTTTGCTGATGCCTTCCCTGATGTCAGTATCTGGACCAGCCTTCCCCACTTTGCTGTCTAGAGGTATCTGTTGTTGCACAGCAAAAACTCTCCTTTCTCACGTTGTCTCCTTCAGTTCCTGTAGTTGGAGGAATATTGGGTGAATGAAACCAATGATTATAGCATTAATTGCAATGAGTAAAGTGGGCAGATGTATCTACAAGAGCATGCTCATTCATGGTTCTCATCCATTTAATGCATTGTAGATATTTTTTAAAACAACCTGTTCAGAGATGTTATTGCAGGTAAGACTTGAACCCAGGCTGTTTAATGAATTAGACGCAATTACCTTTAAATTGGCTAATTGTGTGCAGCATTAACTGCATATGTCTGAAACATCCTCCCCACTTTAAAATCAATGCCATATTAGAAAATATAAAATGAGACATTAAAATTATAGCACATTTTACATTCTAAATCTGACCTTGATCCATTTTATGCCTGAGAAGTGAGTGCAATAAATTCCAATGTTTAAATTCCATTATGCTTTTCGTATTGTAACCTATTGATGGTTTTAAATTGTTCAATAAAATATGAAACACAATTCCAAAAATCATGAAACCATTATTATTTTATCAGTTGCAATGAACGGCAACAGCAAATAAAACTGAACTTGGTACAGTCGCATGCAACAAAATGGTAAAATTTGTCTATCCATGAAGCATAGTACTCATGATAGTTTTTTAGGTGATGTATGAGTTCTTTGCAATCATCTTCACCTATTCAAAATTGCAATGATTTGACAAATTATTCCTAGGCATTGAGTTTTACAGCCATAGTTACAAATGGCCCCCAGCTTATTGAATGCAACTTGAAATGAATATTTCCAGAAGCAAAGAGGCAACTTACTGTTATCAATGGCAAGACCTGAAAAGTAAAATCTCTAATGTTCAACTGAAAATATTTCTTCTAAATATCAGATAGTGAAACGCTGCTTTATTGATTGTTCACCCCGCTGTTTAACTTCTATTGAAATATTTTCTTGCAAGCCAGTAAACATTAACAACTGTACAGCTGACATATCATCAAAGAGCTGAATAACCTGCACTGAAAAAAATGGTCTTAATACATGCATATCAGACTAGTGTTAAAGTCCAAAAAGTCAGAGTTCGTTTGTTTACGTGAACTGAGCATATGCTCAAATTTCTGTTCACTTCGAAGCTCTGTGAAAAGGAGAAAATTAAAATGAAAGAGAAAAGCAAAACAATTACTATTGTGGAGTTTATAGAATCACAAAAAATAAAACTGGTAAGAAGTAAATTTTCCTATTGCTGTTTGGACTATACTTAGAATAGTCAGTAGCATTTTAGAGAGCTTCTTATTGATAAAAATGCACAAAATTAAAATCTGTAATGATGGTGGAGAATATTACTACAGAATAGAATCGCTGTACCGAATGCATTGCCCTAAAATGGTAACAGTGTCAACATTTGTGCAGCAGATGCAAAACAATGGCTTTACTTATTCAGAGAACAGTACAAATTTAGAACATTCTTGGAATTCTTTTTAGTTTTCTATGTTATTCCTTTGATATTCATCAATAAGTATTTATTATTTTCTGTAAGCCTACTTTAGCTACTTTGAAAATACGTTTGACATGATGAATATTATTACCTTTTTCAAAATCAACTCAGAAAGTAGATTTATTGAAGTATTAAAATATAAAAGTGAATACAGCGCACAGAAGTGCAAAAATGACAATGTAAAGTTTTTAATCAATATGTAAAAAAACCTGCAGCTTTTTAAAATGCAGTTTAGATTTTTTTTGTTTCTCATGAGGCCTTTCAACTTTCAAAGGTTATTAATGGATTATAAAGTAACCAAAGAACTTTGGAGAACATGTTAATCCTTTTGTGATGTAATTACAGGCAGCAATCTTGCAATGAGTTTTATTCATTGATGGTAACATAAAATGAGTAGGTAGTTATATTATTTAAATCCCCATTTTAAAAAAAATTTACAAGGCAATCTTAAAGAATTAGCCAGAAATTTGCATTATTCTCCATGTGGAATGGCAGTTCCTAAAACTGTAAATCTAACATTGTTTATAGGAGATTAAACTGCATTTGCTAGGCTGCTGTATTACTACAAATTAAACTTAATGTGGATTCTATTTGTATATTATTTTCATGACTTGAGTAGGTTACACAGAGCTAACTGCAGAGTTAGATGTTGAATGCAGTTTTACATTTTAGTGCAAAGTTCCTTTCTCAGCAAAAAATTCTCTGTTTAATGCTGGTCCTGCTTTCTGGAAATGGTGAAATAGTGTCAGCAATTACTCAATATGGAAATAATAGACAGCCATTGCAGAATTTCTAGGGAGGTTTCACAAGTTAAAGGTAAACATTAGAAGCTTATATATCAAATACATGAGAGAAATTATAGAAGATAAAGTTTAAATAATCCCATGTCACTGTTTAGCAGAAAGTGCTGGCCAATATTTATCACTCAACTAACTTTAGAAACACAGACTTTTCAGTCATTATCTTATTGCTGTTTGTGGAAGTACACTGCGCACAATTTGGCTGCCATATTTTTTCAATATGCCTGCCTATAAAAAGGTAACTTCAGTCCCTAAAAGGTTCTTTGGGATTTTCAGGTGCTGCAGAAATGCAAGTTCTTTCTTATGTGTGACTTTAAATAAAATAAATAAATTTAAAGGAACTTGATTCCATATTTTGTTGGTATGAAATCTATTCTGACTAATTCTACATTAACAAAATATTTAACCTTTCAACCTTATCTCACTGGTAATATTCTCATCTCCGAGCTAGGGGCTGATGATACGAGATCCAGTCTATTGATTAAACATTTCAGTGTAACACATTTATTCCTCAACTAAAACCATTAATGGGTTATTTGATAAATTAGAAATGACATGACACCAGGTTATAATCTAACAGGTTTATTTGGAAGTATAAGCTTTCAGAGTACTGCTCTTCATCAGGTAGCTAGTGGGGCAGGATACATAGGAAACAGAATTTATAAGTAAAAGATCAAAGTGTCATACAACTGATGCAATGTATTAGACACCCCTCCTAGATAGATGTTAAGTCTTTAATCACTTAGAATGGGAATGCAGGTTTCAATTGATTAAAATGTAAATCCCAGAATTTGTTTCAAGTCACAGCCCTGAGATAACCTAAGATTTTATCAGTTTATAAAAAAGGTGACATCTCAGCTCAGACAATGCATTAAAGGTGTAAGGTTAGTGTCTATCTGTATCCTAACCTGAAGTCAGACCTGGTTTTATTACCAAAGTTGGAATTTATAAAATGTCACATTGACTGACTGCCTACAGATTATGTGCTTTTTGAACAAAATAGAATGTATCTGCAAATGCAAATTCACCCCATAAACTTATATGCGTGTATGCTTGCATGTGTGTATGTGTTAGAAAGGGAGTAGGAAAGTGTGTGTGTGGGAGAGAGTGTGTGCAGAAATGTAATGGAGTGTATGCCTCTGAGAGGGTGGGCATGTAAGTGTATGTCTGAGTGTGTGAGAAAGGATCTGTGTGATTTTGTTTGTGTGTGAGAGTGTGTGTGTATGCATCCATGTGTATGAGTGTTTGTTTGAGAGTATATAGTGTAGTGGGATCACCTGTAGTGTGACATGAACCCAAGATCCCAGTTGAGGCTGTCCTCATGGGTACCGAGTTTGGCTATCAGCTTCTGCTTGGCTACTCTGCATTGTTGCGTATCACAAACAGGAATGTCATAACTTACCAAAGTCCGCCTTGGAGGACATTCACCCGAAGATCCGATGCTGAGTGTCCTTGACCACTGAAGTGTTCCCCCAGTGTGATCTTTTACCTATAAATTCTGTGTCCTATGTATCCTGCCTCTATGTATCCTAGACAAAGGAGCAACACTTCAGATAAACCTGTTAGACTATAACCTAGTGTCATGTCATTTTTAACTTTGTCCACCCAGTCCAACACCAGCACCTTCACATCATTGGTAAGTTATGACATTGCTGTTTGTGAAAATCTGCCTCATGGGTTCTAAACTTCAAGAATGTTTCATCATGTATAAAACACTTTAGAATATCCTGAGGCTGTGAAGGTATGATTTGAATATAGAATCTTTAGTTTCTTGCTTTGTAAGACCTTCGTGTTTTGAACAGGATTTATACAGTAAAACTTCCTTGATCACCAATGCACCCACCATCTTTGCAGACACTTTCTTTAATATTCAAAGAGTCTAGCCATCAGGACCTTGTCAGCTCTTAGTTTCAAGAGTTTTCTAGTACTTTTTCCTTTCCTAAGTGTGCTTGTTTTTGGTAGGTCTCTCCTTTTAGCTGTCTGCTTTTCTATGATTATAGGGATGCTTCTTGTGTCTTCTACAATGAAGACAGATACAGAATACTGGGTCGAGTCTCTGCCATTTCTTTGCTTCCTGCTTAATTGTTTGCTACGTTCCCCAGTCTCACTCACTTAAAAATAAATGTTCCATGTTGCTATGCTTTTAGTTTTTAATTTACTGATAGAAACTGTTCACCTTGCTTCTATATTTCTTGTTAGGTTACTCTGATACTTCAATTACTCTTTTTTAATTCACCTTTTTATCACTTCTAGCATTTTTTCAATTTTCTGGTATACCACTAATCCTTGTAGCACTGTAAAACTTTTCTTTCAATTTAATAACAACCTCAACTTGCTTATATCACCACAGTTAGTGTATTCTTTCATACAGAATTTCTTTCTCAAATGGAATATATTTTTATTGAGAGCTGAAAAATGTGTTGCTGGAAAAGCGCAGCAGGTCAGGCAGCATCCAAGGAGCAGGGGAAAAAAAAAATCGACATTTCGGGCATAAGCCCTTCTTCCAGGGCTTATGCCCGAAACGTCGATTTCCCCAGCTCCTTGGATGCTGCCTGACCTCCTGCGCTTTTCCAGTAACACATTTTTCAGCTCTGATCTCCAGCATCTGCAGTCCTCACTTTCTTCTATATTTTTATTGAGCATTACGAAGTATACCTTAAATGTCTGCCAAGACTTTTTTGATATTCTATCTTTAAACCTATTTGACAACTTTGTCTTCATATCCTGGTGGTTGCTTTCAGTTAAATTTGTGACACTAGTTACAGAAACCAAAAATGAAATTCTATCCTGTTATAGTCATTCTTACCTATAGGCTCCTTTATTTTGAAATGGTATATTAATTCTGTCTCATTACACATTACCAGGTCTAAAATAGTCTGTTTCCTGATTGGTTATAGAATATATTGTTCTGAGAAACTACCCATAATACATTGTACAAATTTGTCCTCTAGGCTATTTTACCATTTTAATTTGTCAAATGTATGAGATTAAAATTTCCCACAATTATTGTAATACCTTTCTTACAAATGTCTATTGCTTCTTGATTTATAATCTATCAAACATATTGAATGATAGGGAATCTATAAACTACTCCCACCGATGATTTTTTTTTTTCCTTTTGCCATTTCTTACTTTCAACCAAATCTATTTTACATTTTAATCCTCTGCACCAAAATAATTTCTGGCCACTGTATTAATCTCATTCTTTCTTAAACTGAGCCACTTCACCGTCATTTCTTTTCTTTCAGTCTTTCCAAGATACCAGATATCATTGAATATGTAGGTCCCAGCTGTGGTCAGTTTGTAATAATCTGTCTCTAATGGCTGTCATGCCATACTCATTTATTTCAATTTGTCATATCAAATCATCCACCTTTTTATGAGTAGATTCAGATGATGAGTACTTAGGTTTGTCTTTTTATCATTTCCTCCCTACCCAAACTTCATTTGCTAACATACATTTGTGTTCAGATTCTCTGCCTCTTCTTGACACATTCTGGTTATCACCAACATCACTAGTCCGCTTTACAAACTTATTCATTCTCTTAAATTTTCTCAAATCTCCTCTCATAAGAATTCTCTCCAGATCCAAACTTACAAGCTGATCATATCTCTATTCAAATGGAGTAAGGAAACAGGAATGTAGTTGTAGTAGTGAACAGTTTATTCAGTGGGATAGATGCAGTTCTCTGCAGCTGTGACCATGAAGCCTGAAGGCTAGGTACCCTCCTTATTGTTGGTATGAAGGACATTTCTTCACGGTTGAAGAAGAACGTGGAGCGAGAGAGGAAAGATTAATCTGTTGTGCTTGGGAGGGGAACTAGTGCCATAAGTAGGATGAAGAAAGAGATTTTGTTGTGGGTGTATCAGCAACTGGAAACTAAATTAGAAAGCAGAACCACAAAAATAATCATCTCTGGTTTACCACCTGTGCCATGGACAAATTGGTATAGGATAAATAAGATCAGAAAGTTGAATGCATGACAGGTGACAGAAATGGATGTCAATTCATAGAGTACTGGCACCAGTACTAGGGAAAGCTACAGTACTGGGTCTTGCCTTCAGCTGAATTGTGAAACACTTTAAATTTATTTTTACTGTAAAGATCAAATAAGTCATCATTGTTTTCCAAAAATACAACCTGTTTTATAGTGCATGACTGATGTTATTGAAGAAATCTGTTCAGCAAATGAACTGAGTGCTGCCATTCCTTTCTCCAATAGGATAGTTTATAATTGTGACTTAATTGTTGACTTCTACTCAACTATTTAGCTTTTTGAGAGAGAAATAGTTCATGTTAAAACTGAGAGTATTCAGAGTGAATGGGTGCAGCAAAAGTTAAGGCTCATTTGTGGTGCAGTGATAATGTCCCTGCCCCTGGAACAGGAGGTCAGTGTTCAAGTCCTATCTGTTTCAGAGGTGAGTAATAATATCTTTGAGCAGGTTGATTAGAAAAATACAGCACAAGTGTTTGGAATTTAGGAGGTAATGTTGACTACACAGAGCACTTCATGAGATCTAATAACTGGACATGGCAAGAAATAACTCACCTGAAATCACAAAGCAACATAAATACAGATTAAAAGTATCATGTCATAGAACCAAGAATTAATAAATTGCTTACTTCAGACATTACGGTGCATACCGACCTTTTAAAACTCAGGTCAAATATTTATAACAAAATAAGAACAACTATTTTAACAGCAAATCTGACTCAAGGTTAGTGTTTTAGTTTGGTAATGAATAAAGTTAAAATTGTAGGTAAAAGAATACCTAGGATGATCAGATGTAGAAGACGTAGGGAGATTTATTTGAAGTGTGGTAACTTAAAAGGCTACAACTCATAGGAAGATAGGATTAGAACATAATTATTTCTATTTTTAATTGAACAACACACTTATATTTGAATTGTTATGGAGAAATAAAATATTGTTTCACAAGGTAACACAATCATATTCATTTCACCAGTTGAGTATATAACAAGGCTCATTTTCTGTATATATAAAACAATCGCCATAGTTCCATTATACAGACTGACTGACTAATTGATTGATTCATCCAGAGATTGTTGCTTTACATATTGCAGGGGAGAAAGGACTTCTAAACAGTTGTTTCAGCTGTGCCCTGTAATGAGTTAATTGTTTTCAATCCAGGCAAGGTGCAGTTGATATTGTTTTATCAAGAAAGCTGCCAAAGACTGACTAAGTAGATGGTAATTGCTCTTAGTAGCACAAGTTATATTTACTGGTTTTCAGGATTCTCATGTTCTCAAATAGAAGCAAATTCAAAGTATGGTTTTATAGGAATAATATGTGAATGTCAATTCTGAAAATATATAGTGTATTAAATGGTAATTCATTGACATTATTTTAGAAACTTTGAGTTTATACCTATTGTCATGTGTTTTGCTTTACCAGATGCCATTATCTAGTAATATTTTGGATGTCTATAATGATCAGGGCATGACTCCAACTACTATGGGACTTACTGGTACTTCCTGCTCTTCTAACCTTTCAGTGAAAAGGGAAATCACAGCTACACAACCTGGAAGTAAGTGTTGTATTATTTAGTAATACATTGGAAATTTCCAATGTTGTTACACTGTGTTTGATTTTTGAGATTTAGTTCTCCATTTAGAAAATCTATAAGAGGTAGAGGATAATTCCTACTTTAATCTCATCAGTTTGAAATTAATAGCTTTTCTACTTTTTTTGTTTTCTAAATACATACTTTAGTTAATGCCAATGAACTCAATTGGGTTAATGTGGCTGATGTAAATAAAATATAACTATGTACTGTTTTTTCCAAAGCAGTGTCCTGTGTAAAGTCTCTATGCAGACAGAATCAATTTAAGCTTTTGTTGGTAGCATATTTCCTGGTTGCTGTGAACAATGAACACCAAGGCTGTTTATTGATATTTCCTAGTAATGGTAACAAATCAATTTGATACAATGAGATCATATCTGCAAAGGATATTTGTATTTATGGTGCAGAAATTTAATGCATTTGATGTGAAACAGTGCTCTTTTATGTTTAACTAATATCTGGCTTTATGAAGACAACAACAACAACATGACAAATTATCTACTTTCACTCATTTAATATGGAGCTAAAGTTCTCCAAGCTGTTATGTATCTTCATGTTCTCCCCTAAAGTCAGTTATTTAATGTCCACTTCTCTTTTAGACACAGAGAAACTAACATGTTTGTTTTCTTTTTTAAAAATCTCAGTAGAGGAATGAGAAAGAGAACATTTATTCTATGTTGCCAATTGCTGATTTTTGAGACTCCTTCAGATCTCTTGTGAAAGAAAACTCTGAGCAGGATCTTTAATGCCAAATACCACTTTACCCTATAATTGTTTAATTCTTTACAAAGTTGATGTCCTTTAGAAAGTTATCAACCAGAGATCATTAATTGTAGTTTAACTTCTAGCAGTGTCAAATCCTGCTTTAATAGAGTCGCAGAGATGTACAGCATGGAAGCAGACCCTTCGGTCCAACCCATCCATGCCGACCAGATATCCCAACCCAATCTAGTCCCACCTGCCAGCACCTGGCCCATATCCCTCCAGACCTTTCCTATTCATATACCCATCCAAATACCTTTTAAATGTTGCAATTGTACTAGCCCCCCTACTTCCTCTGGCAGCTCATTCCATACACATACCACCCTCAGTGAAAAAGTTGCCTCTTGAGTCCCTTTCATATCTTTCCCCTCTCACCCTAAATCTTTGCCTTCTAGTTCTGGACTCTCCCACCCCAGGGAAAAAAACTTTGTCTATTTATCCTATCCATGCCCCTCATGATTGTGTAAACCTCTATAAGGTCACCCCTCAGCCTCCGATGCTCCAGGGAAAACAGCCTCAGCCTATTCGATCACTCCCTATACCTCAAATCCTCCAAGCCTGGAAGCATCCTAGTAAGTCTTTTCTGAACCCTTTCAAGTTTCACGACACCTTTCGATAGGAAGGAGACCAGAATTGCATGCAATATTCCAACAGAAGCCTAACCAATGTTCTGTACAGTTTAACATGACCACTCGACTATGGTGAAACTTCTTCTCTATTAAGAGGTCTTCATATGCAAGAATGCGAAATTCCTCTTGTTTTTTTAGATTCTTAATGCTTTTTACCAAAATTTCTAGTAAAAACAGGTAGTTCTTCTATAACGTGATGGTTGAGTTATTGTACAACCCTGTGTTATAGAAAAAATGTGCCAACACTTTAAACACTGTTTCTAAAACAATGTAATTGCTTTACAGCCAATACATGTTTTAAAAGTTCCTGTTTTTGACAGTGTCCCTAATTCCTCAATTGTACTATGGAGAATTCATGTTAACAAAACGTACGTCATAGCAGAGCGACCTGTATAGGCATTGTCAAAGAACTGTCCTTACCAATTTCTGCCTCCAGTTCTTTTAATATTTGCTTTGGTACAACAATGTGCTGTGTAACATGTCAGATTACAATCTGGTCTGAATCTGACACTACAATTTTTGTGTTGGTGAAATATAAACTGTGCTTTTGCACCGATAGTTGAGGAATATCAGGGTACTTGATAACTTAGTACCTTAATCCGCTATTGGCAATGTTCTCAATAATTGTACTTCTGGTCACATTAAAAATAAAATCCTGATTTCTAATAGGTAATTCTACTTTGGCTTCTAATCACTCTAATCTGGTGCTCTTCCTCTGTTTGCCTTTTGACTCCATTTTATCCATATCACAGTGATATGTTGTTGAACTTTAATTTTTTTTCAGCTATAAATAGAAAGAACATCAAACACTTGACATTCATGTCTTCTATCAGTATTAAGTCAAGCTTGGTATTATATTCTGTACTTGAGGATTTTTGTCTCAACATCTCCAAGGCCTAGAATTTTTGTTTAACTTTGCTTTTCTTCCTACACGCCAATCCTCAGGCTTTGAAATCCAAAGCTTTTATATTGCTGGATGTTTTTTTTCATTTTATATCCCTTGATACAATGAACCTTTGCCTTAGTGACTCCTTCGTACAAATAGAGTTGCTTTTAAAATGAAAATAGTTTCTTCTAGTTTGTGCCAGAAATGTGTATTCTATTACCAAACTCTCCTCAGAAATTACACCCAAGTAATCCATCCATTTTGTTTTTTGCATGGTCTGACAGGAAAAAATTTAAATTGCATTCCACCAATTTGACATGAAAAGGTGGTCCCAGCTGGTTTTATAACCATGTTTAGTAACCAAAAATAAGACTGTCTAACATTTTTATTAATATCACGCTCTTTTAAAGGTTAATGAACTTAAGAAGCTGGGTGAATGTGTGTGTCTCTTTCTCTTTCTCGCCCCCCCCCCTCTCTTTCTCGCCCCCCCCCCTCTCT
>NC_057728.1:36005955-36050532 GCF_004010195.1 Chiloscyllium plagiosum | reverse complement strand
CTTTCCGGCCCCCCCATATATAAATCAATATAGCAGTCTTCCAGATTGTATGATCTATTTAGAATACTGGTTTATTATTCAAATTTAAAATGGTGCACTTGAGGGTAGTTTTTGGTTGCTGGGATACAACAGTAAAAAATTCTGTGTTATATATCCCTGCTTTTTAAAAAAAAATCTAAACTAATTTAGGAAAATTTAAGGATGTAAGTTAAATGCTTCAAGGATAGGGTCTTAATCAGAAATTGCTTTGAGATGGTTTTCCTAGGTGAATGTATAAATGACTGAAGGTTGTTAGTGTAGGCACAAGTTTGTCAATGTGTATGATTGTATTCCATTTAAAATTGAAATAATGGCTGCTTGAACCTAACCAATCCTCATTAACTGTGGCAGATGCTGAAACACGTGCACTTGTTAAAGAAAGGCAAAAGAAAGATAATCACAACTTGAGTAAGTGTGGTCTAATTCAATATCATTATGCTATATTTGGGTTTAATTATATTTACCTACAGAACATGAAATCTAACTGCATTTTCCAACTAACTTAGTCTATCTGTTATTTCAAAGTTGAACGAAGACGAAGATTCAACATCAATTATCGTATCAAAGAACTTGGTACCTTAATTCCAAAGTCAAATGATCCGTAAGTATCAAGAGGTTCAAGAATCCTATTTTAAAACTCCTGATCTTGGATTTCAGTTACGTTTCTGCAAAAAAAAAATCATTTGATTAATAACTTGTGCAGTGAAAAACAATCACTTCAAACTTTTTAAAGTCTTATTTCCTCATCTGTGCTGCATGGTTTGACCTGTAATTGCTTTAATTATTTTGATGGTTTTTCACTGTTTAATTATAAAATAGCTGTAAAATGCATTATTATCGTAAGGGGTTAATGTATGTCTATCCCAATTCATTTTTATGCAGAAGATCCTTGATGGTTTTCTTCTGAAAACGATTTAATGCTGGTATTTGCGTTGAAGAACAGAATGGTTATGATAGCCATACATTGTAAATTACTCATTTTAAGAACCCCTACCAGTTTAAAAATAGTAAGACTAATGCTTGATAGCAAGTTCAAATATTTTCTTTACTATATTAAATGACATTTGAAATCAGACAGGATACCGATATTAAACTGTTGAACTTAATGGGTAGTGTTCATAGCCTTTAGGAATTAGCAGTCAGTTTGAAGTGATGTCTGATATACGTTGACAGTTGAGGCTTGATTTTAGTTGCAGATTTTTGGATTAGATATCTTTTTCCAGGTAGACAAGCTCTTCAAACCTTTAACCAAGTATCTAGAACTTTAACATTATCATTTTGTTCTAACTTTAGAGTAAACACTATGAAATGGCTGAGCATTTAATTATTTTAAATGTGTCCTTTTTTGATAAAATTTTGCTGAGGCAGACTTTTATTAAAAGATGACATTTTACGCTGCAGTGATGTGCGTTGGAACAAAGGTACCATTTTGAAAGCATCTGTGGAGTATATAAAGTGGCTTCAGAAAGAGCAACACCGTGTGCGAGAATTAGAAAACAGGCAAAAAAAACTGGAACAAGCTAACCGACGACTGCTGCTACGGATTCAGGTATGTCAGAAACCTAAAGGCCAAAGATTGTTTGTACTAAGCAGTTGCTTGAACAGAGGGAAGAAGAACCTTAGTGCTACCAGCAAAAGAAGACTAGTTGTTTTTTTTTTGAGTGAAGAAAGAAATGAGAAGCAAAAGTGGCAGATATCACTGGCAGAGATGCCTCACAGCCTCCTCCCTTGAAGGCCTCTGAATTGAGTTGCCTCTGAATCACTGCAAATAATGGTGAAGATTTTCCCAAAGTGGTGGGTGGTAGGGTGCTTCAGAAATTTCAGCTTGTGGCACTAAAGGAATGAGAAGATGGTTGGATGTCGAGGTGATGTATGAATTGGGAAAAGGTAGGTTGTTGTGTGCCTAATGTATGCTGCCTTTGTTCTAGATGGTGGCAATTATTGTTTAGAAGTGACAAAGTGGGTTCAGCAAATTTGCTTTGATAGATGTTGCACACTGCTGTCATGTTATCCCTATAAATTAGAAGAAATTAATTTCGTTAAGATGGTACTGCTGATGGGCTGTTGGGTCTGAAAAGTGTCAGACTTTTGGGTTTTGTTGGTGCTGCTGTCATCCAGACAAGTTCATAGTATTCCAATGTCCTGCTATGTTTTTGCAGCTTGTAAGCAGGATTTAGTGGATCTGGTGAGCGACTGAGACCACATTCAGATTTGTTCTGTAGCTGCAGTACATGTACTTGGTACAGTTAGTTTTGGTAAATGATGAGCTCCCAGCAACACTTCCCCTACCTCCTGGTTATACTGTTGAATTTCAAGAGGAAGGATTTAGTTTTGTGTTGGTGCTGGTCAATGCCTGATACTTGCAGTAAAATGTTAATCAGCATTTAGCAGGATGCTATCCATTTTGTTATAGGGTATAGACTGCTTAATTTGAGGAATTACAACTGGATTTAAATACTGTATTTAGCAAGTTTTCTCAAATGTTGACTTCCCTAGTTATGATGAAGAGAAAGTCACTGAAACAGCTGAAGATAGGGCTTGAACATTACTAATTTTGTACTTGATATGACCCCAGCCAGTGGCGAATCTTCTCCGATAACTTACTAATTTTTTTTTGGCAAGGACTTGACAACGCTTGGTGAAATCCCTTTTTTAAATAAAAGGCTGTTGCACTCCTCTCTGGAATAAAGTTCTTTTGATCGTCGGACTAAGGCTACATTAAGTTTGTAATCTTGTGATCTTGGGAAGATCTGATTAGATTTAGGTGGGCAATTATGGGCGTGTGTTTGTTAGCATTGACTATTTCCATTGCTCAATAGACTATTGAAATATGTAAAAGATGCAAAATTTAGTTTGTTGTCCAGGGTTCGTTGATAACTAAGCAAAGCAGTTTTCTGTTTCCTGTTGGATGTCAATATGCCACATTGAAACAAGTTAGTTTGGGCCATGACTGTTTCACAGTTCTGGGTAAGAACAGGTAAAAACAATGACTGCAGATGCTGGAAACCAGATTCTGGATTAGTGGTGCTGGAAGAGCACAGCGGTTCAGGCTGCTATAGAGTAGTCTAACTCTCACTTCAGTTATAGGTTCTTTCAAAAAAAAAACTGGTGTGCTTCCTTGCAGTTCATGGACCCATTTTTGTTTTTCCTACAGTGTGGAAACGGGCCCTTCAGCCCAACCAATCCACACTGACCCTCCGAAGAGTAACCCACTCAGACCCATCTCCCTCTGACCAATGCACCCAACACTATGGGCAATTTAGCATGGCCAATTCACCTGACCTGCACATCTTTGAATTGTGGGAGGAAACCGGAGCACCCGGAGGAAACCTGTGCAGACACAGGGAGAATGTACAGCTCCACACACCGCACTCGAGGCTGGAATTGAGCCTGGGACCCTGCTGCTGTGAGGCAGCAGTGCTAACCACTGAGCCACCCCATTTTAAGTGGTGTTTTCTACAGAACACCACTTAATTTTTTGGTGCAATTTAGTTCTGGCCCAAATGAAGAACACAGTCATGTAAATAAACCTTCTTTGTAAAAATAGGCTTTTAATGTTCTGCTTAAAGTGTTCTTATCTTTCCTCTGCTAGAGTCTATTGCCAGATGTTTGAGTGAAATCTGAATGAAAAACTTTAGTCAATAAGCTGATTTAATACAGAAGTTGCTTTCTTGTCCTGAAAAGAATGCAACTTCTGCATTCTACAGTTAAAGCCTGGGCCTGCTACTTGTCCCTGTAGGATTTTGTTGTCTTGTTCCCACTCCAAGAAGTGTAGTACTGGCACCTACCTGTCCTCTCTGGAAAAGGCTCCTCAGCAGTGGCCGCTGGGCAGGTATCTGAGGTATGTTCCGCCCCCAGTGGATGTGCTGGTCTTGATCAACCCCATCAGGTCTGGCACATGTGTATAGGGACTGCTGAAATTCATTGCCCCTGTGCCATTCCAGAGATTCTGAAAGATGCAATCCTGTCTTTGCTACGTTCAGTTAATATTTAACATGTAAAGGTTCACCCCAATTTTATGATGGTGAGAGGGAAAGGACAAATCTCTCATGTAAGAGCCTGGAAATCTGAAGGTGAAAGGCTTTTGTGGAGTTGAGGATGGGAGACAGCCATCGCTTTTTAAATTTCTTTAATGTAGCTGGGTTTTCTGGCATAACCAGCATTTATTGCCTCTCCCTTGAAAGTGGTGGCTGTCCCCCATTTTTGGTATTATTCATGAATAGGACATGGGCAAGACTGGCTAGACAGTATTTATTGCCCTTGAAGGTGGTGGTGAGATGCCACCTTGAACTGCAGCAGTTCATGTACTGTGTGGTTTGATCCACAATGCTGTTAGGGAGGGAATTCCAGGATTTTGATCCAGTGACATTGAAGGAACAGTTATGTTTCCAAGTCAGGAAGGTGGTGTTCCCATGTATTTGCTTCTATAAACCTTCTAGATGGATATATTTGAGGTTTTGAAGGTACAGGGGATAAAACTTTTGGCAAAATTCAACATTTGTGTACTATCTGTAAGATGCATTGTTGCTACTGAGTGTCTGTCTGTGGTGGAAGGAGTGGATGTAATGTCAATTAAACAGGCTGCTTTGCTTGGATGGTGTCAAACATAAGATGCTTTTGGAGCTGCACTCATCCAGACAATGAGTATTCCATCCCATTCAGACTTGTGCCCTTTTAGATGGAGTCAGGAGGTGAGTTACTTGTAGCATTCCTCACCTGAGCTACTCTTGTAACCACTAGTTATTTGGTGGGTCCAGTTGTTTCAGGTCCATTATAAACCCAACTTGTTAGTTTGGGGGGGGGGGCAGTGTTCAGTAATGATAAAACTATGTCAAGTGAGTGTCAAAAGGCAGTGGTTAGATAGACTTTTATTTGAGGCAGACGTTGCCTGGCGTTTGTGGTGTGAACATTACTTGTGACTTGTCAGCCTAAGTCTGGATATTCTGATCTTGCACTTGAACATGGATTGCTTCTGTATCTGAGGAGTTGGGAATGTGCTGAACATTGTTCAATCATCAAACGTTGCCACTTCTAACCTTTTATGATGGAGGAAAGGTCATTGAAGCAGCTGAAGACTTTGAGCCTAAGGAAGTCCTACAGTGATGTTCTGAAGACGACTGGCCTCTGATAGCCAAGACGCTCTCGCGCTCTCACTCTTTTTTGTCCATGTTTGAACCAAAGCTGTAATGAGGTCAGGAGCTGAGTGGCCCAGCAGAACCCAATCTGGGTATTACTGAGAAGGAGCTGCTTAGTACTGATGATGACATCTTCCAGCACTTAACTGGCCAATTACTGCCCCTGTATTGGCTTTGTCCTGCCTTGTGTAGAAGATATACCTGGGTAATTTTCCACATTCTGGTAGATGCAAGTGTTGTAACCTTTAGTAGAACAGCTTTAAGGGTGTGGCTACTTCTGGAGCAAAAGTCTTCAGTTGAAGAATGCATCAACAACCAAGCTCATGTGACTGCAGGCTGACCAGGGAAGAAAAGTGAAGCAGCAGTAGTGATGGGAAGGTTTTTGTTTTTTGGATCAGATGGGGTGAGCATTTCTGAAGTTCTGTAATTCCATATGGCATTTTGCTTCCTCAGGACAAAAATGTCAGTGACTGCTGGCTGTTTTTCTGGGGCAAGGTGGACATTTCGAGTTGAGGCACATTGGTGCTAGTGATGTTGGTAGGTCAGGAGATGTGGTCCTCTGTTGAACTGAGTTAAGTACAACTTGGCAATCTTGTTTGTCAAAGTAGTAATCAGTGTCCAGAAATAGGACTTTAAGAAACATGTGGCTGGAAATTATGATGCAGGAGGGAGGGTTTTAGATTCCTGGGTCAATGGAATTGGCTCTGGAGAAGATAGCACCTGTACAAGCCAGGTAGTTGCATTTGAACAGAGCTGACACTGTTACTTGTAGAAATTTGTTTGTGGTCCTGGGGTTTTGAAACTAAAATCAACAAGGGTGTGGGAATCACAATATCATGTACAAAATACTGGGAGAGATCATTAGCAGTAGAATAGACAACAGTAAATTCAAAGTTGGATTTGGAATAAGGGAGAAATTGAAATTTTATAAACAGAATTCATGGTACACTTGAATGCACAATAGAGTATAATAACTGAACAGAGTTACAAGCACTCTGTCGTTACAGGTCTGCTTCAAGGAGGGGAATTGGGTGTTACATATTTTCAGTGTTCAGCAAAGACTATGTGTAGCAGTATTAATGAGTATCCTCAAGAGTTTAGGAGTGAATAGGTTTTCCTACAGCTAAGGAACAAACTGCATTCTCTAGGTAGTCCTTAGGCCACAGACTATGACAGCATGTGGTGCATGTGAAGTCATGTACACACCATATGTCCCAGATGAGCACATTCAGGAAATTCCTGATGAAGGGCTTTTGCCCAAAATGTCTTCCTTTCCTCCTCCTCTGCTCCCTCTGATGCTGCCTGACCTGCTGTGCTCTTCCAACACCACTCTAATCTAGACTCTAATCTCCAGCATCTGCAGTCCTCAATTGTGCCACATTCAGAAAATGCCAATACCTGTAAATACAGGTCACCCAAATAAACTTTGGGTAAATTACTGGAAAGAATACTAGTTATGATTAGCTGCTACTTGGAGAGGCACATTAATTGGGGATAATCAGCATTGTTTCTTTCGGGGAAGGTAATGTGTTGCTAACTTCAATATTTTGAAAGAGTAATGAGAATTGATGGAGGTGGTGCAATAGATGTTTATGCAATCCTTTTTAAGGAATTGGGCAAGGTTTCACAGACTTAAGAAAAACATTCATGGGATACAAGAAACCGAGTTGGATCCAACATTTACTCGGCAGGTAGCAAAGGGTAATAGTTATGTTCGTTGAGGATGTAACTCTGAAAATGGACGAGGGAGATCCAGTAGATGTAGTGTACCTGGACTTTCAGAAGGCTTTTGATAAAGTCCCACATAGGAGGTTAGAGAGCAAAATTAGGGCGCATGGTATTGGGGGCAAAGTACTAACTTGGATTGAACGTTGGTTGGCTGACAGGAAACAGTAGTGATAAACAGTAGTGATTTCAGAATGGCAGGTGGTGACCAGTGGGGTACTGCAGGGACCAGTGCTGTGACCGCAGCTTTTTACAATTAACATTAATGATATATAAGATGGTATTAGTAATAACATTAGCAAATTTGCTGATGATACTAAGCTGGGTGGCAGGGTGAAATGTGAGGAGGATGTTAAGAGATTACAGGGTGACCTGGACAGGTTAGGTGAGTGGTCAGATGCTAGGCAGATGCAGTTTAATGTGGATAAATGTATGGTTATTTACTTTGGTGGCAAGAACAGGAAGACAGATTACTACCTAAATGGAATCAATTTAGGTAAAGGGGCAGTGCAAAGAGATCTGGGTGTTCTCGTACACCAGTCAATGAAGGTAAACATGCAGGTACAGCAGGTAGTGAAGAAGGCTAATTGCATGCTGGCCTTCATAAGAAGAGGGAGTGAGTATAGAAGCAAAGAGGTTCTTCTGCAGCTGTACAGAGCCCTGGTGAGACCACACCTGGAGTACTGTGTGCAGTTCTGGTCTCCAAATTTGAGGAAAGACATTCTGGCTATTGAGGGTGTGCAGCGTAGGTTCACTAGGTCAATTCCTGGAATGGCAGGACTACCTTGCGCTGAAAGACTGGAGCGACTGGGCTTGTATACCCTTGAGTTTAGAAGATTGAGAGGGGATCTGACTGAGACATATAAGATTATTAAAGGATTGGACACTCTGGAGGCAGGAAACATGTTTCCGCTGATGGGTGAGTGCCGAACCAGAGGACACAGCTTAATCATATTGAATGGTGGTGCAGGCTTGAAGGGCAGAATGGCCTACTCCTGCACCTATTGCCTATTGAATGGAAAGCTGTTCAAGTAGTGTTGCATAGGGCTCCGCTTTGGTTTCCTTGCTATTTAATATATTAAATTTGGAATTTAAATGTTGGACAATAAAACTTGCTGACAATAAAAACATTGGGTAGTTGATGGAAAGGATACCTGTCAACTGCAGGAAGAGATCAATGGTTTGCTTGCATGAGCAGAGAAATGTCAAATAGAACACATTTTGGAAAAGTGCATGCTTATAAATGTGAGAAGGGCAAATGTGGTGAAATGGAACATACAACAACAAATACATGGTTATTCAAAAGGGGTTGCTGTATTGAGTGTTTGTACACAGGCCCTTGAAGGCGTCGGAGAGGTAGATAAGTTGGTAAAGAAGATATTAAGATGCTTTCCTTCCTAGTTGAGCTGTTGAATACAAATGCATGGCTATAATGTTGAAACTACAGAAGGAAACTCAGTCCACAAATGGAGTCTTGTGTATGGTTCTAGTTAGTACAGAAAAGGTACAATCACTCTTGAGTAATGGGATTTACAATAATATTATCATGGCTTGAAAATTGCCAGCTCTGAGGAAATTGGCTAGACTAAGGCTCTTTCTAATAGAGCTGAAGGTTGAGTTAATTAAGATGTATGAAATAACAACCTTTTGGATAAAGTGGATAGGTATACTTGTTTTTCATTTATTGGTGATATCCATTTACTAGGGATTGTAAAGCGGTTGATGGAAAGATTAAACTAGACACCAGGGAGAACTTGTTTCACTCTTGGGGCGTGGTAGTGTTGAGAACTGCAAACATTGCACCCTTGCTCAGAAGTGTGTGGCTAAACCTGTTACACTCAGACCAGTCAGTTTCCCTTGGTGAGGTGGCAACATGGAGAGACAGCAACATTTGAGTTTTGGCCAGTAAGGCACTTATAAAGGGAACACTTGTGCTTAACTTGAGTTTTAAGTGAAAATTAGGTGGAGCGTAATGCAGTTAATGTGTACAGTATTTTGCAAAGGGGCTTGATCTAGTGTCACATGAAAGATTTTGAAGTTTTGTAACTTCTGAAATCTAGGGAAAAGTGTAGATTTGGTAGAAATAACTTGGAGACAGAAGATAACAACATGTTCTACTCTTTAGGAGTAGAGACCTAGATGTACACAAACCTAAATCAGTGTCTGGAATAGGCCATTTGGTTCCATTTCTTCCTTTGTTCCGACATTGCTATTTGTTCCAGGCAAAAGATTTTAACAAGGTGGATATGTCTCTAATATAACTATAGATGTAAGTTTGGACTGAGGTTGAGATGAATATTGTAATTAGACCTTCCACAAATATGTCAAAAGGGTCACATTTTAGTCCTTCAGGCATTTGGCTGACAATATTACAATTTGGTCGACATTTAACTATATAGCTCAGCAATGGAAAGGCCCTACACTCCAGTGTTAAGGATTATTTCCTCCATATTTTAATGCAAGCCCTATAGTTTGAATTTTGCATTTTGTAAATGACAATGCATCTAAGATGGCTTTCTCTTTTCAGGAGCTGGAAATGCAAGCCCGGGTCCACGGACTGCCCACTGTGTCATCAGCCATTAGTCCAACTGAGCTGGTAACTCACATTGTCAAGCATGAGTCCTACCAAGGGGACAATAGCCCTGATTATCTGCAGCAGCCAAGCTTGTCACAAATGTTGAGTGAACTTAATGAAGCATCTTGTCACTTCTTGGATCCATTGTCACACTTTACAGACTTGTCATTCAGTGCTGCTTTGAAACCGGAAAACCGGCTCGATAACATTCTATTAGACAATACAATCTCTCCACTGGCATCTGATCCACTGTTGTCTACAACATCACCACCTGGTGCATCTAAAGGAAGCAGTAGGAGAAGCAGCTTCAGCACAGATGATGAACTGTGAAAAATATCCTTCTGTGGTGCAGTGAGGAACAATGATCACTTCACTTCTTAAAAATGATTAAAACATTAAGGTGATTTGCTTACTGCTTGATGCCTTGAGACATTTTTCATATCTGGCTGTTAACATTTTTACTTTGAAGGTTAGAATATTCTCCACATTTTTTTATTTCACTTTTGCTGCTATTAAAAATCCTTCACAAGGGAAACTGATCCAGTAATCACATGGACAAATAAATCTAGTATTCTGATGGGACATAATCACCGTTAATAGAATGCTCCAACATTCTTTTTCACTAGGTGTATTTGCAAACAACTGATTCTTTGTATATTCAAGCACATTTAAGCAAAACTTTTATTTTCAATCAGGCTTTTTTGAGGACGGAAATATGGGAATTTTCATAGTAATGGGATCTGCCAAAACAGTCAGAAATTGATGCTCTACTATTTTATGTAGATGCAATATTGGCATGTTCTGTTTAGTTAGAATGGTTACAGACATTAAATAGTTTAGTGATGGGTCAGCTGAAATTGCATTTTTCTAAATATAAAATAAATATTTCATTTTAGAAATTGGAAATTCTTTCTACTCCTGCCCCACAACTCTGGCTTTGAGTATTTGAGTTCCGGTTGCATTTTTATGCTTCAAGGAAAGAGGTTAATCTCAGTTCAGTTGATTCTTGCATGACTGAGTGTGGACAAGAATCCAGCTTTAGTTCCCAATTTTTGTTTTAGAATAATTGAGCAAAAGGGAGATGGTAAATTAATTATTTGAGAAATAATAAGTATGATGCAAAATGTTTAACTTGTATTCTGGCCCTTTTCTGGACATATGGGGAGTTATGTTGCAGCATTACATATGAAACCCCTGTTCAGAGTGTAATTAAGCTACATATTAGTTAGAATCATAATACATTAAAGTGCAAATTGTAGAAAAATACTTGAGTATATTTTGTTTAAAAAGTTGAAGGCTCCCATAATGTTAAGGAGTTTTAAAAAGTTAATTTCTAAGGAATGTTACTTGTTTATTTTACAAACAGTTAATGATCTAAAATTTTTTGTTTCATAATATGCTTTAGTGATCTTCCTTGTGAAGTATTTCATATACCTCAGAAGCCATAAAACGTTTTCATTTAATGTTAACTCTGCCTTCCCCTTCATTTGTTTAACCAAATAGAACATTTGCAAATATTTTAATGAGCAGAAGGGGCATTACAGTAACTCTTTAAATAATTTCCCATTTTTCAACACCAGATTGCATTTATGCTGCAACTTCAATATATTGAAGCACTTAAGGTGTCTTTACAACATAAAATAAAACATGGGACACTGAGCCAACAGCAAAGCATTGAGGAAGGTGACCAAAAATCTTGGTCAGTGCTGTTTTCAGAAAGGCATTAAAGGGAGGTGGAGAACTAAGGGAAATTGAGGAAATTCTGGACTTAATTCTTAGCTCCCAAATCTTGGTTGGGGGAGGTGGGTGGAGAAAGAAAGGTGAGGCACAGAGCCAGTAAACGGCAAAGTCGAAAACAAAGTTGTAGACTTTGAAGGTGAGAGACATTGGGAGGAAGACCTGCAATCATGAAGAATGACTTTTTAAAATTTGAACATTATTTTGGGCAACAGGTATCATAGACCTGCAAGGACTGAAACGATGGGGATCAGGAGTTGGTGTTGGATGAGATATGGACAGTAAGATTGAAACCTCTGACCCCTATGATTAATTATTTATCTAGTTAGTTGTGGCTGAGGATTGTTGAAGATTTGGGACTTGTTGAAACAGATGTGAAGTATAAATTTTTTAATATCTATATTTGCTACAATGTGGAGTGGGAAATGTGTGATACCTTAGTGACATTGTTATCCTTGGTTTGGAAGGCTGCTGTTGAACTTACAGCATTTGATAGTAATGCAAACTTCAACTGAGTGAATCATTTAATGTTAGCCCAACAAAATGGGGGGAAAAACCCTGATTTGATCTTGAAGTATCTAAACCAGTCCTTGCTTTAAAGGCTGAGACAAATAAGTAATTATGGTCAATGAAAACTAATTTAATGGTAGAAGATGTTTTGCTATTTACCCAGCTCTACGTAAATGAGTTTGAAACTTTGTCAAGCGTAATATGTAACAATGTTAGTTTCTGAAATAAAGATATGAAAATATTTGAAGCTCAGTAGAACAGAGGTGACTAAATAGCTTGTACAACAATATTTTGGGTTGACCATTGAGAATCTAATCTTTTCAAAGCTTTAAACTAATGTGTATTGTCATTGTATTATTTTGTAAGCAAAAATCTTTGTAAAATTTGTATAGATTTTTAATCTTTCATGTAAAAGATTGTGATAAATTCTTTCTGTACATAATTTCAATGGCACCAGAAAACATTACTAAAAACATTAAACTCGCCATACAAATTTATTTGAACTTTTTTTCTTCAAGCTTGACCTTTTTGATGTTCAAAGGTAATGCAGCTTCAAAGCTTGGAAAAACAAATTGCACAACAAAAGACCGAGCTTTGCTGCAAAGACAGAACACTGGAAAAACTCTTCAGGAAAGGACTTGAGGAAGGGACCATGAAATGACCTTGGCAAGTAAGGTTAAAGAGAATCCCAAGGCATTCTATGCATTTAAAAACAAGAGGACAACTAAAGAAAAGGCAAGACCACTTGAGGATAAATGAGAGAACTTGTATTTGGAGGTGAGCATGTGGACAAGATCCTAAATAAGTACTTCATATCCTTCTCCTTGGTGAATATTCATATGAAG
This sequence comes from Chiloscyllium plagiosum, assembly GCF_004010195.1. Classification (NCBI taxonomy): domain Eukaryota; kingdom Metazoa; phylum Chordata; class Chondrichthyes; order Orectolobiformes; family Hemiscylliidae; genus Chiloscyllium; species Chiloscyllium plagiosum. The sequence continues at coordinate 36,037,966 of NC_057728.1, read as the reverse complement.
GATAGTGAGATTTGTGTGAAGCATGCTTGTAGGGCATTTTTTTTTCTTTGATCAAGAAAGACGTGAAGAGCATTAAGGTGGATAAATCCCAGTTCCCAAAGGTATCAGCCCCAGATTTTTGTGGGAGGCAAGAGGTGATTGCAGGGGCTTTGAAGATTTTTGCATTCTTGCTAGCCACTGGAGAGATTCTGGAGGACTGGTGAGTAGCTAGTGTCCTTCCTCCCTTCAAGAAAGGAAATGTGGGTAATCCAGGAAAATATAGACCAGTGAGTCTCTCCTTGGTTGATAATCTATTGGAGAAAATTCTTAGGGATGGAATTTGCATGCATTTGGAAAAGCACAGCCTTAATCTGGGACGATCAGGGCAGGTCATGTCTTACTAACTTGATTGAAGTTTTTGAGATGATGGTGAGCATTGTCTTCATGGATTTTGGGAAGGCTTTTGACCAAGTCCTTCATGGTAGACTCATCGGAAGATTAAGATGCATGGGATCCATGGTGACATGGCCATGTAGATTGTGAACTGGCTTGCCCATAGAGAGAGGGGAGTGGTGGAAGGGTGCTTTTCCAGGCTGGAGGTCTGACTAATGGTGTTCTGCAGAGATCTATAGTGAGACCTCTGCAGTTTATGATTTATATGGAAATGACTTGGATGAAAATGTTGGTGGGTTAGTAAATTTTGCAGACAATACAAAGACTGGTGGAGCTGTGGATAGTGTAAAAAGTTATCAAAGGATCCAACAGGATATGGATCAGTTGCAGATATGGAAAAAGGAATGGCAGATGGAGTTTAATCTGTAGGCTGAGAGATGCTGCACTTAAGAGATCAAATGTTGAGGAAATATATAGTTAATGGCAAGATCCTGAACAGCATTGATGTACAGAGGGATCTTGGGGTTCAAGTCCATAACTCCATGAAAGTGGTTACACAAATAGGGTGGTAAAGAAGGCACATGGCATGCTTGCCTTTATTAGTTGGGAAATTAAATACAAGAATCCTCTTTCAAGGATGCATCCAGCACCTGCAGTCCTCACTTTCTCCTAGTTGATCTTAATCTACTGCGAATCTTCTTTCAAGGATGCACTCCTCTATTTGGGGAGACAGGCTGCCTACTTGTGGAACATTTCAGGGAACACCTCTAGGACACCCGCACCAACCAACCCAACCGCCCTGTGGCTGAACACTTTAACTCCCCCTCCCACTCTGCCAAGGATATTCAGGTCCTTGGCCGCCTCCATTGCCAGAACCTGACTACATGACACCTGGAGGAAGAGCGCCTCATCTTCTGCCTAGGAATCCTCCAACCACACTGGATGAATGTAGATTTCTCCAGCTTCCTCACTTCCCCTCCCCCCACCTTTTATCTCAGCCCGCTTGGCACACCCGCCTCATTCCTGAAGAAGGGCTTATGCCCAAAACGTCGATTCTCCTGCTCCTCGGATGCTGCCTGGCCTGCTGTATTTTTCCAGCACCACATTTTTCAAAATTGAATACAAGAGTCAGGATATCATGTTACAGCTTTATAAGACATTGGTTAGGTCACACTTTGGAGTGTTGCATTCAATTCTGGTTGTCATATTACAAAAAGGAGATGGAGACTTTGGAGAGTGCATGTAAAAGGTTTACCAGGATGCTGCCTGGATGAGAGGGAATGAGCTATAAGGAGAGGCTAGAAAAACTCAGGTAGTTTTCTCTTGAGTAGCAGAGGCTGAGGGGAGACTTGGTAGAAGTCTAAAATTGAGTCGTGCCGATAGGGTTGCCTTTTGAATCTATTTTTTTTTCCCCCTAGAGTTGAAACGCCTGAAACTAGGTGACCTACTTTTTAAGGTGAGAGGGGATAATTTCAAAGGAGCTGTAGTGGTGAGTCTGGAATATGCTGCCAAGGGTGGTGGAGGTGGATACAATCAGGGTGTTTAAGGGACTTAAGTGCATAAATATGCAATTAATGGAGGGATATGGACCAAGGGCAGGCAGAGGGGATTAGTTTAATTTGGTGTCATGTTCAGCACAACCTTAAACAAAAGGGCCTTTTCCTGTGCTGTATGGTTCTGTGTTCTAGATCTGGAGGGAGAAACAGTTAATTGTGTCCAGAATAACTCCGTTCTGAAGTCATACCACACTAGGCATGACTTTTTATTTAGTTTCTCCATCCACTAATACTGTCAGACCTGATTTTTTTTTTTTTTTTTTCCCCCCCAGATCTGTTCAATGCAAATTTCCAGCATTAGCAATACTTAGCATAAAAGCAAAAATATGCTTTAGTTAAAATGTAAATGCCACATTTGGTGCACTAACCTTTTCCATGTTAAGATTTGATACATTTTAATTTTGGAATGTTTTTGATACATTTTAAATTTTAGAATCCTTTAAAAGGTAAAACATCAAAAGCTGCTTTATTTAAAAAAAAAATTCTTAGACTGCACAAAAATATTTGTACTTTAGTCAATAAGCCTCTTGTTAATGGTGTTTGAATGAATGTACTCAGTGCGTCAAAACCTCACCTCCAAGTACCAAACCACCATTGCCAAGATCATCCACAACCTCATTATCTTAGGATCTCCAATCCACAGCCTCCAACCTAATAGTCCCGGAATCCCGCACTGCTCGGTTCTACCACTTGCCCAAAATTCTCAAACCTGACTGCCCGGTCGACCCATAATCTCCGCCTGCTCCTGCCCCACCGAAATTCTCTCTCCATATCTAGACACTATCTTTTCCCCCTTGATCCAGGAGCTCCACACAACTGTTCAGCTTGCCACCTCCTCCATGACTATATAGTTTCCTGGCCCCCATGTCTTGTCTTTACCATGGACATCCAGTCCCTGTACACCATGATGAAGGCCTCCAAGCCCTCTGTTTCTTCCTTTCCTGCCAACCCAACCAGTACCCCTCCACTGAACCCCTCATTTGGTTGGCTGAACTGGTCCTGACCCTCAATAACAACTCCTTTTGAAACCTTCCACTTCCTTACGACCAAAGGGGTAGCCACAGGCACCTGGATAGGCCCCAGGTATGCCTGCCTCTTCTTTGGATATGTGGAACAGTCCATCTTCTGCAGTTACAATGGCACTATTAACACTTTTCCTGCTGTCACATTGGTGACTGTCTCAGCACCACCTTGTGCCCCCATGAGGGGGTTGAACAGTTCATCACCTTCACAAACACCTTCTACCCTGGCCTCAACTTCAACTTCACCTGGATCATCTCGGACACCTCCATCCACCCCCACCTTCCTGGACCTCTCCGTCTCCATTTCCAGCAATCAAGTCAACACTGACAAATATTTCAAACCCACCCACAACCACCTGGACTGCATCTCCTCCAACAGCCCCTCCTGTAAAAAAAAACAATGTCCCTTACTCCCAATTCCTCTGCTGTATCTGCTCCCAAGAGAAGCAATTCCACTCCAGAACATCCAAGATGGTTTCCTATTTCCAGGACAGCAATTTCCCCTCCCACATGGTTGAAAATGTCCTCCAGTACATTTCCACTTCTTGCACCTCCAGGCTTGAATCCCACCCCTTCAACTATGACAAGGATTGAACCCCTGGTCCTCAGCTTCCACTCCACTAATCTCCATCTACAGTGCATCATCCCCCATTTCCACCACTTACAGTCAGACCCAACCACCAGAAATATAGTTCCCTCCCCAATCTTATCAGTATTCAGCAGAGATCATTCCTTCTGCGATTCCCTTTTTAGATCCACACTCCTCTCACCAAACCACCCTCCACTCCTGGCACCTTCCCTTGCCACCATGAGGTGTAAAACCTGTGCCCATACCTCCACCCACTTCCTCTCCATCCAAGATCCCAAAGGATCCTCCTACATCTGGCAGAGATTTTCCTGTACCTCCAAATGCCTCACTATTGTTTCCGTTGCTCTTGATGTGGTCTCCTCTACAGTGGGGAGACAGGATGCCAACTCACGGAACATTTCAGAGAACATCTTTGGGACATATGCATCAAACAACCCGACCACTTCAACTCCCCCTCTCACTCTGCCAAGGACAAGCAAGTTCTGGGCTTCATCCACCACCAAATCCTAGCCACCTGATGCATGGAGGAAGAACACCTCTTCCATGTTGATGCTGTGTGGTTGGAGGTCCCAATGTCAATTTCACCAGTTTCCTCACCTCTTTTTCCCCCCCCCCCCACCTCATCCACATAGCAGACCCAAAGTTTGGGTTGGATAGACTTTGGGACAACACACACATCCTAGGGTAGATGAAACCAAAACATGTATTAGAACTTCTAGAGGTATGGTATTCTAATCAGAACTCCCTCAATAAACACATTAACTTAGATCCCATCTACCTTCCCTTGAAAAAAGAACCGGAACTGACATCACCCTCCTTTAGAAACCAAGACCTATCAATAGAGAGGTGGGACATACCACCGGTGCTTCACCAGAGGCTCTCACTGATAATATCACCTCGTATGGTGATAAAATGTCTGAAAATAAACCTTGCAGCTCAGTAAGCTAACTTACATATTTATCATCAATCTGAGCTACGAATTGTCTCAAAAATCGCTATGTTATAATGATGTCAGAGCAGGAGAGCTCACAACAGTTCCCTGTCTAATATGGTGCTAGGTTTATGAAAGCCATTCATTTACCTGATTGCAGGCTGATCTTACTGTAGGTCCTCCTTTTTATTGGGTAAGAGATATCTTCCTTGTAGTCAGACTGAGCTGCCCTTGTGTGTGAATAAGATTATGACTTTCTCTCCAGTCAGTTTGTCTTGCAATGACAGTATTGATATTTTCCAGTTTCTGCTTGAGTTGAAACTGATATAATTGGTACATAACGGGAAATGTTTGACATCCATTCAGCATTTCTCCGACTATTCTCTTGTCCTGACTCATTTTGAAATTCTATCTTCATTGTACTTGCACATTGTCAGTTTAATTATCTTCCGTTGAACCTGTGAGAGGTAGTCATCTGCCTCCCGGAAGGCCATGCAAATATGAAATGCTCTTCCAAAAGTATCTTCAGACATATCTTCTCTATCTGTACAGTATTATAATCCCAGCTGACGTTGCTACCGAATGAATCAAATCCCAAAATAAAACTTTGGCATGATAATCTTTGTTTTATTTTAATGTGGTCACTGAAACATAAAGAAGACTACAGATTTTCTTTGATAATGAACAGTTATTTATTACAAAATAGGAAAAGATAAAACAAGCCAAACTACCTAAATATAGGGAACAGTTTGACAGATGTTAATACGTAAGACAGAGTTTTCAACCCACTTCCCAATGCCACCTTTTCACAGTTTCACATCCAAAGAAGCCATCCTTATATCTTAAATCTTTAAATTTGACTCAACTGATTTTATCTAGCTCTGTCTTGTGAACTGTGACATCTTCTCAAAACTGAAATCTTGTACTTTCCCAGTCTTGTAACGATGAACCACAAACAGTACAGTACAGGAATGGGCCCTTTGCTGACATGTGACACCTTTCTAATCTTAAAAACTACTTGTCTCTATGTCAACCATACTCTCTATTACCTGCCTATTCATATATTTGTCAAGATGGCTCTTAAACATTTCTATTGCACCTGCTTCTACCATTTCCTCTGGTAGCTTATTCCTGGCACTGGTGTAAAAACTTGCCTTCATTTTAAACTTTTCCCCCTTTTACCTTAAACCTACATCACCTCATAATTGACATTTCTACCCGAGAAGAAGACTCCGACTATCCATGCCTCTCATTATTTTGTAAATTTCTATCAAAGCTGTCTCTCAGCCTCTGATGTTCAAGTGAAAACAAGTTTGTCCAAACCCCCCTCTTATCTAATACCCTCCAAACCAGGCAACATCCTGGTAAACCTTTTCTGTATTCTTTACATCCTTCTGGTACTGTGGTAACCAGAACAGTACATAATATTTCAAACCTATATTATGTGTTTTGGTTTTTTTGTGTTTTAAGATGGTGTCAGAGTAGTGACACTAAATAACCTTGTTCACTATATTTGTAATAAATACATATGACAATAAATCAACTTAAATTAAATAAAGTAAAATCAAAAGTGGCCTAACCAAAGTTGTATACAGCTGCAACATGACTTGTTAATTTTTATACTGTATGCCCCAACCGATGAAGGCAAGCATGCCATATGTCGTCTTCACCATGTTACTCACTTGTGTTACCGCTTTCAGGGAACTGTGGATATGTATGCCTAGATCCATCTGTATGTTAATGCTTCTAAGAGGTTTGCTATTTACTATCTATTTCCCTCCTGCATTAGATCTTCCAAAATGCATTACCTCGCATTTGTCTGGATTGGATTCCATCTGCCATTTCTTCACACAAGTCTCGAGCCTATTTATATCCTATTGCATCCCCTGGCAATTCTCCTCATTATCCACAGCTCCCCCAATTTGTGCATCATCTTCAGATTGACTGCCAGACCATTGACATTCTCATCCAAATCAATCATATACATTATAGGGTTCCCAGCACTAATCCCAACAGAACTCCACTGATCACAGATATCTAGTCAGAAAATCACTCTTCTACCATTACTCTTTGTCTTCTATGACCAAGCTATGTTCTGTACACATTTTACCAGCTCACCATAGATCCCTTGTGACTTCACCTTCTGTATTAGCCTGCCTTGAGAGATCTTGTTAAAGTCCACATAGACAACATCTGCTGCCCTGCCTTCATCAATTACCTTTGTCGCTTCCTCAAAAACCTCAATCAAATTTTTGAGACATGACTTCTCCTGCGCAAAGTCATGCTGCCTATCGCGAATAAATCTGTATTTTTCGTGTGAGTAAATCCTGTCTCTAAGAATCTTTTCCAATGATTTCCCTACTTTTTACATTAGGTTCATTAGCCTGTTATTTCCCAAGTTTATCCCTACTGCTCTTTTCAAACAAAGGAAAATATTGGCTCTTCTCCTGTTCTCTATGACCTCTCCTGTGACTAAAGAGGATATAAAAATTTCATACAAAGCCCTAGTAACTTCCTTCCTCATTGCCCTCCGTATTCTGGGATAGATCACTTGGAGGTCCTGAGGACTTGTCTCAGTAAATGTTTTTCAAAACACCCAATACCACCTCCTGTTTTATATCAGCATGCCCTAGAATATTAACATACTCCTCTCTAAACTCATCATCCACCAGGTCCTACTCCTTTGTGAACCGATGCAAAGTATTCATTAAAGACCACACCACTTCCTCCAGCTCCACACACAAATTTCCTCTTTTGTCCTTGAGTGAGCCTACACTGTCCCAGCCACTCGCTTACTACTTATATACATTATCAAACACTTCCGGATTTTCTTCAATCCTGTTTGCCAATGATATTTCATGACTCATTTTAGCCCTCCTAACTCCTTGCTTAAGTTGTTTCCTCCTTTCTTTATACTCTTTGAGGGCTCTGTCCTAAACCTTGTGTGCCTCCTTTCTCTTTTTGACTAAGTTCACAAGTTCTCTTATCTAACGTTCCAGAATTTTGCCATCCAATCCTTCGTTCCCACTGAAACATAGAATCCTAGAATCCCTACAATGTAGAAACAGGTCCTTTAGCCCAACAAGTCCACACCGACCCTCAGAAGAGTATCCTACCCAGACCCATTCCCCTACCCTATTACTCCACATTTCCCCTAACTAATGCACCTAGGCTACACATCCCTGAACACTATGGGCAATTTAGCATAGCCAATTCATCTAATTTGCACATATTTGTGACTGTGGGAGGAAACCAGAGCACCCGGGGGAAACCCATGCAGACATGGGGACAATGTGCAAACTCCACGCAGACAGTCGCCCAAGGGTGCAATTGAACACAGGTCCCTGAAGTTGTGAGGCAGCAGTGCTAACCACTGCCTACGTGCTAGTCCTAAACACTAATCAACTGGCCTTTAAAAAAAATTACCACATGACAGATGTGGATTTACCCTCCAACAGCTGTCCCCAATCTACATTCCCCAGTTCCTGCCTAATATTGTTGTAGATAGCCAGTTTCATATGTTAATCTGAGGACTACTCTTATCCTTATACAGAAATAGTTTTAAAATACGGAATTTTCATCACTGTTCCTGAAATTCTTCCACACTGAAACTTTGATCACTTGGCTGAGATCATTCGGGTGGCACGGTGGCACAGTGGTTAGCACTACTGCCTCATAGTGCCAGAGACCCGGGTTCAATTCCCACCTCCGGCAACTGTCTGTGGAGTTTGCACATTTTCTGCGTGGGTTTCCTCCAGGTACTCCGGTTTCCTCCCACAGTCCAAACATGTGTGGGTTAGGTGAATTGGCAATGCTAAATTGCCCACAGTGTTAGGTGAAGGGGTAAACGTAGGGGAATGGGTCTGGGTGGGTTGCTCTTCGGAGGGTTGGTGTGCATTTGTTGGGCCGAAGGGCCTGCTTCCACACTGTAAGTAATCTAATCATTCCCCAAAACAGGTTGTAGTATGGCTCCTTCCCTAGTCGGACACACTGGGTATACCTAACAAAGTCTCCATTCCAAGCCCCTGGCACTAAGGGAGTCCCAGTCAATATAGGGGAAGTTAAAATCACCCATCACACCAACACTGTTGTTTTTACATTTTTCCGTAATCTACCCACATGTCTGTTCCTCTATCTCCCACCGGATGTTGGGAGACCTGGAGTATAACCCCATCAAAGTTACTGCGCCTGTCCTAGTCCTGAGCTCTACCCACATTGCCTTGCTGGATGAACCTTCCTTGGTTTCCTCTTTCGGGTCAGCTGTGATATTCTCCTTAATCAGTAACATAACTCCTCCACCTCTTTACATCCCTCTCTATCTCACTTGAAATATCCTAATCCCAGAACATTAAGCTGCCAGTCTTGTTCCTCTCTTAATCAAGTCACTGCAATAGCTCCATCATAGTTATATGCACTAATTTAACCTTTAAGTTCATCTGAATTACCTGTCACATTGCTCACAATAAAACAAATATACTTCAGACTGCCAGTCCCTTCATATTCAGTAACCTTGCCATGTCTGTTCTTTGTCTTAGCCTTACTGGTCTTAGTCTCTGACTCCTTCTCAGTCATCTCACTTGCTGACGTACTACTTGCCCCCTGCGCCACACTTGTTTCAATCCTCTTGAGTGACACAAGCAAACCTCCCTGCCAGGATATTGGTGTCCTTCAAGTTTAGGTTGCACCTTTTAGTACAGGTCCCATCTGTCCTGGAAGACATCCCAATGAAATCTAAAGCTCTGTCTCCTACACTAGCTCTTTAGCATGTACTTAACTGTAGTGTCTTCTTATTCATAGCCTAACTGGCATATGGCACAGAAAGTAATCCTGAGATTACGACCCTAGAGGTCCTACTTTTCAACTTATTATCTAACTCCCTTTGCAGGATGTCATCACACTTCCTGCCTATGTCATTCAAACCAATGTGTATCATGATCTCTGGCTGCTCACCCTTCCTTTTGAGAATGCCTCACACCAGCTCAGAGATGTCCTTGACACTGACTTTTTTTAAATTTCAAAAATATGCTATATTCATATTATTTTGATATCTATACAATTGGTCATGCCATACATACACATACATTCCATTTCTTTACATACAGAGATCGGAATTAATCATTCTTATGTACAGGTCGGTACGTTTACCATCCATATATTTAGCTCAGGCTTCAGCGGAGCCCACTTACTGCATGGGCCCCCTGTTCTTTGGCAGGCAGACGTTACACGGTGGTTTTTCCCCACCGTGCCTCAGCGGCAGCTGCCCCAAGCTTCAGCACGTAGTCCTGGACCTTGGAATGTGCCAGTCCGCAACACTCAGTCAGGGCCAGCTCCTTCAGCTGGAAGACCAACAGGTTTCGGACAGACCAAAGAGCATCTTTGACTGAGCTGATGATCTTCCAGGCACAGTTGATGTTCGTCTTGGTATGCATCCCGCAGAACAGACCGTAGAGCACGGAATCCCGTGTCACGGAGATGCTCGGGACGAACCTTGACAAACACCACTGCATTCCTCTCCAGACTTCCTTTACGTAGCCACATTCCAGAAGGAGGTGTGCGACAGTCTCACCCCCTCCACAGCTGCTTCGAGGGCAGCGTGTGGTGCGGCTGAGAGTCCGGGCGTGCAGAAAGCCTCTCCCAGGCAGAGCCCTTCTCACCACCAGCCAAGCCATGTCTTGGTGCTTGTTGGAAAGTTCTGGCGATGAGGCATTCTGCCAAATGACTTTGACAGTCTGCCCAGGGAACCGTTCGACAGGATCCGCCCTCTCCTTTTCCCGAAGGTTCTCAAGGAAACTACGTGCTGATCACTTCCTGATGGACTTGTGGTCAAAGCTTTCTTCACGAAGGATAGGTGATACGGAACGGTCCAACTACTTGGAGCATTCTGCGGCAGCGAGGCCAGGCCCATCCTTCGCAACACTGGGGACAGGTAGAACCTCAGTACGTAGTGACACTTGGTGTTTGCATACCGGGGATCCATGCACAGCTTGACGCAGCCACACCCAAAGGTGGCCATTAGGGTGAGGGTGGCATTGGGTGTGTTTATTCCCCCGTCGCCCAGATCTTTATACATCGAGTCCCTTTAGACCATCTTTGATCTCCATATAAAATGGAAGATGGCCCGGGTGACTGTGATGGCACAGGTTCTAGGAATAGGCCAGACCTGTGCCACATATAACAACATTGATAGTGCCTCACACCTGATGACCAGGTTTTTTCCCGCGATGGAGAGCGATCACAGCTTCCATCTGCCCAGTTTCTGCCTCGCTTTTATGATACACTCCTCCCAAGACTTGGTGCACACCCCAGCCCCTCTGAATCAAATACCCAACACCTTTAAGTGGTCAGTCCTGACAGCGAAGGGGATGTAAGATTAGTCGGCCCAGTTCCCGAAGAGCATCACATCGCTCTTGCTTCGGTTTACCTTGGCCCCCGAGGCCTGTTCGAAATGGTCACATATGCACATGAGTCTGTGCGCGGACAGCGGATCCAAGCAGAAAACGGCGACGTCTTCCATGTACAGGGAGGCCTTAACCTGTAGGCCCCCGCTGCCAGGAATAGTCGCCCCTCTCAGGCTCGCATCCTTCCTGATGGACTCGGCAAATGGCTCTATGCAGCACACAAACAAGGCAGGAGAGAGAGGGCAGCCCTGCCTGACTCCAGATCTGACTGGGAAGCTATCTGATTCCCACCCATTGATTGAGACTGCACTGACAATGTTGGTGTAGAGCAGTCTGATCCAGTTGCAGATTCCCTCCCCAAAGCCCATTTTGGAGATAACATCTCTCATATACGTATGTGATATCCTGTCAAAGGCTTTCTCCTGGTCCAGGCTGATGAGGCAGGTGTCCAGCCCCCTGTCCTGCACGTAGGTGATCGCATCCCTGAGGAGTGTGAGACTCTCAGTGATCTTCCTGCTCGGTGCAGCACAGATTTGGTCAGGGTGGATCACCGATCCCAGAGCAGACTTGGCCTGGTTGTGATGTCCTTTGACAAGATTTTGTAATCTGCATTTAATAGTGAGATTGGTCTCCAATTTCTGATTTCCTCCCTTTCCCCCATCCACTTGTAGATGAGGGTGATGATGCCTTTCCTCATGGATTCACTCATGGTACCTGCCCAAAGCATTCTGACATACACTTCCAGCAGGTTCTGGCCAATCAAGTCCTACAGAGCAGAATAGACCTCGACCAGTAAGCTGTCGCTTCCGGGAGTTTTATTCTTTTTGAAGGACTTGAGGGCCTTGGTCAGCTCGTCCAGAGATAGCGGCTGGTCCAGCCTCTCCTGTGTCCTGTCGTCTAAGACCTCTGTGATAGAGACTGGGAGGCTGCGCTGTTGGTTGGCTTCGAGTCATAGAACTGACATAGAAGAATTTGCTGATCCTCATGACGTCAGCCTGAGATGACATTATCGAGCCATCTTCTTCCTTCAGGCTGTGGAGCACGGAGCTCTCTTTGTGCACCTTCTGGAAGAAGAAACTTGAGCACGTCTTGTCCTGCTCCACGGAACGGACCCTGGGCCGGAAGATTATCTTGGAGGCCTCCAATGCAAAGAGCGAGGCTTGCTGGCCCTTCACCTCCCAGAGGTCCTCCGTGACATCGACCCCCAACGTCTGCAGCAGGAGCAGGTTCAGCATACTTTCCTGGAGTTGGAATAGTTTTCCCCGCCTCTTTCTCGCCTCCTGAACACCTTTGAAGATGAAGAACCTCTTGATTTCCTTGACTCTGACACAGAAGAGGCAACACAGTATCTCGAGTCTTTGTTGTAACTGCAAAAATGCCTGTCTGTTCCCCTAACTATACAGTTGCCCCATCTCAGTTGTGGTGACTGGGCTGACATCTCTCAGAATCCTCCTCAGTCACTTGTTACCGGCGCCCTTTGCCAGTTTTTAACCAAATGTTCCTGGTCTGGAAATTGCATAAACTAACTTTTGACTAAGGTGACTTATTCCTGAACTATTCTATACTCCTTTCTACGAGAGAAATTATGTTGTGCTTCTCACTCCATCATATCTCCTCTAAAACTGCACAAAAATTTATATTTGCCAGATATCCTAAGCTGAAACCTAACTATCCTAAACCAAAACTCATCTAATGGCCCTCAATGTTACACTTCCTGTCATAAATACAGGACAATACATACCTACATCCATTAATACTGCAGGGGTATCTCCAATATTTGTGAGATTATGTCAATATTCCAGAAGAACTGACTGACCTAGACTTAAAAAAGCTTCACTAGCACTGATATTCCACTAGATTGAAATCTAAACTCTAAAAATATTTGTAGATACGTATATATCAGAAACTTTCATCACAATCCACACGTTTCTGCAAAGAGGAATAGAAATGTATTTTAATAAGCATTTTCATTTCTGATCAAAACATTTTAACAAAGTTTCTATGTTACATTAACATGAATATAAAAATGAACAGATTAACATTCAATAGACAACAAGATTCATGACATTCATTTTGTCAGGAGCAAACAAGATGAAATGGAAAATTGCATTCATAACAGCCTTGAGAACTTTATGGGTTGAAGATTGAGATTACACAGGACCCCAGTGGATTCTTGGAAGCTGCCAGTCGCATAAAAATTTAGTGTAGCTGTCATCCTGATGCCACTCCGCAGATTGCAAGTCTTGACCCAGCAGATGGCAGAGTTCTGTGATGGTCTCCTAGGATCCGCTGTCAGTAGCAGCAATTCACCTTGTTGATCTGGAGGTAGTGGTATTGGGGAGGATAAGCTCTGTGCCCCATCTTCTGCACCTTGATGAGAACTTATGGTATGAGTTTTTCCTGTGGTGTCTGCAGCCGATTCTGGGCATGTTGACGAATTTGTTCCTCTCTGGTTTCTATCTGACTTTCATTGCAATGTGTCCATGATGACGATAAATCTTCTTGCGGCTGGATTCAATGGTCACAGTTCCAATGAGCTGTATGAAGGAAAGGTCAGAAACAGAGCAGGTTCTTACTAATGTGGGTAGTCAACATTTGCATCACATGCAAATCAGAACTTAACATAGTTCTGAATACAGAGGGGCATCGGAGACACAGTCAATGAGGGCCATGCAATGCCACTACATGGACCTTTGAACAGTGGACCTTATTCTGATGTACACAGACAAGGCATGTTGCACAAATACATTAGGAGATTGATAGTGTAGGAGGATTGCTGAAACCTTGATCTCTCCCTATCCACAACCCCCAAATCATCCAAGAAAGGCAGCCTGGCATATAAAGCACATTGGCAAATACTTACAGTTAATCATAGAATCCCTACAATGTGGAAGCAGATCATTTGGCCCATCAAGTTCACACCAACCCTGCAAAGAGCATCCCACACAGACCCAGCCCTTACCCTATAACTCTGAATTTCCCCATGGTTAATCCAAACATCTTTGGACTGTAGGTGGAAACTGGAGCACTAGGCAGAAATTCATGCATACGTGGGGCAGAAGTTGCAAGATCCACACAGTCAGTTGCCTGAGACTGGAAGTGAACTCAGGTCCCTGGCACTGTGAGGCAAGTAGTGCTAACCACTGAGCTACCATGCTACCTGAAAAGGGAGTGAAAATCAGCTTTGTGTCCTTGTGTAGTCTGTGAGACCTTGTTGTCATTCTAACAAATGGGACGCAAAAGGCAATGAACAGAAAGGATTAAACACCTGTCAGCGTACACCATTGAACACATTTATATACTTCAGGCTTTTTTTTCTACATTTTTGTGATTTAGTTTCCATCAACCGACTGAAACCACTGGGAATTTAAACTTTGTTTTTTTCTATGAATAGCTTAGACTTTAGTGTGTTCAAATTTAACAATTACCATTTAATTGCAATACATTTTATAACTGGAGAATAAATGGAATGAGCAACATGCTCCCTTGTCATTTTCAAAAATGGAAAATAGTTTGACTAATTCAGATGAGTCATAGATTGAAAACAAAGAGCAAGGCCACAGTAAAGCAGATTAAGACAAAAGCAGCACAGTTCTTAAAAAAAAACAGAGAACTGATACCATGGAATCTGCAAGGTGTTAATGCAACTTTGTCTCTTAAAAACTTTATTAGGCTCAAGTTATTTGAATGAATGAGTCAGATTTGTCTCACTGTAAACTTTTAAATGCAATGTTGAATGTGGCCAATGAAAATACTTCCAGCTACATTGCCGGGACCATTTTTCAGTTAACAAGAAGGATTCACTGTGGTCAATATGTGGTCAACTGTAGGGAATCTAATGTAAAGAAAATACACAATGTCTATACAATTTGAAAATGAACTTAATCTGTCAGGTTAAGGTAGATGATAAGTGAGTTCAGTCATATTTATTTCAGTCCTCTGACATTTCAATAAACACTGTTTCATTGACATAATATGAACATAAGTAACTTTATTTGTCCCCTGAATAATTATTCAATTGTTGTTTGATCCACCAGTAAGGTCTGAAAAACAACAAGATAAATGTAAAGCTAATCTATTTCCATTAATCTAGTTGCATTAGGTCAACATCTAATTTAAAAGATTGTTTATTTATTAAAATATACAATGGATTGAGAACAAATGCAGAAGATATAGATGTATGTGTAATAGACAAGAATGTCTCTTTTATATTATTTCATTTAAAATATCCTGACTCTGTAAAAGTTTCAAAGTGAATGTGGTTTGAAATGAGCTCATCAAGGATAATTAATGAAGTTGATTATTAAAGTTCATTAACTGTCTGAACATGAATTTCTCAAAAAAGTACTCATTCATTATCTTTTAAAATATGACTAAAGGCAAAACATAATTAGAAAAGTGCAGTGTAATTCATTTCTTTATTTTTGCAATTTAAAACTACTGTTATTAACTTAATGAAATGCTCTTTCAGAACATGTTTAACATGGCATGAAACAGCTCCTCAGGTGGTTTTCTTCCTTCTTTATGGAGTCTGTCACATACTGCAATGGTGAAAGCAGTAGAATTCTTACCATTACCTTTTAAATTTGCCTTCATTTAAATGTCATTACCTTGTTACTGTAATTGCTCTCCATCAATTACTGATGGTACAAAGAGATCACAATGATTGGCTAATAGCAATCTAAACCTCTGTCAATTTCCAAGATCTAGGTCAATTAACCCATTAATGTATCCACATAAAATTTATTAAACCATCGTGAAACTTTTATCTAAGGCGTATAGATAGAACTATAATGAAATATGCTACACATGCTAACACTTTATGACTGGACACGGTTCAAGTCTGGCCCAGGCATCACCCCAATCTCTGGTATCTTCTACTTCCTTATTCTTTCTCTGCAAGTGCAAGTGCAAAAACCACATGTGAGGTAGATGACACAGAACCTTTACATGCAAATAGACAAAGTAGAAGCAGGTGTGACCCATTTGTCCTTTTGAATTTTCTCTACCATTTATTCAGATTAGCGATAATCTAATGTGGCCTTAACTCTACTTTTTAGCCTCCTCCCTGTAATCTTAGTCTCCTTTATTGAACTCAGCTTTATCCTCCACTGCTCCCTGAGGAAGAGAATTCACAGAATAATGACGGTTACAAATGTTGTTCCTTCCCCTTCATTTTAAATGGGAGACCCCTTACTTTTAAACCATAAGTCCTAGTTCTAGACTTTCCCCTATAAAGTGAAACTTGGTCTCAGGAGCCACCTATCAAGTCTTCTCAGAATCTTACATATTTCAATATGATTACCTCTCTTTCTTCTAAATCAAAAAAAAAACAGGCCTGACCTGTCCTAAGTTAATCTAGTCACCCCATTTGCCAGCATTTGGACCATATCCTTCTAAACCCTTCCTATTCGTGTACCTGTCAAGATGCTTTTAAATGTTGTAATTGTACCGGCCACCACCACTTGCTCTGGTTTTCTTAAGTAAGGAGACCAAAACTGTACACAGTACTCTACACTTGGTGTCACCAATATCTAGTACGATGTTACAAAGTTTCCATATTTTAATTTTCTGTTCCCTTGCAATAAACAACATCATTCAATCATTTGCTATGTCTGCTTGTAGTTAGTAATGTTTAGTGATTCAAAGGTCAACCAGGTCTCTCTTACCACAGAGTTCTGTAACCTCTCTCCACTCAACCAATATACTATTTGTCTCTTCTTCCTGCCAAAGTTGACAAGTTCATATTTTACTGTATAAAAATGCCAAAGAACTGCAGATACTGGAGATCAGAAACAAAAGCAAAACAAAGGGCATTCAAGTATAACGTAGTAAAATGTGAAATGGAAACAGAAATTTCTGGGGAAACTCAGCAGGTTTGGCAGCATCTGTGGATAGAAAGCAAGTTAACATTTCTGGGTTCCACCAGACTTGAAATGTTTTCCCACCAATTTCTGTTTTCGTTTCATCGTTCAATGTCCTTTTTTTTGCCCACTCACTTAATCTATTTGTATCCCTTTGTTGGTTCCTCATGTCCTCTTCACTACGCATTATCCCATCCATTGTTATGTCATCAACAATTTAGCAATCATTTGTTCAGTCCCTTCATTCCAATCATTGACAAGTATTGTAAATAATTGAGACCCCAGCAACAATCCCTCTGACACTCCATTAGTTTCAGCCTGCCAACACGATAGTGATTAAATTATCCTTACTCTGCTTCATGTTAACAAATTAATCAGTAATCCATGTTGATATATTTCCCCAAACCATGAACTTTTATTTTGTGTAGTAAGCTTTGATGTAATACCTTACCAAATAACTTTTGGAAACCCTAGTATACCAGATCTTTTGCCTTTTCTGAAGAACAGTAATGAATTTTTAAACATATTTTGCCTTTCATAAAGCCATGCTGACTCTGCTCATTTTGTTAAGATTTTTTAAAAGTTGTTATGGACCAGGCCAGACCACCTCAAAACAGTTGAAGAAGATAGCCGAGACCCTAACTTTGCTAGTTGTTTTAAGCAGGTGTAAGTGGATATTCCAGGAGAGATGCAGCTGGTCAAACCATATAGTTTTAAACAAAACAAATTTTATTTACAAGATTACCAAATGAAACACAAACAAAAGAGAACAGAATACCGAATAACCTAACCTATCCAAAAACCCAACAGATCACCCCAACTTTAAGATGCTGTTCCCAATACTTGCAACAATACCCATAAACCCATAAGCACAAAAGGTAAAATCAAATGCAGGGACTTACAGGAGAGAAGTCAGAGAGAGGGGACCAACCTGGAACTGCTTCTTTGTGTCCAGCAGCTTCTACAACACTACTGTGCTAAAACCAAACCAGAGTAAAGCTGAGCTGGGAGAACTGGTGTTGTACAAGTGTTTTTGTTTAAACTTAAAAGCCTTTTGCCTGAGGCAGTATCTGTTTTCTATAATCAAACTGGCCCTAAAACCCTTCATCTAGACTTGTTGGAGTCTTTGTCTTTTATGACCTCTCTGAAAAATAAACCAAGGACAACATAACCTTGTTAAAGGAGCAGCTTCATCACACCTCCCCCTCTAAAATAAAATGAACAATCAATATCCAAAGATAGCTTCATTTTAACATCCTTTAATCCTAAATTGTTAGTACTCTACAACACACATACACATTACATTGACCATAAACATGGAAACTGAAAATGTGTTGCTGGAAAAGCGCAGCAGGTCAGGCAGCATCCGAGGAACAGGAGAATCGACGTTTCGGGCATAAGCCCTTCTTCAGGATTCTCCTGTTCCTTGGATGCTGCCTGACCTGCTGCGCTTTTCCAGCAACACATTTTCAGCTCTGATCTCCAGCATCTGCAGCCCTCACTTTCTCTTCATAAACATGGAAACGTTGTAATACCAACACCGAGCTCAAAGTCTCCTTCTCAACTGTTGAATATTTCTGCTGATCAATGTTCAACTTCCTGAGAAATACCCAATTGGTCTTTCTTATCTTCTTACTGTCTTCTTGCAAGAGTACAGCACCAACACTGACATCACTTGCACTGAGTGCCACCTTGAATGACTTTGCCTAATTAGGTGTGGCTAATACCGGGGCAGTGGTTAATACAGCTTTCAGGCTGCCAAATGCCTTGTGACAGTTTGCTGCCCACTGAAATTTCTTGCCTTTCCTTAGCAATTCAGTAAGTGGAGTAGCCACACTGCTAAAATTTGGTATGAATTTTTGATAAAATCCACTCAATTCCAGGAACTGTAGTATTACTTCTTTTGTTGATAATAGAGGAAACTCCCCAACTACCTTAGTTTTTGCATCCCGTGGGGCTATTTGTCCTTGTTCAATAACATGGCCCAGGGCGGTGACTTGGGCAAATTCAACATTAAGGAGGTTCAGCATAAAGCCTGCCTTCCGAAGTCAATCAAACAAGTCTGATAAATATTGCAAATGTTCCTTGCAGGTGTGTGTAAAAATCACCAGGTCATCTATATATATGACACAGTTGGGTAATCTGTCCATGACCTTATTGTTTAGTCTCTGAAATGTGACTGGTGCATTTTTCATACCTAATGGCATGATAGTCCATTCGGTTTTACAAAAGCCTTAATTGGCTTCATTCTTTCTGACAAACGTATTCTACCAGTATCATCTGAGCAAATCAAATTTAGAAATACAAATTGCTTATCCCACCTTCTCAACACAGTCTTCCAAACACAGTACTGGATATGCATCAGTCTTTGTAACTGCATTGACTTTGCGATAGTCCACACATAACCATTGGCTACCATCTGATTTTGGTACTATGGGTGAGCTCCAGTCACTGTAACTCACTTCAATTATGTAATCTTGGAGCATGCATTCACCCTCCTTTTGAACCTGTGCCAACTTTAGAGGGTTATGCCTATAAGGGTGTTGCTTAATCAGAACAGCATCTCCAAATCCACATAATTAGGTTAGTACTTTCCTGCTTATTTCCACTTATCTCCCCATGTGATAGTAAGAACTCTTTCAGGTTATTTCGATTTTCCTCTAAAAGGTAAGTCAATAACTTATCCCAATTTTTGACGACTTCCTCATTGTCCAAATTAATTTGAGGAATGTCCAATTCAGAATCCTCTGAACTTGGTTCTTCACTCTGTATTGTAACCAATAACCCAAGTTCCTTTGGCTTTTCTTTTCTGTCTAAATACTTTTTGAGCACATTCACATGACACACTGTGAGATTTCTTTTTGTCCAGAGTACTTATCAAATTGTTCACCTCACTCAATTTCTTTTCGACTTGATAAGGTCCACTAAACCTTGCTTTTAAATGTTCACCTAGCACTGGGAGTAACACTAACACCTTATCCCCTTTAGCAAAGTTGCGAGTTTTTGATTTCTTGTCTGCTTCCTGTTTAATTGTATGCTGTGATACTTTCAAATGCTGTCTAGCCAACTACCCCACTCTACTTAATCGTTCCCAAAAATTTGACAAGTAGTTCAAATATGTGGTCTCTGAATTCTGACTTACCAATTTCTCCTTAATCAATTTTAGCGGTCCTTTCACTTCATGCCCAAAACTAATTCAAATGGGCTGAATTTGGTCAATTAGTTTGGTGTATCTCTGATCACAAAAAGCACAAACTAAATTCCCTTATCCCAGTCATCTGGATAGTCTTGATATAAGCCCTCAACATGGTCTTTAATGTGTGATGCCACCTTTCCAGTGCTCCCTGTGATTCTGGATGGTACGTAGTGGATTTGAATTGTTTTATTCCCAAGCTTTCCATAACTCCTTTGAATAATTTTGATGTGAAGTTTGACCCTTGATCTGATAGTATCTTTGTGGCTAGTCTATATCGAGTGAAAAATTTAAGTAACTCCTCCACAATCCTTTTAGCTGTGATTTTGCATATGACACAGTTGGGTAATCTGCTAATTGTTGGGTAATTGTTTAGTCTCTGAAATGTGGCTGGCGAATTTTTCATACTTAATGGCATGACTTTAAAATGATATAGTCCATTCGGCCTCTGGAAATCGTGTCGCCACACAATATTGATAACAAATACTGATTCCAACATTTTGTTTTAGGTAAGCGTCTTACTCAATCAATTAAGACTCTTGTAAAAGTATCCTCAAATGCAGGAATAGGTATAAAAGTTTTGGGTTTTATTACTGCCTGTGCTTTTTCAATTACTTGACATGTATGATATGTCTGGTAAAATTCAATTGCATCCTTGTGTAATCTAAGCCAGTAAAAATGTTTTTATATTTGAGCTTAGGCTTTTCTTACCACTAAATGATCCCGTAGAGTTAGTTCGTGTGCCACTTGCAACACCTCCTTTCCATAATACACTGGCAATACAACTTGATGAACTTCTGCCCATTTCTCATCCGCCTGAATATGTGATGATCTCCATTTCCTCAGGGATACATTTGGATTATTTTTGCATGTATGCCTTTTGATACAATTGCTTTAAATTTTAATCTTTCTGCTGTAACTCATTTAATTTATCTGAATTAAAGATATCTGCTTTGTCACTTATCTACTCCTGCTTTGTATCAACCATTTGATCAAATACAGTCTTTGATAATTCCACTTCACCTTCCTTATCTGTGCACTTTGATCTCCCCTGTTTCAACTTGTGACTTTGTGGCCTCATTATCACACAGTCAGGAAAAATCTCAGGATATGTGTCCTGTAATAATAGTTGTTATCTGAGTTTCCACTAGCTTTTCAACCACAGTAGGCAGCACTCGTAACTGTGAACCAGCTGTATTCCTGAAGCTGAGAGTTTGTCCCGTACTCGTCGACGACTTCTCCACTCTTCATTGGATACTCTAAGCTCAGCTTACATAATTGAATGCTTTTTGTCCTCCTGTGAATTCCCATTTCCAACATCTTTTCTGGCAATTGTCCTTCAAAAGGTACACATTTTCTCATCTTTCAGCATCACAACTGGAGAAAATCCTCTGTGTCTTAGTATTGAAATCTCTTTGCCTGCTGCTCCTGGCCTATGCGAGTGAACTTTATCTTTGCAGGTATACTGTTTAAGAAGTTCTGGCACTTCCTCCTTAACCAACCTCCGACCAGCTTGTACATTCTGCTGCAGCCTTCTAGCTTCTGCTGTGCTTTTCATTACCATTCCAACAAAGTTCACTGGCTTATCCTTTTTTCCTACATCTGGCTTCCCAGTGCCTTTCCTAACCCACCATGATTTCATGTGGCGTACTTTATTACAGTGAAAACACCAGAGTTTTTTAACTTCTCTTTCTCCTTCAAATGTTTCCTTATGAGCTTCAGCGAGATCTACCTTTCCCTTTCCATGCAAGAATTTCTCTTTTCCCCAATTTCTATCCTTCATGGATTGAAACTGATTTTGGAAGCCAAAAACTTTGATTTATGGATCAACTCAATCATTAGCCTTTTCAGCTGCTAATCTTGCCATTTTAACTCTCTGCTATTCCACATGAGTTCTCACTACTTCAGAAAGTGAATGTTTGAACTCTTTTCAAAGTGCCAATTTCTGAAATTCAAACTCCCTCCCTTTCCTTTCTTCTCTCTCTCTCTCTTTTTGTTCTGCTAAAGCAATTCATTCTTTTTCTCTCTCCTCTGCTTTTAATCCCAATTCAAGCTGTTACCTTTCTGTTGCCCTTTCCTTGTCTTTTGTCTCTAACTCAAGCCGTTTCATTTTCAATTGAATTTTAACCATCACTAAAGATTCTGATGGCATTTCCAGCACATTTAAATGCTGAACTATTGCTGTAATTATCTCTCTTTTCCTCACGGGAGGAGGCAGCTCCAGCTCCAGCTTGCCTGCTAATTCCAGCAGCTTGGCCTTAATCACCTTTTGCAAAACCTCTGAGGTCACTTCTTCCATCCCCAGAAAACTCTTGGTGACTGAAAGAGCCATTGCTATCCCAAGCACTGTTAAACCGAATGAATTCAACACACAACTAACACTAACCCCGATACTCCTACAAAGAGCCTCCAATTTTATGGACCAGGCCAGACCCCCTCAAAACATTTCAAGAAAGTAGCCCAGACCCTAACTTTATTAGTTGTTTGAAGCAGGTGTAAAGTGGATATTCCAGGAGATATGCCGCTGGTCAAACCACTTAGTTTTAAACAAAACAGAATTTATTTACAAGGTTACTGAATGAAGTACAAACAAAAGAGAACAGAGTACTGAATAACTTAACCTATCCGAAAACCCAACAGATTATCCCAGCTTAATGATGCTGTTCCCAATACTTGCAACAATCCCCATAAACACTCCTTGGCACAAAAGGTAAAATCAAATGCAGGGTCGTACAGGAGAGATGTCAGAGAGAGGGGACCAGCCTGGACCTGCTTCTTTGGGTCCAGCAGATTCTACAACACTACTGTGCTAAAACCAAGCCAAAGCAGAGTAGAGCTGAGCTGGGAGAACTGGCCATTCCCCTTTCATTGTATAAGTGTTTTTGTTTAAACTTAAAAGCCTTTTGTCTAAGGCAGTATCTGTTTTCTATAATCAAACTGGCCCTAAAACCCTTCAACTTAGACTTTTCGAAGTCTGTGTCTTTTATGACTTCTCTGAAATATAAACATGATCTTGTTAAAAGAGCAGCTTCGTCAAACCGTACCCTGTTGTTAATGTCCTTAAGAATAGATTATAGCATTTTTGCCCATGACAGGTGTTAAGTTAACTGTTCTTAAGTTTCATACTTTCTGTCACCTTCCTTTCTTACATTAGATGAGTTATGTTTGCTATTTTCCTATCTTTTGGAACCTTTCCAGAAATTTTGAAGCATTATAACCAATGCATCAGTTATCCCTGCCAACACTTCTTTTAAAATCCTAGGATGATCTTAAGAAAGAAGTTTTATGTTACTTCTTTCTTTGTACTTCTTATTTTAGATGCATTTCTTTGATGTTATTTGTGTGTTCTACAATGACGATAGTAATATAATATGTAGTACACATTGGTATCATTTTATAATTTGCTATTATTAATTCTCCAGACTCATTCTGAGTTATTCCTTTCCTTCTTAATCACTTGAAGGTACTCAACTTATATAATTATATTTCTAGCTAGCTTTCTCGCTTACTCTATTTTCTTAGACCTTATTGTTTTATTGTCCATTTTTAAAAATGCTGCCAATCTCCTATTTTATTATTAATCTTTGCAGAAGTGTGGGTTCAAGACAGGCTGGAGAAAACAAAGTCAAGGGCTTTCATTGGGCTAGGACTTAAAAGTAACACCATTTGTTATACATTAATACCAAATATTGTCATGCATGGTAATCATTGATATACTGGACTCTAGTGTATAGTTAGGCGAAAGTGAGGACTGCAGATGCTGGAGATTAGAGTCGAGAGTGTGGTGCTGGAAAAGCACAGCCCTTCACCAGGAAGGGCTTTTGCCCGAAATGTCGATTCTCCTGCTCCTCGGATGCTGTCTGACCTGCTGTGCTTTTCCAGCATCACACTATTGACTCTAATGTATAGTTACATTAGGTAAGGATGAATCTACCTACTTCATTTGTCAAGTTCATGTGCTCATTTGAATCTCCCAGAGTCTTGACTCTTACATACAGTGACACAGTCAAATATGGCATGTTCCATCCATATTATGCTACCTATACTCAGTGCCATGTAGTGTTATGATATCATCACAAAGTTTCTCCAGTATCCTGATTTCTGCACAAAACACTCTGAACAAACTTCCGGGCAAAAATGACCAATTTTTTTTAAGCCCCCTGCCATTGGAGCTTAGAAAACATCTGACACGATATTGGCCTTAGGTGATTCTCCAGTATTCAGGGTTGATACCTAAAATAAGCATTAGGTTAGTTTTATTATATCTGAAAAATAGTGAAGAATGAAAATAATGAACTGAGAGACATAGCTTCTGGCTCCTGATGTTTCTCCCAAAAATAACCTTCACTGGTATCAAAATAGTTGCTCAGTGATTCCAACAATTCATTCACTTCTCATTTATCTACCTGAACACTGGAGCCATTTATTAACATGAATATCTCTGCTGGTAGCCCCTTAAGGACTTGATTTCAATGGTAAAAGAAAAATCTGGTAAGATTAGACTCCCAGTGATTCACTTCAGCTACTGTTTTCATCTAGGACTTTTTTTTATTATCTAGGGGATGTTAGAGTTCAGTTGTACTGGGTTTGATCGAATGAATCTGTTTATTCTTGATGCCCACTGTGTTTGATTAGCTAAACGTGTAAACAACGAGGAAACAAACAGTGAAAGTTGCTGGAAATTTGAGCTGGAAGAATGGAGCAGGACTGTGTATAAATTCCTCTTACATACATGAAAGCTATTGAGTCATCTCTGCAGAGCCCCAAAATGTAAAATGTAGGAAAGCTGGCAACAGGATGAATAGGGGAATAAAATATTGCTTTCATCACTACTTCATTCTTCACTTAAGGATTCACTTGCATACTGGGATCAATGGATTTCAGGGTTGAATAGCCCGTAGGTAGCAGCGATTTGTAAAATGGTGATACTCTTAAATTGTCTCAGAGCAAAAAGTCAGTGAATATTTGAGCAGGTCACAGAAGGCATGTCTATGTTTGATGCAATGCAAAGTCTTCTCAAATAAAATAGTAATCTCATCAACACATGCTACATTACAGTCAGATAGCTTCGAAGCCATGTTTAAATTGTGGAAGTGTTCTTGATTCACAACACCATGTCCAGTTCGAGGGAAAAAATGTAAACATGTTTAAAATATAATCATCAGGGTAAATGCGATATAAATATGACGTCTTCCAAAGCTTTGTCTCCTATGTCCATACTTGCATCACATCCTCCTGTGTTTGCAGTTAGAGAGTCACAGAGTCATAGAGTACAGCATAGAAACAGACTCTTCGGTCCAACCTGTCCATGCCGACCAGCTATCCCAACCCAATCTAGTCCCACCTGCCAGCACCCGGCCAATATCCCTCCAAACCCTTCCTATTCATATACCCATCCAAATGCCTCTTAAATGTTGCAATTGCACCAGCCTCCACCACTTCCTCTGGCAGCTCATTCCATACACGTATCAGGCTCTGTGTGAAAAAGTTGCCCCTTAGGTCTTTTTTATATCTTTCCCCACTCACCCTAAACCTGTGCCCTCTAGTTCTGGACTCCCCCAACCCCAGGGAAAAGACTTTGTCTATTTATCCTATCCATGCCCCTCATGATTTTGTAAACCTCTATAAGGTCACCCCTCAGCCTCCGACGCTCCAGGGAAAACAGCCCCAGCCTGTTCAGCCTCTCCCTATAGCTCAAATCCTCCAACCCTGGCAACATCCTTGTAAATCTTTTCTGAACCCTTTCAAGTTTCACAACATCCTTCCAATAGGAAGGAGACCAGAATTGCATGCAATATTCCAACAGTGGCCTAACCAATGTCCTGTACAGCCACGACATGACCTCCCGATTCCTGTATTCAGTACTCTGACCGATAAAGGAAAACATACCAAACGCCGCCTTCACTATCCTATCTACGTGCGACTCCACTTTCAAAGTGTTACAAACCTGCACTCCAAGGTCTCTTTGTTCAGCAACACTCCCCAGGACCTTACCATTAAGTGTATAAATCCTGCTAAGATTTGCTTTCCCAAAATGCAGCACCTCGCATTTATCTGAATTAAACTCATTCTGCCACTCCTCAGCCCATTGACCCATCTGGTCAACATCCTGTTGTAATCTGAGGTAACCTTCTTCGCTGTCCACTACACCTCCAATTTTGGTGTCATCTGCAAACTTACTAACTGTACCTCTTATGCTCATATCCAATTCATTTATGTAAATGACAAAAAGTAGAGGACCCAGCATCGATCCTTGTGACACTCCACTGATCACAGGCTTCCAGTCTGAAAAAAAACCCTCCATCACCACCCTCTGTCTCCTACCTTTGAGCCAGTTCTGTATCCAAATGACTAGTTCTCCCTGTGTTCCATGAGATCTAACCTTGCTAATCAGTCTCCCATGGGGAACCTTGTCGAACGCCTTACTGAAGTCCATATAGATCACATCTACCGCTCTGCCCTCATCAATCCTATTTGTTACTTCTTCAAAAAACTCAATCAAGTTTGTGAGACATGATTTCCCACACGCAAAGCCATGTTGCCTATCCCTAATCAGTCCTTGCCTTTCCAAATACATGTACATCCTATCCCTCAGGATTTCCTCCAACAACATGCCCACCACTGAGGTCAGGCTCACCGGTCTATAATACCCTGGCTTGTCTTTGTCACCCTTCTTAAACAGTGGCACCACATTAGCCAACCTCCAGTCTTCTGACACCTCACCTGTGACTATTGATGATTCAAATAACTCAGCAAGAGGCTCAGCAATCACTTCTCTAGCTTCCACAGAGTTCTAGGGTACACCTGATTGGGTCCTGCGGATTTATCCACCTTTATGCGTTTCAAGACATCCAGCACTTCCTCCTCTGTAATATGGAAATTTTGCAAGGTGTCACCATTTATTTCTCTACATTCTATATCTTCCATATCCTTTTCCACAGTAAAAACTGGTGCAAAATACTCATTTAGTATCTCCCCCATTTTCTGCGGCTCCACACAAAGGCTGCCTTGCTGATCTTTGAGAGGCCCTATTCTCTCCCTAGTTATCCTTTTGTCTTTAATGTATTTGTAAAACCCCTTTGGATTCTCCTTAATTCTATTTGCTAAAACTATCTCATGTCCCCGTTTTGTCCTCCTGATTTCCCTCCTAAGTATACTCCTACTGCCTTTATACTGTTCTAAGGATTCACTCAATCTATCCTGTCCATACCTGACATAGGCTTCCTTCTTTTTCTTAACCAAACCCTCAATTTCTTTAGTCATCCAGCATTCCCTATACCTACCAACCTTTCCATTCATCCTAACAGAAATATACTTACTCTGGATTCTCGTTATCTCATTCCTGAAGGCTTCCCATTCTCCAGCCGTCCCTTTACCTCTGACCATCTGCCCCCAGTCAGCTTTTGAAAGTTCTTGCCTAATACCATCAAAATTAGCCTTTCTCCAATTTAGAACTTCAAATTTTAGATCTGGTCTATCCTTTTCCATCACTATTTTAAATGGTATTATGGTCGCTGACCCCAAAGTGCTCCCCCACTGACACCTCAGTCACCTGCCCTGCCTTATTTCCCAAGAGTAGGTCAAGTTTTTCACTAGTAGGTACATCCACATACTGAATCAGAAAATTTTCTTGTACACACTTAACAAATTCCTCTCCATCTAAACCCTTAACACTATGGCAGTCCCAGTCTATATTTGGAAAGTTAAAATCCCCTGCCATAACCACCCTATTATTCTTACAGATAGCTGAGATCTCCTTACAAGTTTGATTCTCAATTTCCCTCTGACTATTAGGGGCTCTATATACAATCCCAATAAGGTGATCATCCCTTTCTTATTTCTCAGTTCCACCCAAATAACTTTCCTGGATGTATTTCCAGGAATATCCTCCCTCAGCACAGCTGTAAAGCTATCCCTTATCAAGATAGCTTCCTCTCTTGCCTCCCTTCCTCTCTTGCCTCCCTTTCTATCCTTCCTGTAGCATTTGTATCCTGGAACATTAAGCTGCCAGTCCTGTCCATCCCTGAGCCATGTTTCTGTAATTGCTATGATATCCCAGTCCCATGTTCCTAACCACGCCCTGAGTTCATCTGCCTTCCCTGTTAGGTCCCTTGCATTGAAGTAAATGCAGTTTAATTTATTAGTTCTACCTTGTCCCTGCCTGCCCTGACTGTTTGACTTGCTTCTATTCTCAACTGTACCAGTCTCAGATTGATCTCTTTCCTCACTATCTCCCACCTTACTAGTTTAAATCCTCCTGAGAAGCTCTAGCAAATCTCCCTGCCAGTATATTAGTCCCCTTCCAATTTAGGTGCAAACCGTCCTTCTTGTACAGGTCACTTCTTCCCCAAAAGTGATTCTAATGATCCAAAAATGTGAATCCTTCTCCCATACACCAGCTCCTCAGCCATGCATTCATCTGCTCTATCCACCTATTTCTTCCCTCACTAGCTTGTAGCACTGGAAGTATTCCAGATATTACTACTCTCGAGGACCTCTTTCTTAAATTCCTGCCTAACTCTCTATAATCGCCCTTCAGAACCTCAACCTTTTCCCTTCCAACTCGTTGGTTCCAATGTGGATAATCACCTCCGACTGGTCCCTCTCCCCCTTGAGAACATTCTGAACCCAGGGAAGCAACACACCATTCTGATTTCTCTGTGAACATCTAATTAATCTCTCTAACCCCACAATCCTCTATAATATCTGTGATCATTTCATTCTGGCCACTTGGACATCCCCAATTTTAAGCCCATTATCTTTGTTAGTAACACCTTTAGCTACCAATGCAATAGGTCCTGGAATACTAGAACCTTTGTTATTCTACAGGTCTTCCACCCTATAAGAAATTCCATAAAACTTAGTTCATCTGCCTAATGTCTCGTAATGTGTCAAATTTTGTTCTGCTATTGTGCAACACATTGGGGCATTTCATTATATTAAAAAGTGCTATTTAATGCAAATTGTTGTTGCTTAATTGGCAATTCAAGTGCAAATCCAGCAGTTGTTAAAAATATAGTGGAAGCAAGAATATTGACTGTTTCAGGCAAATAGCAGAACTGCATAAATCAACTTGCACGTTCTGGAAATTCACAACCTATTACGTATTTCTACTTTCCCTGAAGTTGATGCTGATTTTGTGTGTACATTAACAATGTTGTATGTGCTATGAAGACACTGTTACATGTCAATAATTATTTGGCGAATAGTTTTCTTGTCATTTGAAACCTGATAGATGTCCATTTTGTAACCAGTGTATTATTTTAGCCGGTTAGGAACTAGATACCCAGAGGATTACTTGCAGACATGTGTTCACAGAAATACTAGAGGGCATAATTCTAGTTTGTTTTAACTTAATACCTTTTCATTGATGTAGTTGTAACTTATTTTAAAAGTGATAAAGTTGACTTCAGAAGTTACAAACAATAAGATCTTGCAAAACAAATTGCATTCAAAAGTCTCAGAAGTTTGAGATTCATATTCAGTTCTTTCAAAGATCCTTTATCTTCTCCTTTTGTACTTTGTTTTTAACCAAGATACAATTTATGCTGAGAAATATGAACTGGTCCATTTTTATAGGAAGAATCAGGACAAACGTTATAAATTAAATGGTGCCATTTGAAAAGGGGTTACAGGAACAGAGC
The DNA here is from genome assembly GCF_004010195.1 of Chiloscyllium plagiosum. Lineage (NCBI taxonomy): Eukaryota > Metazoa > Chordata > Chondrichthyes > Orectolobiformes > Hemiscylliidae > Chiloscyllium > Chiloscyllium plagiosum. Next base: position 36,008,397 of record NC_057728.1, on the reverse strand, counting down.
CTGATGTATGCACTGAAGGTTTTGAAGATGGTCTGACAAGTTGAGATGCCTCTTAATAAAGTATCAAGGACACTTAGCCTTATAAGTAAAGGGTACAAAAGTAAGGAAGTGGTGCTGAACCGCTATAAAAACTTTGTTAAGCTCCAGTTGGAGTATTGAAATCAACTCTGATCAACAGACTTTATGAAGTATGTCAACATTTGAGAAAACATGCAGAGAAGCCTTACTTCAATGGCACCAATGATGAAAGACTTCATTGACTTGGAGAAATGAAAGAAACTGGACTCCACTATTTGCAGCATACAAGGAAAGATTAACTATATATATTCAATGTCTTGAAAAGATATTGATATATAATGAAATACTTTGGTATAACATTCGTGGGAAAAAAGTTTTGATTGGGGTGGCACGGTGGCACAGTAGTTAGCACTGCTGACTCACAGCGCCAGGGACCTGGGTTCAATTCCCGCCTTGGGCAACTGTCTGTGTGGAGTTTGCACATTCTCCCAGTGTCTGCATGGGTTTCCTCTAGGTGCTCCGGTTTCCTCCCACAGTCCAAAGATGTGCAGGTCAGGTGAACTGGCCATGCTAAATTGCCCACAGTGTTAGGTCCATTAGTCAGAGGTGAATGTAGGGGAATGGGTCTGGGAGGTTTGCTCTTCGAAGGGTCGGTGTGGACTTGTTGGGCTGAAGGGCCTCTTTACACACTGTAGGGAATCTAATAACTTCTAATAACACAAGATAATCAGACAACATAGATGTAAGGTAATCCTGAAAACCAACAGGAAGAAAAAATTGAGACAGCATGATCTGAAATGCACTGCCTAAAATGATAATGCAAGAAAAATTCATAATAATTTTTTAAAAAGGATAAATATTTGCAAAGCAAAATAGGATTGGGAAAAGATTAATGGTGTAGAAGTAATTGGATTGCTGTTTCAAAGTGCCAGCTTAACAGATATGTCCTGCTAGGCTTCCTCTGTTCTTCATCATTGTATGATTCAAAAATTAAAATAGTACTTTTACTTTACTGTGGAATAATCAGGCTGTGTCATCAATCATGCATCTCCTGTTGTACCTTGAACAATTAAAGCTAGGTGTACTGGAATAAACTTAGAATACTGTATGTACTTGGTAAGTATATTTTTATGTTTATCATATCTCTGATGGGAACAGAAAATGAAAGTGAGAATAGGACCCAGACATAGAGTTGGTGCTGCATTTCAGGGACAATTGTTACAAGCTCTCATTTTCAACTTTGAACTTTAGAGAAGCCTCAATTTGTTCTCAGCTTTGTAATGAAATGAAACAAATGCATATGAAAACGAGGAGCAAGTCACATGGAAATAAAAACATAACAGAAGGTGTGAATGTAAGAAAAAATTTAAAAGAATTAGTTGAGAATCGAAGATTGATGCAGAAACTGTGGGAGAAGCCTTCTGTTCTGGATTTCGGCAATGGGAGTGAAAATAAGCATCTCTTCTGCTCAGCTTTGCTCAAGCAGTTCTTGGCTCATTATAAATATGAGCATCAGTAACGATGCAAATCTGTGGTAATGCCATAATGGAGGCCAGCAATGTACTATTACCTGACAGGGTTAAAGGCAGCATATTTGAGGGGACCCTTATAAGTACTCATCATCTACAAGTCAAGTGTACCACTTTGACCTTCAGAGTGGCAGCTGAAATAAGCCTTTCAACCCTTCCTGGGTCAGCCTACCTCCGTTACCCTTTAGACAACCTCATTGACCCATGCCCATTACAACCAGCCTCCCTACTTTGGTGGTGCGACATCAACTGCCACCTAATATCAATCATAGCAAGGCACAACCAAACACTCCCCAATGTGAACAAAGCAGAACAAATACTAAACCTCACCTGCCTCTTCCTCTTATCTGCAGTGAGGAACTGGAAGGCACATTTTGATTACTCATAGTGAGTGTTATTGGGAAGATGAAGATAATTCTGATGATCTGCCCTTTTAATAAGCATGCATGGCTTGTGAAAGGGCTGCCCAATCCTTGCTGTTAGGAATCATTAGGTTCAGAAAACCTAATTACAAACTTCCATCACACCATCAGAAACCTGATTTTCAGCCTCTCATGTGCTCCTTGAGTCCAGAACCAGCACATAGTTCAGTCCCATACCTGTGTTTTTGCATTCAGAAGGAAAACTCAAAGTACAAAAGTTTCTGGCCTGTAGCAAGAGAGGGGTAGCCACTACTCATTGAATATCAACTGCTTTATTGTTGATGTTTTCCACAGTCAAATACTTAAGAGGCCAGTTGGTAATGTGTGTGTAAAATCAAATTTTTGGTCGCAAGTGTTGGTAATCATAAACGTGACAGTGTTTCATTGGTATTCAGTGGGTATGGCACAGATGCTGCAGTAAGTGCTTTTCTGATGTGTCTTATTATACATCCAAGCATGGAGACTTGTTTTTG
>NC_057728.1:35999627-36005455 GCF_004010195.1 Chiloscyllium plagiosum | reverse complement strand
CTAAATACAGGGCAACCATCCCAAGTTATTTTGGATGGACAATAAAATCTGGTCTAACCAGTAATGTCTATCAAAAACTATGGTGGGTACATTAGCATAAGCTAGCAACAAGATATGTACCGCTGAAAAGCAATTCTAGTTAGATATGTACATGGCAGTTTGAAGATGCACAAATACTAATCTAATAAATTTATTGCTAATAAGTGTTGTACCTGAAAAAAAAAATTAAGCTAATAGGTAAGGCCCCTGGCATTGATGGATCATACAGATTGTGTGCGTCTGTTCCTCCTTCCAATCTCCAGTTCAATAATCAACAATCCATCAGTTTCTTTCTTCAGACAACAGGAGCACATAGAAATTGGGGACATCAGCAGCCAATATTCCAAAATTCATTGGAACAGATATCCATTGTACATATTTCTTATCCATCACATGTACTTTTCTATATAATAAAATGTATTCATTCAGAATTCTTTATGGTCTATTAGATTTTCATCATTAAAATATTGGAAATATCAATTACTTAAAAAGAACACTACAAAGCAGATGCAATTCCAGAAGATTGAGCAATTCAAATTGATATGTTTCAAAAAAAGTAATACTATCCTCAAAATCTTAAACCTTAAACTAAGCCTGAATGGAGGACCAGGTTATGGATAGCTAAGGGTTATACAGTTGATAACATTGTTGATAACTTCAAGTTATCTTAACTTCAAGTACACTCAAAATTATGTCTGAGAAACTGATGTACATCAACTTCCAAAAAGATATGTGAACATTGTTGAATATGGGAACCATTTTTCAAACAGCACAAACTGAATCAATCAATGAGATGAATGACCTGTTAAAAAAATGAAAGAACTGGGGAAGGGTCACCGACCCAAAACATTAACTCTGATTTCTCTTCACAGACGCTGTCAGACCTACTGAGCTTTTCCAGCAACCTCTACTTTTGTGAATGACCAGTTAATCTGTTTCTCGTGATGTTGTTTCATGTAAAAGTATCATATATCTACATATGTTAATATATCTTCAAATAATGTCACAGCACAACTTGTGGCACAGATATAGAATATTATTTTTTAAAAAGTCATGGAAACCTCAAAATATTTGGAACTGTTTCAGAATATTTAGTGTACAGAGTCAAATAAATGAGATCAGTAAGTTGGACGTTTGTAAAAGAATGTGATGCTTAGTCTCATTTTGAGAATCTTTAAAATCCTAGAGGTCTGAGCAATGAAGGCAAGCTTGTTGGGGATTAATGAGGCCAAGCTGAGCAAAACCCTGGTAAGTCAAACTCTGTGAGCTGTTTAATAATTATATCGCCCAACAACCCATAAAATTGAAAAGATTGGAAAACTTCACATTGACTATTTGCCAACAATCTGTTTTTACGTATGGTGTCTGTTTTTCTGTGAATCAGAGGTAACAACTTAAAGCTGACATTTTTTCTGACAACTCAAAGTGGATAAGTACAGATAGGAATATCATACTTATATCAAAATCTTGGAGAATTCAATATTTTTAAGGATTGCCTCTCAATTCAATTGTTGCAAGAATTAGTACTCTGAAAATAATCAAACATTATGAACAATGGTAAGTTGCTTTGAGGTTAGCTATGATTAGCTGAGCCTTGAAAAATGCCTCAGTGTGCCTAATCATTTGTAATTGCTGAAATCTGTTCTGAATGGCTATAGAAGAAAAATAACCCATGTTTTGGAAACAAATTCCCTCATCATTTTTTCCATCAGGTTTTGCATTACTACAAATATCAGCCAGTATATAGCAAACTATATGAAAATTAAACCACAATGAAATCATCTGGACATCCATGTAATGTTTCCGGTGTTTACCCATAGTTTGCATTTCGACACCTTCTTACACTCAAAGCTGTTTATGGAAGTGCTTTCATAGAGTTCTATTGTGAGCTTTCTGGCACCACTTAAGACATTTCTCAAGCTGGTTCCATTAACTTGGCCAGTGGAATTTTAGGTAAGTTGGATTTCTGAAGCAAAATTTTCCTTCACCAATGCTTTTTTTGTGTCAAGCTGCAACAGAAACAGAATGTATCTACTACACATATCGGTTAAAATTTACAAGGGGAAATGTAACTAATTTATTACAATCTTGACCCAAACATAGAAAAACAATGATTTTAAGGTTAAATGAAAAGTGACCTTCCTTGATAGCATTTGACTGAGCATGGCATCAAGGAGTCCTTCGAAATTGGAACCCATTGGGAATCAGGAGACCTCACCATTGTTGGACTCAGCTAACACAAATGAAGATGTTGTGCTTATTGGAGTTCAATCAACTCAAGCCTGGGACATTGCTGCAGAAGTTCCACAGGATGGATACTTTCTAATTAACCTGGTCAGGGATGTTATAACACTCTTCTGGAGCAGATGAGATTTGAACCTGGGCAGCATTGCACAAAGTTAAGGATACTAAACTGCACCATAAGATCCCTGAGTTTCACAGGTTACTGTTCTAGAACAAACCATTTAAGCAGCTTTATCAATTCCTTCACTCCATTATAAGTTTTTACCTGGAAATGTTTAGTGATAAAGTAATGTTCAGCATGCTTTGTGACTCCTCAAATGCACCCAAATGCAGAAGAAGCAGGACACCTTTTAGGCTTGCTTAGCAAGTAACATTCACACTACACAAGTGCTAGTCAATGACACCTTCAGTAAGAGAGAATCAAACCATTTCTCCTTAACATGAAATTGTATTACCATCATTGAATTCCTCATGAATAAGATCCTAGGGTTACCGTTGACAGGAAGCTGAACTGGACCAGCCAGAAAAATACAGTGACTGCAAGAACAAGTCAGGAGATGGGAACTCTATGGCAAGTAAGTGACCTTCTGTCCATGATCTCGAAGGCACAACATAGAGGATGATGCAATGTTCCAACAGCAGACAAGAAGTTTGGCAGAAGCTAAGACAGTGAAGCCAGGATGATTGCACCCCAACCTCCTCTTAAGCATTTACTCCAGCCACAAGCACTGTACAGTGACAGAGGCGTGTACTTTTTACAGATGCAATGTAGCAGCTCACCAAGACTCCTTAAACAGTACCTTCTAATCCCATGATTTCTACCAGCTAGAAGAACAATTTTCAAGAAATATAAGATGGTAATTGATAGTGCAAAGACAATGGATCCTATCAATGTTTCAGCAATACTCCTGAAAACTCAGACTCCAGAATTGGCTGCACTCCCACCCTAGCTTTCCAGTACACCTACATTTACTTGTCAATGCAGAAAATTGGCCAGGCATGCCCTGTCCACAAAAATGTAGGACACATACAACTCATCCAATTAATGGCTCATTAATCCTCTCTAAATCATCAGCAGAGTAATAGAGGGAGTTATTGATAGTTCTGTCAGGCAGCATTTGTGTAGCAATAATCTACTCACTGATGCTCAGATTCAGGTCTGTCTTGGCATCTCAGCTTCTGACCTCTTTACAGCCTTGGTTCAAATTTGAACAGAACAGCTGATCTTCAGAGATGTGGTGGAAGTTACTATCTTTGATATCAAGGCAGCACTGGACTATATCAGGCATCACGATACTCTAGCAGAATGGAGATCAAAAACAACCAGGGTGAAACTCTCCGCTGATTGCAGTCCTATCTAGCACAAATGATGATGGCTGTGTATGTTGGGGATTATTCATCTCAGTCACAGGAGATTGCTTCATGAGTGCCTCTTGTTATTGACTAGACCCAACTATCTTCAGCTGTTTCATCAATGGCCTTTACCTTAGAGATTTAAAGAGGCATAAGAAAAATAGTATCGTCTATGATGACAGTAGAACTTGTCACATGAGCAAGAGTATTTAGTGAAGAAGGATTTGTGGGAGCTGTTTGGGGCTCCATAAGTAATTCATATGGGAGATAGAAGTTTCAAAATAGTGACACAAGAGACCAGGTTAGAAAAGTTAGAAATAAAAAGGATTTTGAAACATGACTACAGTGGACAGAGTCAGGGTCACAGTACTAATTTAGACTGACTCTGCAATTTCAGAAAAGATAGAGTACAACTGAAGCAATATAATGGCAAATTAAAATATTTTGAACATAGAGTCTAAAGAAAGAAGATATTAGAATAATTTAAATATTGTGATTAGATCAGAATTCCCAGAAAGCCTGTCAGAGATGCAATATTGTTATAAGATGAAATTGGAAGCTTAAAAGAAATAATCCCTACAATGCTGCCATAATACTCAACATTAGGCTTTATTAGAAAAAAAACTACAGCATTGTTATTATTCAGAGCTTAAAAGTCTGATGACACTTGAAAGAAATATTAGTAAAATTGCATTGATTTAATGCAAGATGACAAGTTTTAAATCTATCTGCATGTATCTATTGTGGAAGCATTATTTATTGGATATAAACAGAACTAGATATATTTATATAGTGCAGAACTGAAAAACTTTTAGACAAATTTAAAAAAAAGAAAAGTAAGAATTGGAAGGATAGATGGTGTTGCCATCAAGATTTAATGTAAAAACAGGCCAAACAAGCACAAGATTGGATATCTTGGGGAAAATAATTGTTAAAATGCAGCATTCCATTAGAATTATGCACTAAATTTCAACCTTAACCCATCAATATACCATTGTATGCAATCACCCCCACATCAAACAATGCAATATTTTATCAAAATATTTAAAAAGGCACAGATACTGTTGGTAGTTATTTACAAAATAACAAATTAAATGTTTGAAAGGACAAGATTCAATGAAAAAGTTCAAAGTCCAGAGAGTCCATTGAACATTTTTAACAACTTCTACAAATTATGTGGTAACTGTGACAATGGAGCTTAGACATCTACATTTATAATCGACAGAGTTGTTGTTAGAATTATTTATTAATTTTTGTCAGATGTATTGTAGTCCAATGACGATTTGTTTCCAGAGACAGATTTTCAAATCAAGCTGAAACTAAAAGCAGGCAGACTCACTTCCGGAGAGATAGAAGGAAAGTCCTTACTTCAGGGAATCAACATACTTGTTCACTTTATGAGGCACACTACAGACACTCAAGCCCACACAATATCGGTCAAGTGATGGATACTAAGCATCAGTTTCCAGGCAGTTGCACAGAATTGCCTCACAATTATGGCAAAATAATCTTATCTTTGTAAAACATTAGGTCATTTCAAGAAACTTTGCAGACATCAGGCAATCAAAAAGCCAAATGCTTAAAGATACAAGGAGGCTAATGTGAAATAACTACCTCCTCTAGAAAATATGTGCTCATTAGACACTATAACTCCTTCAGGAAGGATATCTGTAGCATTCTTGTTTTATATAATATACTTTTATTAAGAAAAAATAGATTTTTAAATATTACATCATATACAAAACAATGCAATTCAAAACAGTACAAAAATAGTACAAAACTAAACCCAGATAGTAATAAAATAAATTTCCCCAACCCACCCTCCTATACGAATGTATAATCATATATAGAGAAGTATAAAATTTAAAAAAGACCTAAACTAGCTATTTAACTAAATAAATAAATACCTAACAACAAACAAATAAATAATAATAACTCAGCCCAGCCAAACAAAACACTCATACATTCACAGTTCCTCCTCCCTAGATATTGGACACATGAAACACAATCGTTAAGGCTATATAAAAGCCCTTGTTAGTGTGGCAGATAAATCTGTGTCCAGGTATTTCAAAAAGGGTTGCCATGTCTTGAAAAAATTCTCAGTTTTGTGGTGTACCATATTTGTGAGAAAATCCAGGGGAATATGCTCCATAACAATCTTCCGCCAACCCAACAGGCCTGGGGGGTTTTCT
>NC_057728.1:35956903-35995879 GCF_004010195.1 Chiloscyllium plagiosum | reverse complement strand
AGGACTGCAGATGCTGGAGATCAGAGCTGAAAATGTGTTGCTGGAAAAGCGCAGCAGGTCAGGCAGCATCCAAGGAGCAGGAGATTCTTGTAGAGGGAGGAAGAGAGCTTCTTCAAGGAAGGCATCCTTGTAAGAGGATTCACAGTCGGTTAAAATCAACTAGGAGAAAGTGATTCTGGATTAGTGATGCTGGAAGAGCACAGCAGTTCAGGCAGCATCCAAGGAGCAGCAAAATCGATGTTTCAGGCAAAAGCCCTTCATCAGGAATAAAGCTTTATTCTTGGTGAAGGGCTTTTGCCCGAAATGTCGATTTTGCTGTTCCTTGGATGCTGCCTGAATTGCTGTGCTCTTCCAGCACCACTAATCCAGAATCTGGTTTCCAGCATCTGCAGTCATTGTTTTTACCTAGGAGAAAGTGAGGAAGGGCTCATGCCCGAAAAATCGATTCTCCTGCTCCTTGGATGCTGCCTGACCTGCTGCGCTTTTCCAGCAACACATTTTCAGATCTAACCATCTCAACCACCTTCACTTCTCCCAGCTAGAACCGCATCGCAAGCACAAGCTAAAAAGAATAAACACCCCATAGAATATCAATATGAATAAAAAAACATTCTTTCATTAAAAAAAAAGTAATAAATATCCCGCCAATTCTTTGGTATGTCCTAACTTAGAAATTTAAAATGTACATCTTAACCACCGCCAGACATAGTTTGAACCAAATTATTATCAATAGAGGAAAAAAAAGGGGAGAAACAAAGCTCCAACCGGATTTCCTACATTTCTTTTACAGAATGATAAACGCATACACAAGCAACAATATTTGCACATACTACAATTGTTTAAAACAGGTTAATTTGTCCACAAACTCTTTTGCCTTCTCCGATGTGTCAAAGAGATGCATGGATCCATCTAAGGTGATCCGAAGCACTGCCGGATATCTCAGGGAGTACTGAATCCCAAGCTCCTTCAGTTTTCTCTTGACACCATCATACGATTTTCGTTTCTGGAACAAATTACGAACCTGCGTCTTCAGGGCTTGGATCTCTTCCTTGAATGAACTGGCATCAGCTTCCACCACTGTGACCCTGTGCTCCACCTCATCCGTCCTCTTCTCCAGGTCTCCCAGCTGCTGCTCATGCTTCTGCAGCATGAGAGAGACTGGAGCCAGCTTCTCTTCAATCTGTTTCCCCAACATCTCGCGAGATTTTGAGAGCTGGTTCACCAGGTCCTGGAGAGTAATCGGCTCCGAGGCTGCTGCAGGCTGAGGTGCAGGCCCGGCCTCAGATGCTCCTCCTCCCTTTTTAGGCATTTCTGGACAGCTGAAAATACAGGTAAGTCAATTTTTAAATGTTTCTTGGGGCTCCACAATATTTCCAACTCCCCAAGAAATCCTGATGACCTGGGTTGGGCGGGTTAAAGGACCGTCCTGCTCCTGCTGTGATACGAAGCTCTGCAGTGTGATCTTCTCAGATCACCACCATCTTAGATCCCCGACGCATTCTTAAGGGAATTTGATAATCCAAAAGATTCAAATTTGACAGAACTTGTGAATGTCTATAAATATCCAAATATGGTGTGCCTTATACACATACAAGTATCACCACCAAATCAGTCCAGATACTGTGGTTGGAAAAACAGAAATTGCAGGCTTTAGAGATGAAACTATATGGTACAAGTAGAATAACTCTTAAGCCTAAAGATATGCTACAAGTAACGCTACAACACAACAGTATAAGAACATTGACAATTGTTATGTAATTAACAATCAATATCTCTTACTTTTTGAGCTTGACACATGTCATAACCTCAACATCCTTGTGGAAACAGAAAGCGTTTATCTGGTCCAAGTGAGCAACTGGTTCAGAAACAAACTGTTTCCAACCAGCTGATAGAGAGCAAAAGCAATAGAAAATGTCATTGTGGTTGCTAGACTCATTGGGGGACCAAGGAACAAGAAAGATTCAATTGAAGTTAAATTCTATTGCCATAAGAAAGTGATTTAATACTGTCATGTGGAATGACCTCACAGACTCTACAGATGTAGTGGAAATGGTCTCTGCTCCTATTATGACTGAGGAAAACTCAGTAGTCAAAAGACAAGATGACCTTCTCTATACAAAGGCACTTAAAGACATTAAATGTTCCCCAGAGAAGTTCCCCCATGCAGGAAACACAAGAGGTAAAAGATCCTGCAGCAGGGAAATGGGCCACAGACACCATTTCCCCTTAGCTGTGTGGCTGTATGCATGTGCATTTGCTCCACTGTTCCCTATATGGCGACTCATATTGGCATGCTGATTGCAGATTGGAAACAGCATTCTAACTCATTCATATCAAGCAATGGTTGATTCTGAAATGTATGGGAGCAACATGTACCACCCAGAAAGACAAAGACGGCAGAACACCAACATCTGAAAATTCCAACCAAGCCATACACAATCCTTGACTTGGAACTCAAGCTATTCCTGATGAAGGGCTTTTGCCCGCAATGTTGATTTTCCTGCTCCTGAGATGCTGCCTGACCTGCTGTGCTTTTCCAGCACCACTCTGATCTAACCACTGTTCCTTCAGTGTTTTGGTTGAAAACTGTGGAACTCCCTTCCTCATTACACTGTGAGTGTACCTACCCCCATGTACTGCAGGAATTCAAGAATGCAGTTCAACTACATTTTTTCAAGGATAACCTTCACAAGGTATTTTGTATGGACAATAAATGCTGGCCTAGCCAATAATGCCCACCAAAAACTATGGTAAGTTGTTTAGCATAGAGTAGCAACAATATATTAATGCTGAAAAGCAATTCTAGTTAGATATATACATGATAATTTGAAGATGCATATACACTGACATAAAAAATGATTTCTAATAGGTATTGTTGCTAAAAAATAGGCCATATTTATACCAATTAAGGAAGGTCCTGGCATTGATGGAGATATAAATCCTCATACAGATTGTCTACATATGTTCCTCCTTCAGATCTCCAGTTAGACAGTCAACAATCTATAGTTGCCTTCTTCCAACAAGAGGAACACATAGAAGTAGGGGACATCTGCAACTAATGTTCAAAAATCCATTCGAACAGACATCCATTGTACATATTTCTGAACAATGCGTACTTAGTTACATAGTAACATGTATTCATCCATAATCTTTTATAGTCTATCAATTTTTCATCATTCAAAAGACTAGAAATGTGAATTACTTAAAATGAACAAAGCAGATACAATTCCAGAAAATTCAGCAGTTTAAATTGACATGTTCCAAAAAACTGAGGCTATCCCCTAAATCTTATACCTTAAACGTAATCTGTATACAGCTCAGAATTGCAGCTGATAAATTCAAGTTATCTTAACTTAAGTACACTCAAAATTATTTCTTAAAAAGAATCTACATCAACCGCTAAAGAAAGATGAAATTATTGCTGAGTATGGAAACCATTTTCTCAAACAGCAAGATCTGAATTGGTCAATGAGATGACTCTGAGTTCATCTATTTGTAGTGAACTTGGGTGAGGTGAAAGTACCAACCAAAGCACAAGGTACCATCTCTGCCACTCTTCAAATAGAGGCACTCTTCAAATTGTGCCACAGACTTGGAATATTATTTTTAAAAAGTCATGGGAACTTCAAAATATTCTAACAGCTTTAGAATATTTAGCATACATAATCAATTAAATGAGATCAGTAAGTTTGAGGTTTGAAAAAATGTGATGCTTTGTGTAGTTTTGAAAATCTTTGAAGTCTTATAGGAAATGTTACATTTCATTGAAAGGGTGGTTTCAGAAGACTTGTTGTAAAGTATACTTTTACACACAAATAACAGAGGCGCTTTATGGAGGGTATTCTATGTTGGGTCTTTTCTTAATTTATAGATTCATGACAATTTACATTTTCAAGTCGAACACATGCATCATGCAGCTTTTTATTATTTCAAGATCACACTAAAGAATGGGAAAAATCTGCCTGCATTTGTTGAATTTGTTGAATTTTCATCTTGTGGCAGAAGCCAAGCTGAGCAAAACTCTGGTAATTCAAACTCTGTGCACTGTTTTACAATTATACTGCCCAACAATCCATAAAACTGAATGGATTGGAAAACTTCACATTGACTATTTGCCAACAATCTATTTTTACATGAATTGTCTGTGTTTTTCCATTAATCAGGCATCACATTTTCTTTCAGCTAGTACAAATTTAAAGTTGATATTTATTTCTGATAACGCAATGTGAATAAGTACAGATAGGAATAACCTTTTTTACAGATATTAGGAAACTTGGAGAATTCAATATTTTTCTAAGAATTCCTTCTCAATTCAATTATTGCAAGAATTAGTACTCTGAAAATAATCAAACATTATGGACAATGGTAAGTTGCTTTGAGGTTAGCTGTGATTAGCTGAGCCTTGAAAAAGGCCTCAGTGTGCCTAATCATTTGTAATCGCTGAAATCTGTTCTGAATGGTTGTAGAAGAAAAATAATCCATGTTTTGGAAACAAATTCCCTCACCACTTTTTCCATCAGGTCCTGTATTATTACAAATATCAGCCAGTATATAGCTAAGTATATGAAAATTAAACTACAATGAAATCATCTGGACATCCATGTAATGTTTCCAGTGTTTACTCATAGTTTGTATTTAGATATTTTGTGGTACATACTGTTTACAGAAGTGCTTTCATAGAGTTTTATCGTGAGCTTTCTGGCAGTTTTCAAGACATTTCAGAAGCTATTTCCCTTAGCTTGGCCACGTCGAACATGTGGAATTTTAGGCAAGTTGGATTTCTGAAGGAAAACCTTCCTTCACCAATGCTTTTTTGTGTCAAGCGACACCAGAAGCAGAATGTATTTACTACACATATCCTTTCACCATATTTACAAGGGGAAATGCACCTAAATCATTACAATCTTGACCCCAACACAAAGAAAAGTGATGTTTTTAAGGGTAAGTAGAGAGTGACCTCCCTTGACAGTATTTGACTGAGCGTGGCATCAAGGAGTCCTTCAAAACTGGAGCCCATGGGAATCAGGAGACCTCACCATTGTTGGACTCACACCTAACATAAAAGAAGATAGTTGTGGCTATTGGAGTTCAATCAACTCAAGCCTGGGACATTGCTGCAGGAGTTCCACAGGATGGATACTTTTTAATTAACCCAGTCAGGATGTTATCACTCTCTTCTGGAGCAGATGGGACTTGAACCTGGGCATCCTTGCACAAAGGCAAGGATACTAAACTGCACTGTAAGGTTCCTGAGTTTCGCAGGTTACTGTTCTAGAACGAACCATTTAAGCAGCTTTATCAATATCGTTCATTCCACTCTAAGTTTATAAGTGAGAATGTTTGCTCATGGTATAACTTTCAGCTCACTTTGTGACTCCTCAGATGTCCTCAAATACAGAAGTATCAGGACAACATTTAACCATGGGTTGATAAGCAAGTAACATTCACGCTACACAGGTGCCAGTCAATGACCACCTTCAGGAAGAGAGAATCTAACCATCTCCCCTTAACAGGTAATGGCATGACCATCATTGAGACCACACTATCAAGGTCCTGGGTTTACTGTTAACAAGAATCTGAACTGGACCAATTACAGAAACACAGTGTCCACAAAAACAAGTCAGGGGCTGAGAATTCTGTGATAATAACTCACCTCCTGTCCACCATCTAGAAGACACAAGTTGGGAGGATGATAGAATACTCTAATTGGTTGGATGAGTGGAACCCCAACAACAGTGAAGAAGCTTGGCAGAAGCCAGGACAACAGTGCACCCCATCACCTATCTTAAGCATTTACTCCTGCCACCAGCAGCGCAAAGTGGCAGATGTGTGTATCATCTACAAGATGCACTACAGCAGCTCACCAAGGCTCTTTTAAATGTACCTTCTGAACAGATTAACTTTACCAGCTGGATAAACAAGAACAGGGGGTGCATGGGAAAACCACTAGCAACAATTTTCTCTCCAGGCCTCACATCATCCTAAGTTGAAACTATAACACTATTCCTTCAGTGTTGCCAAGTCTAAATTCTGGAACTCTCTTCCTAACAGCTCTGTGGGTGTCCCTTTACAGCTGAAAAGTTGGCTCATCAGTATTTCTCTGTGATGGTTATGGATGGACAATAAATGTTGGTGAAAGAATAAAAAAATCTTAGTAATATATATAGAATTTGGCACAGCAGATATCCAAATTCAGAAACCTGCTGCAAGGCTATCTGTAGCTACAATGTTAAATCCCAATGGCAGTAATTATCAGGTAAGACCTCACATCTTTTGTACAGTAGCCAAAGAAGCATCAACACTGATAGGAATCCATGGAGACATTGAGTAACAACATAATAGAAATTTCTGAAACAAGGAAGACAGCATGGATTCAAAGCAAAAGCTTAGATATTGTGCTACTGGTTAGGGCTTACTGGGAAGGCAGTGGCATAGTTGTGATATCATGAGACTAATGCTACAGAATCCCTGGCAAATGTTTTGAGTTTGTGAATTCAAATCCCATCATGGCTGATGGTGAATTGAATTAATGAAAATCTGGGGCAAAACCTTGGCAACCATTTAACCACCATCAACTGATGTAAAAACCTATTTAATATGCTATGTGAAGGAAATCTGCCATCCTTTCCTGTTCTGGCCTGCTTATGACTCCAGATCTGTGGCAATGTGGTCAACTCATGTCACATAATTAGGTATTGGGTAATAGTGTTGACCAGCCACATCATATGAATGAATTCATTAAAAAACCCTACAATCCCAAGACATGGATTATTTAAATTTTATGTGTGCCATGCTATAGAATCTTGAATTATGCTATACAGTCTTACCATTATTGTATATGGTTAGTTCTGGGGAAGCAGACAATCTAAAAGAAAACTTTGGTGGTCCCAATCAGCATACCTTCTGGTGACCACCTAATCAAAACAGCAAATGATTTCTTCAGGGGCAAATTTATTTTATATTGTGTTATGGTATCAACTCTAGACTAGACCAGCCTATACCTTTAACATGACTTCACAGCATGCATATCAGCATAAAGGTACTCGCCTTATCTTCAGTCACTCTTTATGTCATGGGGTCAGTGTAGTGTGTGCAGTCAGTTAGCTATGTGCATATTAGTTTCATTAACATTAAACACACATAACCCAGACCATGTGTGCAAATCTGTGATATGTAGCCACATTTTTAGAGTTGTTCATTATCTTTGAGACATCGATCTCAACAAAAACCTCTCTAATATATGTTACGTGAACTAACACAAAAAAAACATAATGAACATCACAATATAGGACTGTGGTTTAATATACAAGTTTCTAAATGTTCAGTATGCCTGTTTCATGACACAGGTAAACATCATTCAAGTATTTCTGCCGCTATAAGGAGCTTAAGTTAGAAACACTTTTCAGTCATATCCTCTCCCAGTCAGCCCAATTCATCTTAAAGGAGAACTTGTAAATTGGAAATACACCAGAGCTAAATCAGCAACTTGTAAAGATAAAAGATAGATTCTGGTAATTTAGGCATTGACTTCTTCTTGGTATTGAGTTCTGAGAGTGAATTTTAACTGGAAAGAAATAGAAAAAGATGTTACATGTTGAGAAAATAGAACCCAATATAATTCAATGGTTTCTTGGAGAATAGACCAAACTCAATATTACAGATACTGGCCAGGATTGAATGTGGAGGCAGCTTGGTGATGTACAGTAATAGTAGGGAGATGCCCTTTATTGTCTATTAATTAGCCTCTTATGGGGTTAAATTGGTCTAAAGGGAGGCAGACACTCCCACCATTCCCCCCACTCCTGCTGGAAGAGGGAAGTGACTGGCATAGCACCTCCTACCATCCCACCTGATTCTACAACCCCTCAGCTCCACTTTGCTCTTGGGATTAGGGGGAGAAGTGCATAATTTTCCAATTGTCACCTTAGAATCCCTTTGTAAATTTATTCTTCAGCTTGTCCTATTCAGATTGGGCAGCATCTGTATCTGTTAAGCCATCCTAACTGATGTAGTCACTATAATCTGTTAGTTATTAATTTCATTTTGAAGTGTACCTATCTGGTATCATAAGAACCATTGAGCAAATGGCTGTGAAGTTTAAAGGCAATATTAAGCGGTGTTATTTAAATAAGCCTATGTATGTCCATGCAAATGCAGAATTTTAAATATTTTTAAGGCAGAGTTAGATAGATTCTTGATTACCAAGCAGATGAAAGACCATCAGGGTATGCAGGAATGTGGAGTTGAGGTTTAAGTCAGATCACCAAATATCTTAGTAAATGTCAAGAGCCCGCAACGTGGCCAATTCTTGTTCCTTGTTTGTAGTTCTATATGTTTGTATGTGAAGAACTGTGGATAGATTCTTATAAAGGCAGGGAAAACTGTACCGATCAACACAATTTATTTTCCGTTGCAGATTTCCTTCTTGTCCTATTTAAAACACAAATAAACAGTTTTGTGATGGGTTTGTTTCTGATATTAGTGCATAACACTGTATAACATTCTCAAGAAGAGCTCCACACTGTGGTTAGAATGAAAGTAAAAAGACATTTCTACTAAACCGACGAGCAGGATTTGAGCTTCCTCCAACCACTGGGTGAGGAAAGTTGTGTGTTTCATAGCTTCATTTTGTTGGCAGCAAGGTGGGTAACTCGCATTTTCCAGCACTAAGGTTTGTAAATCAAGCCCAGGTTTTATAACACAAAATTCCAAATGTTGGCTCAGATTCCTGTGGCTAAAATTATATAGTATAAGATAAAATGATAAACTCACAAAGAAAAACCATAAAACTAGATTTGCAACTGTGTTTATGCGGTTTTAAATATGCACATTTACAGTGATAGCCTGTTAATCGTTTAGCAACATTGATCACAATAATCTGGTCGATGGATAAACATATCTGCGTATTTTCTTTTCCAGCAAGTTTGCCTGAATATTAATATGTACAAATAGTGAAACCAAATTCACAGTAGTACATTTCACCAAATTAAACATTTTCAATGATTGCAGTGAATAGAGGACTTCCCACATGTCATTGAAATCCTACTTCTCAAACGCACAATCAATGTCAAGGAATTGCATTTCTTTCAAATGTGTTGCAAGGCAAACAGCTGCAGCCAGAGTCACCAAAGTCTTGCTCTGTCATTAGAGAGAGGTGACTGGCGATGGTTTAACCTGAAGGTTGCCATGTCTCAGGTGAGGGAAGAGGTTGAGAGGGAGAACTCTTTATTGGTAATGTCAGCCAACTGCAGGAATTGAATCCATGCTGCTGGTAGTTATTACCATAAGAAATAGGAGTGGAAATAAGGCCATTCGGCCCATCGAGTCCACTCTGCCATTCAATCATGGCTGATGGGCACTGTATTCAAAATGGGGCCTAACCAGAGCTTTATAAAGTCTCAGACGCACATCCTGTTATTCTGTATCATAACCCAACTGACCAGCCAACTGAAGTAACTAACCCCTCCCAGCCTGAATACAACATTCTAAATTGGATCTAAGAAAGATTTTCATAACACTAATGTTTTAAAACAACAAATAGTCTACACATAGACTATACTATATATTAGTGAAACCATCAGAAATATTTGCTTATTTCAAATGCAAAAGAAGTACTATTTCTATTATATATTGACATTTTAAATGTCAGTGATAGTTTCAGTACTGTCTTGGCTGAAAGGATTGAACTGATATTTTTCTAAGGCAGGTGCCACAATCTGGAATTAATTATGTTTTAAATTTTACTTTACTGTTATATCATCTTATTTATCTTGCATTGCAGTCACAGAATTCGAAACTATTGAAAGTGGTTAAAAAAAAGAGACCCCAAATTTCCTGAGCAATTCTGCTAGTCACACTGGAATATGAAATGGAATAAATTGCACGTGATGTCTTGAATATTTCTGATTGTAAAGGATAAAGCTCACATCTTCCTCTAACAAGGCCAATTCGAGCAGTAAACAGCTCTGTGGCTAAGCCAGCAATGTGGTTTGTCTCCCTTCTTGCTTCCCCCGTTGATTGGACCCTGTCCAGGACTGAAGTCTATCACAGAGAGAAAGATAAGGCCTATTGACATTAGAACATAACAAATGGGAAAAGGAATAGATCAGATAGCTCTTTGAGCCTGCTCCACCTTCAATATGATCATGGCTGAATTTCAACCTTAACTCTTCGTTCCCGCTCTTTCCCTTGATTCCTGAGAAGACAAAATTCTGACTCTCTTAGCCTTATGTTTGTTCAACGTTGAAGCATCCCATCCTTCTACCTTAGAAAATCCTAAAGATTCCCAACCCTGCTAAAAAAGAAATTTCTCCTTATCTCGGTTCTTAATGATTAACTCTCGCCCTGAGACTATGCTCACATATTCTACATTCCCCAGCAAGGAAAAGGACCTAGTTTGTTAGAACCTTGAATGATTTAATTAGGTCATCTCTTATTTTTCTAAATGCTAGACCATATAGGCCCAATTTAGATAACATCTCATAACTGGATGTTATCTCATCTAAGGGAATCAATCTACAGAATATTTACTCCACCACCTCCAATGTGCTATGCTGACATTCAGGTGGACTGAAACAAGCTTCAGCAGGGAATGCTGGGGGAGAACAGGGGAAGGGAATAGCCTGGACACTTAAAAATAATGGTCATCAGTTTACTTAAAACTGCTACAAATGGTAAGGAGGGGATGACAGCCTCCTTCTTTATCTACTCCTTGTTTGACTGTAATATTTTTCTTTTAACAATGTGCTATGATTCAGTGAATGGTTAACTGTTTCTATGCTGTGACAGTAAAAGAAACACAGACAGGTTTCCTTGACTTTTCTTTAAAAAAGGGTTATGTATTGTATTTAACCCAGACTAAGAAAAATAATGTGAAGGTTCATGATTTGATTATTACAGGTAGACAATCCTTTATCTGAAATCCTGAAATCTGAAAAGCTCCAAAATCTGAAGTTTTTTGTGAAATTTTAATCTCATTAACAAGGTTGTTTGGTGTGCAAACAGTTAACCCAACTCCACATCCACTCGATGCATGTCACTCAGATGCGACATGGGGGTGTGCGGGTGGGAGTGGTGTGGCCCAGCATTGGTAGGCCTCAATTCTGTCTCAGGACCCATTTCTCACAGTGAGTCTGCTGTTCTTTAAGTTTTTTTTTAAGTTTCACTGTTGAACTGTCACTTATTCCGAAATTCGAAAAATTCAGAATTCTGAAAACCAACTGATCCTGAGCATTTCGGATAAAGGATTGTTTACCTATGTTATTATGAAGCCAGGCTTCTATAATGAACAGCACTATATATATAGCTTTCACCATGTATAAAAAAGTTTGGTTTGTATTTCAAGACTGTGTGTGTCAAGAAGGGAAGGACAGAACTTTAGATTCCTTTGTGAGTTGTGTGAGGTGTGAGATTTGTCTGGAAATGTATTTAGATGCATTAAGTAAGGCTTAAAAGAAAGAAAAAAATAATAATCTGAGGTGAATAGTTCAAAGCTTTAGATAACAAAGATTAGAAGAGAGAAAAAGAAGTAGGCTGTTGCTTAGTAAAAAGGGGCAGAATCGAGGGGTTAAAAATTAGTAAGAGAAAAGTTCCAGTAACAAAAAGGCTTTAGTGTGTCAGTGGGGTAGAAATTCTAAAAGGCTGTTGAATGTGTGAATTTAAGGAACACATGTTAAGGAGCAAGTGAGCACTGTTAGAAGTTGGTTTAAGGATCTGGTGAAAAGATAATTAAATAAAAGCATTAAGTGAATGGAGACATTTGACGTGTGTGCGTGCACGCGCACACACTCAAAATATTGCAAAGTGGGAGGGTAGATTAAACAATTTAAAGACCAGTAAAGGTAAAGGAAACCATGGAGGTAGTTGATTTGGCTGGCTTCTTGGTTCAGTGCCACAGCAGTGAAATTGTTGATGATTGATTTTTTTCAACTTGTGGATTCAGCAGTTGTTAAGTTGATGCTGCTCTGCCACAGCAAATGGATAACTGAACTGTAGTCTGGGTACAAAACATGCAACTTTAATTGTGCAAGAGTGAGGATGCGAGGTCTTGCTTCTTTGGCATCTCATTTGCTTCTATGATGATCTGTACAGAAAATAGGTCTTTAAACACATATAAAATGTTAGCTGGCTTATCATGTGACCTTCTGTCTGTCTCCTAAATGTCCAGTGTCCCAAATATAGTCATAGCTAGTAGATTCCAATTGCTTGGATTATATTATTTGGTTGCATCAAGGAACATTTGTTTCAAAGCCAGAGTCTCATTGTCTAAATAATTGCACTTCACATAAGGCAAAATACTGCAGGTACTAGGAATCTGAAATAGACTTAGAGAATACTGAATAAATTCTGCAGGTCTGACAGCATCTGTGAGAACTGCAGAACAGTCAAACCAGATATGCAGCATTAATTTTGTTTCTCTCTCCACAGAGGCCGACAGAGATACTGAATTTCTCCAGAATTTTCTGATATTTCATCTCATGGCTGTCCTCAAGTGATGAGGTAACCAAGTGATTGCATTAAACTTTTTTGCTAATGGAATAGGAATTTTGGTCTCTATTCATATCCCTTTGAGATAATTGCTTTTGGTGACATTTAAAGCAGGTTGTCTGCATTTCAATGGCTTTGGATTGTAAAAAGGCACCACAATTCAAATGTTTAGTTATCATTGAGACTGGAATCTCTAGTCATTTGAATATGGTCTCAGCTTCTAAAAATAATCAGTTAGTAGTTTCCAGTTAGTAAATTCAACAATAAGTTTTGATATAAACTATGGCCTCACAACAATAGTAGTTGAATCAAGCCCTCGCTTGAGTAGAAGATGTTGAAGAGAAAGGATCTGAGGTGTCTTGGGGTAGAGCGCATCTGAGGTTCACTTGTGATGATATATCCACTGGCTTTGTAATACAGAGGTCCAGCAAAGACTGGCATGATCATTGTTAGACTCATGTGTTTGAATCGAGTTAAGGCCTTTGGAGCTTAACCTTTGAACTTCTTAAATGTGTTTTTTGATAGTCCAGTAGTTTGCTAATATGTAACTGTTGAAGGATCACTGTCATCTTTCATATGGGATACTTGGATGAGCAAATAATATACTTTCTGCTATGCTCAGAAATTCACATAACGGAGTAAAACCAGATATGTGCGCACAACATGGGTGATAATCCATAAGAAGTTTTCAAAAAGTACCAAGTTTGAAGTTCAAACAATGTTTTGAATACATCTAAGGATAAGGTTGGACAATTGCCTTTAATTCACTTTCTGCTGTAAAGGGGACACAGTCAGTCATTGGCTAAAGACTCAGAGCTGAAAATGTGTTGCTGGAACAGCGCAGCAGGTCAGGCAGCATCCAGGGAACAGGAGAATCGACGTTTCGGGCATAAGCCCTTCTTCAGGACTCAGAGGCAAGATAAAGGAATCAAATTTTATGCAGTGAGTTGTTCTGCTGCAGGATGAAAGGGCAGTGAAAGCTGACTGTGATTTTCTTCTCGATCTCCAAGTCTCTGCAGATGAAAGGGGAGGTAAGTTTAATTGCCTGGAGACCGATCTAGCTGATTGCCCAGAGGGCCAGGATTTCAATAAGACGTAGAGGTCCTCTCTGTCTGCCCAGGAATAGCTGTAGCTATGGTTGCTCTCTGAAGGGACTCCACAACACCCTCCAACTCTCACTTCAAAGAGATTGGATTGGAGGTGTCTCCCTCAGTTACCTTCGATAACAGCTTGCTGCTGCTTTTAAGTTAGAGGTCTATAGTTGGCCTTCTAGCTTTGAAAAGTCACCCATGATCCTTAATTTTATGGCAGGGAAAATCGTATAGAGTGACTTTTCTCCTCAGATACAGGCCCCTAATCAAGTCAGAGTTCAGACCACTCAAACAAAGTATGGCCCCTTATTTTAGAGTAACAAACATGTATTGCGAGCATATTTCCTTTGTAGTCAAAAATTCTAGAGGAGAAAGTGAGGTCTGCAGATGCTGGAGATCAGAGCTGAAAATGGATTGCTGGAAAAGCGCAGCAGGTCAGGCAGCATCCAGGGAACAGGAGAATCGACGTTTCGGGCATAAGCCCGTCTTCAGGAATGAGGAAACTTTCCTCATTCCTGAAGAAGGGCTTATGCCCGAAACGTCGATTCTCCTGTTCCCTGAATGCTGCCTGACCTGCTGCGCTTTTCTAGCAATACATTTTCAGTCAAAAATTCTAGCATTTTGTATGTGAAAGAAGGGATTTATTTTTGAGATAAAGCCAAATTAGAGATGATTGTCTCTCGAGGAGAATAAATTGGAACAAGCTGGGACAATGTCAGATATTGTGTTACATCATGGAATAAAAATAATCAAAGAACCAAGGACGGAAAAGAGATGATGGAACAGGTGAAAGATTTGACAGACAAGAAGAGCTGGTAAGAGAAAGGGATGTGAAGGGTAATAGTTGGCAAAAGTACTTTGAAGAAGATAGCGAGTGAGCGAAATTGATAAAGTGGAGGTGCAGCTGAAACAAATGTACGAGTTCCTTGTGATTAATTTTACCTATTGTTAATGATACTTGACATAAGACCTGTTACAAGACCTGCAATCCACCAGTACCACCATATATGTTTTATGAGAAAGGATTTTCCATCTTCCGAGTGTGACCACAGAGTCAAAGAGCAAGGACTAAGGAGGAAAGGGATGGTTGATAGTAAGCGTAGCTGAAGCTTAGTGTGCACTTGGGTTAAAAATATGATACTCACATGACTTGTTCATAACAAGCATTCCTTCAATATAGTAACATACTATGTGAAGGAAGCATGCATAATGAGTGGATGATCAGCTGCCACCAGTTCTCTTGTCGACATTGAAAATGACCCCTGTTTATTTAAAGTAGAACTCTACACAGTAGATGAGAGTACTGTAGCTCTGTTTCACTGAGCGTATTTAAATATTGCCCCATAGGTAAAACATCATCCATTAGTAACAACTGCTTTATTGTCATTTAGGTTGATGAGGATTAAATCAGCAGATCCAGGAACAATTTTGTGAATACGTTTTAAATGACTGTCTTTAAAGGAAAATAATTTAGAAAATATTCAGTTATAAATACTCCCTGCTGACCCTTCCTATTTCCCTGTCACATGCAGCTAGCATAGACAAGCTTATCATCAATCATTTCTAGCTAAGAGAAGGAAGAAAAGTGTTTTCAGCAGCTGAGCTTCATTCAGTATCATATATAATAAGGTTACTGAGGCTGCATTCTTCATATTCCATTTAGCTTTGATTAAATGGATTGCTTTTACTTCTTTACAGTACAATTATACACATATGCAGATTCATATTTATATATCTAAATACATTTATATTGCATTTTTAGAGTAATTGAAAGAGGCAGCAGAGAAGTGCCCTTAAAACCCTATTTATTCCACTACATTATTTTATTATTAAATGCAATCTTTTAAAGCTTCAAACCATGGATGAAACGCAATGCCTATCATCATTGACAGTACTGTATTTCATTTCATGAACTAACATTTTTATAGAACAGAATTACAGAATGTTTACAGCGGTGAAAGAGGCCAAAGAAACCATGCAGTCTCCCTTTATTAGCAACTCATCTATACCCATTCTCCTGTTTTTGCCTGAGGTTTTACAGTATTTTACTTTTTAGATAATTATCCAATTCTCTTTTGAAGGGTTCAATTGAATCTGCCTCGATCACATTCTCAGACAGTGCATTTTAGATGTTAACTGCTCACTGAATTAATAACGTTTCTTATGCTATAATTTCTTTTGTCAATCATCTCAACTTTAAAGCATTTATGATTTGGAGCTGCCAGTGTTGGATTAGGGTGTACAAAGTTAAAAATCACACAACACCAGGTTACAGTCCAACAGGTTTAATTGGAAGCAATAGCTTTCGGAGCGCTGCTCCTTCATCAGGTGGTTGTGGAAGACACAATTGTAAGACACAGAATTTATAGCAAAAGTTTACAGTATGATGTAACTGAAATTATACATTGAAAAATACCTTGATTGTTTGTTGAGTCTTTCATCTGTTCGAATACCATGATAGTTTCACTTCTTTCATGTGTAAATCACAAAACGTTTTTTAAAAGTTGCATTCTCAGGTTAACTATAACGATTGGTGTTAGCTAGACAATAACCTGGTGTTGTGTGATTTTTAACTGAAGACATTTAGTTCTTGATCTTGCCACAAGAAGAAAAAGTTAGTATCTATCTACTTTGTCCAAACCACTCATGATATATAATACATCTACCAAGTTTCCTCATAATATTTTCTTTTCCAATGTAAACAGGCCCCAACTTTTCCAATCCATCTTCATAACAGAGTTTCTTCATCACTGGAATTGTTCTCATGAATCTTTTTTGTACTCTGTCATGCCTTCACATTATTTCTAAAGTGAAGTGTTCAAAATTGGGGACAATTTTTCAGTTAAAGCCAAACCTGCATTTTTAAACTGTTTATCAGAATGTACTTTTGTACTCTATACAACATACATATAAAGCCCAGGATCATGTATGCTTTATTAACTCCTTTCTCAACACGTCTAACCAGCTCTGATGATTTGTGTTTCCCCAAATTTTTCTGTTTCTGAAAGCCTTTAGAATTGTATCTGCTATTATTATGTCGTTTCTCCTCTTTTTTCTCAACAAAATTAATAAGTTCACAATGCTCTACATTAAATTTCATCTGCAACTTGTCTGCCCATTCCACCAGTCTTGCTATTTATTCTTTTGAAGTTTATCATAACTCCTGACAGTTTATAGTCCTTCCAAGTTTTTTTTAATAACTAAGCTGATAATTGTCCTATTGTGTGATAAAATATCAATTATGCTATTTTGACCAAGTTTTACATGTAACCGAATAATGCTAACTTAAAATTAAATAAATTAATCGTGAATCAGTAACAATATGAGAAACATTTCTTTTCCTGTCCTAGTTAATTATGGTCAGGTTTTGCTAGTTCACGTTAACAATCATGAGCTCCCTAAGGAATTTCCTGTGGATACATTTTTTGTGTTAAGTCATGTGTTTGTGCGTGTGATTAAATACTGGTAAATCTCTACACTGATTTTAAAATTGAGTGCATTCTGCCTGGAGGGAGTCCAGAATAGCAGGAAGATTTGCTTCAATTCTTAGGGTTAAATTCATTGTGAATCTGAGTTGACAGTTAAACAATAAAGTCATACTGTGTTTTTAACCAAGCCCTGCAGTCTTAAATTCTTCTTTCTCTTTTGAATCTAGCAGTTAATAACAGCGAAGTTACAACAATCCTTTAAGATATACCACAAATATTATCCAACTTGTCAGTTAAATGGCACTCTGCACATAGACCAAGAAATATAATTAATTTCTTTTATTCTGCCAATGACAGCTGTAGGATAATGTAACTAATGTATTGAATAGAGATAGAGACATGGTAGGAGATGTACTGAATAGAGATAGAGACATGGTAGGAGATGTAGTGTAAAGGGTTATGTTAATATGTAATTAAGACAATCTACATCATCAGCAATATAAGATCACATGGCTAACAGACTACTGGGAGATGGCTCCATCTGGAGGCCTCCTGTAAATTTTTGTCCAGTTCATAAATAGAAGTTATCATATTCAATAAAAGAGAATGTTTACTGACAGGTAGGTCTCTTGCAATCTGTATTGATATCAATTTTTGACACAACTACACTACAATCCCAAATAGCAATAATGGAACCACAGTGATTACACTTCAGAAAGTACTTAATTGACTACAACACAGTCTGGACGCTTGGCAGGTTGTGAAAGGCACAATTTAAATGTAAGTCTTTCATTTCAGTTTTTTCAGTCATTTCAGCTATTTCAAGATGGCTCCAGCATGATAGATAATGCTCGTGCTCTTCGGAGTTGAGAGTGCGTTGCTGGAAAAGCACAGCAGGTCAGGTAGCATCTGAGGAGCAGGAGCAGGAGTCCTTCATTAGGAATTATCTCCTGCTCCTCGGATGTTGCCTGACCTGCTGTGCTTTTCCAGCAACACACTCTCAACTCTGATATCCAGCATCTGCAGACCTCAGTTTCTCCTTCGTGCTCTTCGGAGCCCATCCAGTATAGGCCAGGAAGCATTTTCTCTATGTATGGTTCGTCTTTTTTATTTCTTTCTTTCTTCTTTATCTTCGAGGCTGCAGTAGTGTTGGCGGGGTGGTGGTTGCAGCATTGGTAGTGTGGACTAGGACTCCAGATCCTGGACCCTCAGCAGTGGTAGGCCTGGAGTCTGGATTTCTGGCAGTGGTAGGCTCAGAGTCTGGACTCTCAGTGATGGTGGTGCCTGGAGCAGGGATTCCTGGCAGCAGTAGGCCTGGAGCCTGGACTGTTAGCAGTGTTCAAAGTCTGTGAGAAGATTTGTAGCTCAGGTGCTCATTGTTGTGGTTCTGTTCGCCGAGCTGGGAGTTTGTGTTGCAGATGTTTTGTCCCCTGTCTAGGTGACATCCTCAGTGCTTGGGAGCCTCCTGCTAGCAGTGTCTGTGAGATGGTGAGAGCAGCAGAATCTGAGTCTCCTGAGGTGTTGGTATTGTCATTGCTGTTCCCAGAGTTTCACTCCTTGAGGATCAGAACACCTTGCAGAAGCCCTGCTTGAGACCGGAATTTGAACAGAAGATTAACTCTAATTTAAGTCATTTCTTTTTATCCTTGTTGAACCTCAAAATGGTGCTGGATTGTGGAAACAAAACACTTTTCACGGTATATTCAAGATATATGTGACAATAAATAAATAAATCATTCATCATTCAGTTTATCAATGGTATCTCTAAAGCACTATTGAAATCCTGGTAATGGTTCAAACAATTAAATAAGCAAGATTAGAAAACCTATTTGGAAAAGGAACAGATCAAGTTAAAAACTGTTCTTTAATCTTTGCTTCATTAATATCTGCTTCATTGCTACTACATACCAGGATCAAATCTTGTTTCCAGAAGCACTAGTTATTCAGCCATCCACACTCAGTCTTGAAAAATGTCTTGTTTCTTTTCTGCAACCATTTCCACTCCATGACATTTGTTCCATGACATCTCTCTCATCTCTGTTGGTCATGACATCTGTCTTGATCTGGACTGAACAGTGCATCCCAGCTGACCCAATCTCTGCTAAGTATGACATCAATATTCCTGACAGTGGACATTCTCTGCAGTCAGGCACACTTCGATTTTCTTTGATCGCCACTGGTCATTTTACTACTGTTGGCTCGCACACCATGCACTTTGGAATGGAAACAAAATGGCGGTTGTAGCTGTACCACATGCGACCGGAACATCCAGGCATAACAAGAAAAGTATCTTTCTAAATAATGTATCTTTGCTACCTACAATCAGTTATTCTGCACTCCTGATTTCCTGTACTTGTTGGTAAAGTGGGCAGAAATACATCATTAAACCATTATGTGAATAATCCAACATACACGGTCACCTCCCATTGGAAAATCACAGCAGTAGCACAGGGGTGGCAGTTCAGCAGTAACAAGACAAAAGAATTCAGTCTTGAATTCTGTCCAGTGAACCCCACTGCTAAGTTTGAATGTATAGGTATTGATTTTTAAAAGTTATTATTTCATAGAAAGCAATTATTGCTGGCTATTCCAATGTTTGTTGCCCATTTCCTATTGGCCTGGAGAAAGTGGTGCTAGTAGTGAACCACCTTCTTGATCGTTGTAGTTTATGTGGTGTAGGTTTACCAAAAACTGTAGGAAAGAAGCTCCAGTACTTTTACCTAGCAACTGTGGAGGAGTGGTGATATAGTTTCAAATCAGGATGGCATATAGCTTAGAGGGAAACTTATACACAATGATGTTCCTTTGTTTCTGCTGCCCATGTCTTTCTCAATAGTAGTGACTGAGGGTTTGGAGGCACTGTTGAAGGAGCTTTGATGAGTTGCATTGGATTGTTTAAATGCACTGCTGAAACTGTGGAGATGTGAATCCTTAAGGTGGTAGATAAGGCATGAAGTAGGCTGCTCTGTCTTGGAAGATGTTTATTTTCTTGAGTGTTGTTGAAGTTGCACTAATCCAGTCATTGTCCCATCACCGAAATGGAGACAAGCTGATTAATCTTTGTAATTTCATGGCCAGAATTGGGAGGGCTACAAACCTCTGGAATGCATGGGGGTTGGCAAGGAAGGCAAAGGCAAGGCAAATGTGAAGAAAGGCTTCTTCCTGTCAAAATGCTGAGAGCATCGACTGGCCATACCAAACATCCTAAGTTGGCAGAGACAAATACAAGACATAGGGAGAGGTAATAGGTTAGTGGCATTATCGCTGGCTTGATAATTCAGAGACCCAAGTAATGTTACCTGCCATGGCAGATGGTGGAATTTGAATTTAATGATACCTGGAATTAAGACACTCATATTGATTGATTGTTAGAAAAACCCATCTAACTAATGCCCTTTAGGGAAGGAAACTACCATCCTTACCTGGTCTGCCCTACATGTGACTCCAAACCCACTGCAATGAGGTTGAGTCTGAGCTGCTCTCTGAGCAATTAGGGATGGTGCCTAATCAGTTACGTCCTCATCCTGTGAATGAATTAAAAAAAGCATGGTAACACTATCACGCTGGACATTGGCATCTACTTGTCCAAATAACAGACCACGAGAGTGTGGCATCATGGGTGGATCTAATGATTGCTAGAGCGACCATCAATATGTCCATTAGGTTGGCCCAAAAACAACAGTAGCAGCAGAAATATCAAAGGATTTATAAAGTAAGACTGACTCAGTCAACCTGGTGACGCTGAATGAATATGAAACACAGAATGTCCACAGTGCCTGGTCTGCTCTTAAATCTACCATGAATAGCACTTGCAAAGACAAACTGGGTTTCTCTTACCAGGAAACAGTAAGACTGGTTTGACAGGAATGAGGAAAAGATCCAGAATGTACTAAACTGTACGTGCAAGGCAAAGCTGAACAGGAAGTACTATCAAAAAGGAAAGAAAGTAGATCTATAGAGAAATGAAGGTCCAAACCCAATGAAAAACCCACATAAAGAACAGTTGGAGTGAAGGAAATCCAGGAACTCACTGACAGCCATGATTTGCATCAATCACTCAGCACAGCCAAAACTATCTACAGTTCAAGAACCCAAGAAGTCTTC
Organism: Chiloscyllium plagiosum; assembly: GCF_004010195.1. Lineage (NCBI taxonomy): Eukaryota > Metazoa > Chordata > Chondrichthyes > Orectolobiformes > Hemiscylliidae > Chiloscyllium > Chiloscyllium plagiosum. The sequence goes on along the minus strand of NC_057728.1, from coordinate 35,974,770 downwards.
TAAACTGAGACTCAGTCCGTGACGAGGATCCCTGTTCAATTTTAGCTCCAATAACATTTTGATTCAACAATGTCATACAGCAATGTGAAATATACCTTTACATTTACTGCAAGCTACTGTGCAAAAACCGTATTTTGAATTCAGTACAGAACCACTTGAATTCAGTACAGAAACACTTGAATTCAGTACAGAAAGCCGGATTGTTACAGTGCAGGCAAATGAGCAATTATATTAAATATGTGAAATTGTGACAGTTAATCTCATTCTTTAGAATCTACTCAAGTATTAAAGTAAGGTATGTAGAAAATTATTGATGAGGACAAAATGCCAGTTTGTAGATTGATCATTTACTGGTTGTAGGGAAGACAAGAAAAGGGATACGTTGTTTTTTTTGAAAAAGGAGGATATGTAATAGTGCATACTTGCTCTAGTTAGCTGTGGATGCTGACAACATAAGATTACTGATAAATGATGTAAAAGGCCTGAGTATACTGCAGTTACTGACTACTGTATTCGTAATTGATTATGGATTGTGCTGTGATTGTAGTTGGGCACAGAATAAAAAACAGCACAAGACTCTTAATACTCCTCTTAGGAATGCTATACTTATCCCATTAAATCCTAGGTACTTTGCCTTGGGGATACCTTATAGACAGTCTATTATTACAATGCCCATAGTCAGACTTCTCAAGAGAGCTGGAATATACTTGGTTGACAGCTGATGATTTTTGCTGTGGCAGTACCTAACTGATCTGCAAGGCCGAAAAGGTCCAATTCCTTCTTGATAACTTTATAGCAGTATTTGCATGGAACAGAAAACATTTATTTTCCAATGCCTTCTCCTGCTCATTGGACAAGAACGCTTACAAAGACATGTTAATATCGGACATTCTTAGAATGTTATTCAACCTTAGCTGGATTATATGACCTCTTAAAGCAGACTGCAAAGCCAGAATGATTTGTAATGCAAAACGAAATCAATGGCCCAGATACACTGAGGATTAGAGCTCAATATATGAAAACATCTAAAGACTCTGAGCAGTAAAAGCAGACTGTGATTACTGAAACAATCAATTACACGATGCACTCTCTCCTTGTATCACATACTTTACTTTAATTAAGCAATAATGAACAAGAAGGTATAAATTAATTGCTAATTAATGCAAGTAATTTTACTGCATGCCAGAATTAGTTTGGGCACAAGGTGAGGCCAGGTGGTCAAACAAATCCCAAAGTGTATTCACCAGCATGCTTTATTTGTTATTGCTAATTATGGTGTGACAAACTACAGCAATCATGTCAATAATGTAACATTATTCTTTGATTGAAGTAAAATGACAACTAATCTAATTGGTACAGATCCAAAAATGAATATCCTCTGTTTATCCTTTGTTTAAAAATCTGCAGTTTACAATCCAACATATATAGCATGAGGCAATCCACAATTTGATGGTAAAATGTTGTTACTGTGACTTTTGCAGCAGCATTATGCTTAAAGCATATATAACAGAAATAAGGTAAGATTAATGTAATGGTGATGTTACTTCACGAGGAACAACAGTAGCCTCTAATTTGCATATTTCTGCTTGATGATCCTTTTGTGGATGTTATGCTGTTTTGTTTTCAATGTCATGATTTCCATGGCGTTACACGATTGCAGAATTGCCAGTTATCTCTAGCCCAATTTTTTTGCCAGGATACTTGTTTTGACATATTCTGGTTCATGAATTTCTAATCCCAGTGAGCAAATTGATGTATAGCAATTGTGCTAGCATATTAAGAAGTACAGCAGTGTAGTAAATGATCAAAAATGGAATTTAACTCAAAATCCACAACTTGGTAAAAGATGCAATATTATTATTTAAATTGATAATTTGACAAGCTAATAGTTACTGCACTGTAAAGAACATTTGCTGAACCTGTGTTAAAGATCATCCGTGGAAAAGTCATTCCCAAATATAAAATAATGATTTGGATTTGAACTCATATTAGCAGATCACCTGTCTACAATGACTACCTGAAGACAGTCCCAGAGGTAGTCATTATAGACAGATTTCACTGCATAACTGTTCAGAATTATGAGGTCAGGTGCATTTTAGTTAATGCAAATCTTTTTTTTATTATTTCATATTTGAACTTACTGTCAACTTTACACAGTAATGCTTTAGTATTTTTAGTCATTTAAAAATGTTTAACTTTGAGCAACATCCCACATCCTAATCTGTACTATTGACATCTTTCAAGATGGATTATAATTGTGATGAACATTTCTGATGTTCTCAAAGTGTTCCTGTGTATTTATTAAAGATTTATTTGTACTTTTTAATGCTATAGCCAAGTTCAGATTAAATGAAGAAATGAATTATCAGAATTTAACTTACATTTCTGAAAGATTTTCATATTGTCTTTATTTAAGCGCCAGAAGAATGTATGCAGTGGTCAAATTAGTCACTAATGTTTAACTTATAGAAATAACTCATAATGGATAGGGAAGTACTTGTCATAGTATATTTTTATTCAAAAAGTGGTATTCCCAATAGTCAGAGGCCAGGCATACTTTTTGAGTGGTGTTATTGTAGTTAACTACAGAGAAGCCAAAGAAAAAGAATGGTAGACATGAATCACAGGGAGATAGAGATTGAAAATACTACCCTGATCTATATGAGGTTTCACAAAGTCTACAACATCACCACAAGGCACATTCAGATCACACTGCTGTTGTCAACAGAACCTGAACTCAGCTCCCAGCAAACGTATTGTGCAAAGATATTTGACATAAAAAAAGGGGTTGCCTCACTGTGTGGAGCTTAAAGCAATTGCTTGGGAGATTTAACAGACTGGAAGTGTATCAGTGAGCTTGTGAGTCAATGATATGTTATTATTAATGAGACACAACTGGATGTTCAGTAAGTCAGAAAGGCTCAAATGTAGTAGTCAATACTCAGTTCTGGGATTCCCATCCCCACTCTTAGTGTTCCCAATTTTCAACAGCATGGAATATTCCCAATTCCATTGAGGAGTTAGGTCATAAGCTTCAAAATGTATATTTCTGGATGAGAAAACATATTTAAAGCTTAGTTCAAAAGATTTTGCCTTGCTACCAATATCCATCTATTCACCCTGTAACCCTACACTCAACATACTAATGTATGCCTTTCCAAACATCCTCATAGTCTTGCATATCCTCCATGCCCACCTATGACACTTTAATACTAAGTTACCCAGTACACATTTGGACCTGTAGCAATGAGCCATACATAACAATGGTGTATTTGAGAAAACTGAAAAACCAGTCATTTATTCATAACTTTCTTTAAAAATGCTTTCATGAGACCCTTTAAGTGTGTCAAAACAATAGAGTATGAAAGTGTGAAAAGGAGAAACTGCAAGTACTTGATATCTTTTTAGCTTGTGTAAATAAACAGTGAGCAGTTCAGAAATAGATCTAAGAGAAAAAGTTATGAATCAAGCAATATCACTTGGTACAGGTGTTTCTGCAGACTATTGGATATATGGGCATTAAGGAAAGAATGCATAATGCGGCTTGGCTGAGAGCTGGGGGTTATGTGGCGGTGCATGGATTTGCATAGAAAGGGCATGGGAAATGTGTGGAAGACAGTTTGTGTCCAATCCTGGAACGAATATTCTATTCTTGCTGACACTTTCCATCAGGGAAACCAAACATACCTGGGCACGACAAGCCAGGAAATTCAAAGATTTCTGCCACTAGCCCCTAAGGTGAAAATACAATCCATAACTGTTTTAATATTATGAATTAATCAACTGCATAGCTCTGGAGAGCACTGGTGTGCTGACCTTGCCAATTTAAAAATTAATCCAATGCTTTTTTTATTTTATGAAAATATATTGGTTGATAAAAAACAGAATCATATGCAGCAACATCTGTTTATCTGGGAAGCTGTAACCATTCTCCACTTATGGCATTCATGATATACAAACTGGTTTACATGATAGTAGGCTGCAAACTATTTACAACGAACAAAACCACTGATAATTTAGATAGGAGACAAAAGGCTGTAATGCAACGTACAATATGGAATCAGGAATAAATATAAGCCATTGCACAGAAAGTGATCTTGGCTAGCATTGGAAATAAGATAATGGAGAGCTACTGTTACAGGGTCATGTCCATGTGCTATTAATGCTAAAGAGAACTGTTGTATAGGGCCAGGATAAGATCTGAAGAGAGGGAAGTCTTGTGATCCAGTGAAGTAGAAATGTGGGTTGAAAATGCTCTGCTTGATACCTGTAAAGGAAGCCATATAATTATGAAGATTATGATCCTGAGGCATGACTTTCAATACCAAACTGAGTTACCTCGATACTATTTTACATTTATTAATACATTCAAACATTTTAGCTAATGATAAAAATACATCCTTTCCTAAAGTTAAATAGATGTTCAACATTAGAGAACTTACTTTCTAGCATCTAGTCCTGCCACTTAGTTTGGCATTTAAATATAAAATACTTCCTTGTCTCTTGTAATTTGTGAAGGCTGTGATATATTGTTAAAGTATAATCCATTATTTAAGGATCAGTACAAGAAAACTAGATGACACCTCCCTCTTGCTAGAGAGTTCACTCCCATTCATCTGAATGGTGAATACCACAAATATCATCATCTATTGCAGCAGTAAATATTGAAGCTTCTGTCCTCACAGGAAATGTAAGACCTTTAAAACTGATAGAGTGATAAAGTTAGAGTGTTTCCTCCAGAGGAAAGGGCAGCACTTTGCTTACATTCAATTGCCACATAAAGATAATAATATACAAATTGACATTACAAAATAATGAATTTAAAAAAAAATCTGTTTCATTATTAATCTTAAAAGCTTTAGAAATGCAAATGATTTTGTTTATTCATAGCTGTTCAACACAACATCACTCATATACAGTAAGCCATTTCTGTAAGATATAGGCTCATGCTTTTAAACAAAACTTCTAATGAGCATAAATGAGAAATATGCATTGAAAAGAATCAGAAGAGCTCCCTGAAGATGTGTCTCGGGCACCATAGTAACCAGACCTTAATCTATTCAGCATCTATGAATCACCTAAATGAAGGAAAGGCAAATTCAAAATTCTTCTATATATCAAGATTGGCTTTCCAGCCTTCTGTGGATATGTAAGTTTACAAAAAAAAATGCTCATACAAGTGACTTGAGCATAATAAGCAAAGTAAAATGAACAAAATCTTTTTGAAAACAACAAAAAAAAGTTAAAACTGCAACAAAATAATTTGGAAATTAAATGAAGTCAATACCTGAAATGCATGACTCACATTGAAATCACTTTGTTCAGTTAATGCTGGAGTTTATGATATTAAGATACACTTCCTATTATTGTACAAAACAAGAAATATTGTTTTGGGCATTTGCTAGCAATATGCAAAAAAGGAAAAGCATTATGGATAGAAACAGTGTTTTGAACACATTTACAGATGCATAGCTACTTAACTTGCCTGAAGAAATTCCATTGATTATTCAGTTTGAACTTTTGTAGTATCATAGAATTTTACAGCATAGAAGGAACCCATTCAGTCCAGCCTACTTGTTCCAGCTATCCAGCTTATCACATTTCTATACCCTTGCATGGCATTTCACATTTACCCTTTTCAAAGAATCATCTTTTTAAAATAGAAAATCTCACTTTGCCCAGTAACCTAGAATCATAGTAATCGTGGAACTGTTACATGGTTGAACATTCACAGGCAAAAATAATAACATTTCACAATATTTTTATGGACCATTATATCTCACTAGTTACTTTTAAGTGCCACTGAAAATCGTAAATGTAAATTTACAAAATAACCTGGCTCAATAATAAATGAAGTAATCTTATGTTGCTATGGAAACCGTAATTTCATGCTTTTTTTAACATGACACGAGTTTAAATGAGAAAACTATCATAGCAGTTCTTTACCCGGTTAGTTTTAATACTGACATTCGTCATTTTCATTATAGCAATGACCGCAACTAATGATTTTTCCTTTGTTGTGTTGCACAAAGTTTACAACGCCTTTCTTACAGCTCCTATACACACAATGCAAAGCTAATGGAAGTTATGCTGTTCCAACACCGTGTAACTTGAATTACAAAAGACCACTCACGCTATAAGATTTTAGTGATCTGCTTAGTTAACAGCCTAAATGAGAAAACAAAACTGTCATTCTGACGCTGCAATGACTAGAATGAAAATGTACAAACAATAAATAATTTAAAGTGTTGCAACACAAACACAGTAATCCCTTAGGGCCAATACCACTTTTGTAATGAATGTCAATTTTGACACTTTTACTTCCCAATTGAGAATCCCAGATACAGTTCAATGGATTGTCAGTAAACGGTGCAGTTTTCTGGTGCTCTGAAGCCAGCAGCAGTATGATGCCTTCACCACTAGGCGCCTCTCTTGTTACATGTATTTTGTTTGCTTGAATTTTTATGCTTACTATAATAATAAGAAACATGAAACGCTCCTGGAGCTTCCGTTTGCAATTGTTCTGTATTAACGTAAGCTGCATATTCTTTGATATTTACACAAAGCTTTCATGTTTTATACTCAGTTCTCACTATTACAACAAAGAGTATTTAAGCTCAATTTAAAAATGACTAATATTACCTTCTCCATATCTCAACGCAATTTTTTTTCTCCCCCACTTCGATTTATCCTTAGTTTGAGAGATCAAAATGGCTGGATTATAGATTCCTCACCAGAACTAGTAGCTAGACTCTACATCGTCTAAGGTGCTGCACAATTATCACTCACAATGTTTTCACTCTCGTCTCAGTCTCAGGTTTATCGATTTAAATATTCTACCTAAACTTTGACTGTTTTTAAAAGGATGCTGGAGCCCCCAGTGCAGTACTGAAGAGGTTCTGCACAATTGGAGGTTCTGTCTTTAGCATGGTGTATTATGCTGAGGGTCCACCTGCTTCTCTGGATATATATAAAATATTCTTGTTGCATTAATTTTTCTGAAGTAACAGATGGCTAATATTTATCCCTCAAAAATCAGATTATTAGGTCTTTATATCACATTCCAATCTGTGGGACTTTGCTGCGTACAAATTGGCTCCTACAATACAACAGTGGATATACTTCAATTTTATTTAATTGGTTGCTAAGTGTATTGGGATATCATGCAGAAAGTATTGCATAAATACATATATTGTTATGCTTCATGAGGGTCAAATAATCAAGATTTAGATTGGCTTGGATTTTAGATTCTGATTTGATTGGTAAGATGTTGTGATTCTTTTTTTAAACTGTCTCATTACCATCTCCTGTCTTTTACCTTCATCTCTTTTCAAATTTGATCTGAACTGTCCTTCACCCTATCACAGATCTTATGGTTATTTCTACCTTGGGGTATCCCCCCCACCCATACCCTTTTCCCAGCTTTTCTACTTGTGGAATACCTTTTGTCCACTTATACTGAGAATTCATCAATGGGAGCCATTGTGCAGAATCACGGGATAATATCTTGTATTCAGACGTCAGGACCATTTCTTAGTCCCAACGCCACACATGTCTGCTGAGCACTCTCTGACAACAGCTCCCTCCATAACTGAGGTCCTATTATGGTTGGGTTCCTGAGCTAGCAGGCCCAAGCAGATGGCCAGCAGGCCCCTAGGAGGAAGCTGGTATTGAAACTAGCAGGAGAAACATGCATATTCTCAAGTACGCAGAGGCGTTCTCGGGTGTGAGATGAAAATATTGGAAGTGAAGAAGCTCGAAGCTGGGAGGATCTTTCAGAATGGAAGGCATGCCCCTCTGGAGGATGTAGTTCAGCCAAGAGTGCAGCCTTTCATCGCAGAAACCCATCATTCGGATATAAGGCCTTCGATATGATGGTCCCCACAGCCTGTTGCTTGGAGCTCATCTCCAAAGAGCTGTTGGGCTTCGGGCCGATCGTGGTGAGCTGTCAAACCAGCAAGGTTCCAGTGGAGTTCTCATCATCACCCATTGGTTGTCTCATTGGCTTTACCCAGCCCTGCCAGGCGGTAAGCCCTTGTCATTCACTTACTACCAGCAAGGTCGCTGGGAGGTGGGAATGTGGGACAGTGACCTGATAATCTCTGATTTTGCTCCCTTATCCTGCTTCAAACTTTAACACACAATATCTTTCAAAATGAATTATGTGTTTGATTCTGAATTCTGATCATGTCTAATTTCTGGAAAGGTTTTCACATTGGTCAGTGAGCTCACATCAAGGAGCTCACAATGGCATGTTTTACAACACTTCTAGTGGAATTTCTCAACTTAAAAGGATTTTGAAAAGCATCAAACACTTGTAAAAATGATCACAACCAAAACAAAATCTACAAGCAATTCACTGGAAGTACTGAATCCCTTTAATGATATTGGTTAAAGGTTCCTTCCTGTTCTTTAGCATGTATTTGGCTTTGTGAGGTTAACAAAGTACAGTAACTGTGGCAGTGAGCTTCAAAATGTGAGCACAGGCATAAAAACAGCATTGCATTCTAATTGGCATCATTATATGCCCATCTTGCATTGTTCTGATGGACAGTAGTTATGTAAGTGCAAGTGCCCTTACCAAGATGGAGTCTGATGTGATTTGCAGCAGGATTGTACGTATATATGCAATTTTAGCCTCAATAGCACCCAAGAAGCAGCTAATAAGTCCAATTCTGTGCCAAATGGCTCCTCAAAGCCATCATATTACTACTTGACTAGGTCAACTTGTGATTACTAATTCAAATAAAGCTACTCTCATCTCCTAAGTCAAATCTGTCAAATAAACTGCTACTATCTTACAAAAATTACAATCATGCCAATGTAAACAATGTAAAATTATGCTCTTTCTGATTAATGAAAACAAATCTACTTAATATTTTCATGAATAGCATTTTCATTTTTGCAATTTCCTTCATCACAGAACTACTAAGGCATTTTTGCTTTTCTGACATGCAAAGGCACAGCTTCAAGCAAATATGATAGCATGAGCAACAGGAAAATATTTTTGTAATCACTGTCCTTAAAAATGTAATCCTAAAAATACTTGACTGTTATGAATTAATTGCAAAAATCATAGTCTTATAATATGCATACTGTTACCTGTTTTGGTATCTTCTGACGTGCTTTCCACCAGCCTTCTTTGCCCACATTGAAATCTGATCAAAAAAAGCTTTCCTTGGTTGCTTTAATCCAATTCATCCGTGACCATTTCAGACTCTACAATGGCTGCAACTGACCATTCCATGACTACCGTGAACTTTTAATTGCTTTCTCTGACTCTCACTTAACAAATGGGACAAAGTAAAAGCTTCTTCAGTTTCAATCTTTATAAATAGACCAGTTTGCAAAAGTAAAGCAAACAGAAGAAATGCACATTCTGGATCAGTGGTGCTGGAAGAGCACAGCAATTCAGGCAGCATCCAACGAGCAGCGAAATCGACATTTCAGGCAAAAGCCCTTCATCAGGAATAAAACTTTTTATTCCTGATGAAGGGCTTTTGCCCGAAACGTCGATTTCGCTGCTCGTTGGATGCTGCCTGAATTGCTGTGCTCTTCCAGCACCACTGATCCAGAATCTGGTTTCCAGCATCTGCAGTTATTGTTTTTACCTAGAAGAAATGCACATCTTACTGACTTCCAGTTGAAAAGAAATGACTTGCAACTTGACTTCAGGAAAAAGCATGATTACAGTTCTAGCAACAGATCTTACTCCCTCTTGTAGTCAATCAGATAGATTTGGGAAGGAAGACTGACATCAGGAACTGCTGTTGCCAAACAAAAAAGAAAAAGACTGATTTTAGTTGACCACCAAATGGGGTGTTAGTGGGGACAGATTTCTTTTTTTTTTGAAGAAATGAACTTTATGGATATGTAAGTATCAAGGTAGTACCAGAGATACCATATGACTGGAAGTCCATTTGCTTATTCTCAAAAAACTGAGTGAAGGGACTTACTTTTAACAGGATATGGGAATATTCACTGTGGGGTAGGGAAAAGAGATCTCGTTAAAACCAGTAGGTGTTTGGAACTTTAACTGTAAGACCACATCTCTGCTGAGAGCTGCTGGTGTAATGTCTAAATGTGGCGTGGCCTTTTCATTTCATTAAGAAATTCGTGGGGAGTAACTTTTATGTAATTGTGTGTGTGTGTGTGTTTGTTGCCTACTAAGTAATGTTTCATTGATCTTGCAGTAAAAGTTTAAAATGTAAAATCTTTTCTTGCAATACTCTCAAAAACTGGGAAATTCATACACAGAGTCATAGAGTCATACAGCATGGAAACAGACCCTTCGGTCCAACTAATCCATGCCGAACATAAACCCAAACTAAACTAGTCCCACCTTCCTGCTCCTGGCCCATATCTCCCTAAACCTTTCCTCGTCATGTATCTATCCAAATGTCTTTTAAACATTGTAGTTGTACCCACATTCACCACTTCCTCAGGAAGTTCATTCCACATGCCAACCACCCTCTGTGTTTCTCCTGTCTCTCTTTGACCATCTACAACTTACCTACCTCTCCCACAAACCCTAGCTTAGTATTGTTTGGTTTGAACCCCTAACCAACCAGTATGCTTACCTGCTGCTCATCTGCCTGGTGCCAAAAAATCCAACATTTGTCATATTGGTCATTCACTCAGTTTTAGGCAGAATGCATGTGTTCATTAGTCATGGGAGTTATATTTCCCAGGCCTTATGCTGCAGACAACCAAGCAGTATCCCATTTACTTTGGTGTCACCCTGACTGTACAGTTCCTTAGTATCTCACTGTCCCTCTACTCTCATCACCTCATCCCTTTAAATATCCGGAAGCTCTTAAATGAAAATGTTGAAAATATGGATGAGCAGAGGAATCCTACCATCTCCCAAGGGCTTACTTACCATGAGCATGTGAATTTCACATGTGCATTTACTTTTTTATTGCTAGTTTTCTGGAAGGCAGATATGTTACTAACCTATTGGAAAATTAAATGCAATTCTTTGGTGGCATTAACAATCAGGATTAGCTTTGTTCCCTAAGCTTAGCAATTATCAAGATTCCTATTCAATTGTTTTGCACTTCGTATTTTTACAATTACACAGTTAGGTTATCATATCTCAATGTAGTGACTTCTCTTAGAAGAAGAGCAACATCCAATTAGAATAAAGAGCACTATCACTCAACATGACATGACACTCAGAAAATGCTAGGAGCAGCAGAAGCAGCAGAATGGAACTGTTCCACTATGGAGTAAGAAGCAAAGAAACTGTGAATAATCACTAGATACCAAACAGGGGATTTAAATCTACAGATTGCATCAGGGAAAAAGAAAATCCACTGAGCAGTTTACTAAGCTTATTTTGCTGTGGTTTTCAGCACTTAATTAATAATTACACCAAATAGAATTTCCTTTCATGAAAGGTTTGAAAATTTCCTTTTTAGTTCATGCAAAGTCCTAAAAGTAAATTCAGTCATAACAATGCAACACTGCTACTGGCTGTGATCGTATAGGTAATTTTCCAAAAGAAAGCTACATTTGATTTTGTGACACCACATTGTATTTTGAATTGTATTATTCTTCAAACAAAACCTCCAAAGAATCTATCAAGAACTTAACCACAGGAAACTTAAGCATGTTAAGAAAATGTTTTGCTGTTTTGAATGAAAAGTTACTGGTGTTAGTTTTTCTAGTTTTTGCAGATATAATGATGAAGAAAGTATCATTTAATACTATTCAAGATAGAAGGCAGAGACTTAAAAATTGTCCCTAGAAATATAAAGTTTGTAGTCTTTGGCAACCAAATCAGAATGGGAGTACTGATACATTAGTTATGATTTATACAGCCATCAGGTCTTTCCTCACTTTCCAGATTTCATCATCAGTTATGCACTTCATTTTCTTCCTGCTTACATCATCTATCTGTTTATCATTTTTGAGGCCATAAGGTCAAACTTAGGTCCAGCAAATTGATTCTAAAGTCTATAAATGCATGGCAATCAGTTGCTAATTTCTTGTGAGGAAACCTCAACCACTGACAAAACCGTATCTACATTTGATTTAATGAGAAATAATCAGGAAAAAAGTCAAAACTTGTTGATATTATCCAAGTTTTATTACTATGCCTGAAATATGGCTATGATAATCCTGATGTTCAAAAAATACATAAAGTACAGAATTGAACATTAATTAACTTAGATGTTGGGTAAAGGGTTGAAGAATGCAAACAGTGTTTATTTATGTACTACACAAAAGGCTTGAGGGAAAATGCAGCACGATTCTAGAATCTGAAAGAAAATTCATAGATTTAATAACTAAATATAGATTGCATCTAGTAATTAAATAGGGACATCAAGTGGTTTACATATGTTCATATCTTCAGAACGCCATTGGTAAGATTCTGTGCCTCAGAGTTTTGGAAAAGATAAAGGCAAATGGAATTAATCGTTTTGAATTTAACTCGGTAATAGAAAACAAAAAATGGTGATGATAAATGGACAAAGATTTGCCTCGAGCACAATGACTGGTGGAGTCCTGCAGAGATATATTCCTTGTCTTCTGCTGTCTTCCATGTTTATAAGATTGCTTCCAATGATATTAAGTTTCCTTATTCTGTACTTTGTTATACTCTGTGAAGGATGTTTATTCAGTGACAGACAACAAATGTTTGTGGACACAGCTATAGAAAAAGTGTTCTGTACAAGTTGAGATTTGTTTCAACACTATTGAGAAGCATGGTTAAGTATTACCTCGGGTGATAGAACTAAGTTTGTTTTTCTCTCTCCCTCTCTCTCTTTCTTTGTTCCCTGCCCCTCCCTCTTTCTGTCTGGTTTGCAGCTAATATGCAGAAATGGAAAGAGAATGCAAGAAACCAGAATACTGGATAAGCAGATAGGGAAGGAACATAGGGATAATAGAAACCAACTGGGAAAGAAATAAAGGAAAAACAGTGAGGGAGTAGAATATCAACATGACAGTCAAACCTATTTGAATCAAAATGTTCTCTAAACAGACTAAACTCCTTCCATCCAAACAGGCCTGACTTCAGCTTGTGACAAGTTAAATGCATGATATGTTTCCCATAATGAATTACACAATTAGGAGAAAAAATATTCATAGCTGTCCTTAAAAAATAGAATACAGTTTCCTGTACAGATCCCAGATGAAATCGTAAGGTCAATTTTCTTACTGGTGCCAACATGGAACAGTATATTAGTGTGTGAGTTGTACAGGGGACTATATTACATGATCCCTCCCTCACTATGTTTGAGTGCGCCGTGAGGAGTTAAAGCTTAATTTTAATGTGCAAATCCAAAAAAAGGGATGTAAAGAAGTAGTTTCCTGAATCCCTCATGGGATGCATTATACATTGAATTCTTCTATTTAAAAAAAAGGGCAGTGAAGATTCAGATCTGAAGAAATTGCAGGGTTCTGGATAGGTGCACTTTCTTTTGCAATGTTATTTTGAATTTTGATTATTAAAGTTGTCCATTCTCCATTTTTGTAAATCTGCCTCGGATCAGTGTAGGAAAGTCCAAGGGCAAGCATGTTCAGAAGTTATGCCTAACTTGGTGTTTAGAGATGGAGTTATGTTGGAACTTTACCTGCAGCAAGCCACAACTACTCAAAGTCTTTTCCTGTAATAACAATTCCTGTTCATTTGTGCTCTGTTATCTGTAATGGCTGTCTCTTTGGGGAAATCAGCTGTCTGAAAGCTAGCACCTATGACATGGATGTGTTGTTTTGTCAGTTTACCTATATCATTAGTAAGGAGTTCAACAGCATAGAGTCATTGAGTCATAGAGTTTTACAGCACAGACTCTTCTGTCCAACTCGTTTGTGAGGAGCAGATATCCTCAACCAATCAAGTTCCATTTGCCAGCATTTGATCCTTCTCCCTCTAAACCTGTTCTATTCATGTACCCATCCAGATGCCTTTTAAATGTCATAATTTTACCAGCCTCCACCACCTCCTCTGTCAGGTCATTCTATACATGCACCACCCTCTGTGTGAAAAAGTTGACCCCAGGTTCCTTTTAAGTCTCTCTCCTCGCACCTTAAACCTATGTCCTCCAGTTTTGAACTCTCCTCCTCTGAAGAAAATATCTTGGCTATTCACCCTATCCATGCCCCTCATGATTTTATAAACCTCAGCCTCCAACGTTCCAGGGAGAAAAGCCTCAGTCTACCCAGCCTTTCCCTATAGCTCCAATTCCAGCAACATCCTTGTAAATCTTTTCTGAATCCTTTCAAGTCTAACAACATTGTTTCTATAGCAGGGAGACCAGAATTGAACACAGTACTCTTAAAGTGGTCTCAGCCATGTACTCTATACCTACAAAATGATGTCCAGCTCTGTATGATCAATTCTGTTTGGCTGCTTATGGCCATGGTAAAGGCACAGATATTAGAGTTGAGAACATTTAGTCTTGAAGGACTCCAGAAACTGGAGCTTTTCTCATTTCACTTGAGATAGTTTGGGAGATTTAGTAAAAGTGCTCACACTTCTGAAAGGCCAAATTAAGTCAAGAAAATTGATTTTTTTTCTGGATCCTTAATCATTGGGTCTCCCACCCACCCGGCTGGAGAACCAGTATGAGTCCTGTATCACCTCTGTCCAGGAGGCCTAATGTTATGTCAGTGGAATAGTTCATGTAACTGGTCTCCCAGGCAATTGAGACCTCAGAAACCATGTACAGGAATGCATGTTGGACAATCAGAGGCTGGTAGCTCTTTATTGCAAGCAGCCTTACTGGAAGCAGCAGCTATTGCTGCTAATATTCTGTGGTATTTACTCAGAATCATCACTGAATCCCTGCAGTCAGGTGAATAAGCCAGGATAAAGGATAGGGGCAGGATTGCTGCAGTGTTGGGTGCAAGATAGTTGGATGTAAGGGCAGAGGGTGGCTTTGACTTGCAACAGCCTTTTGACGCATGAAGTCATGTCCCTCAAGTGGATACTGAATACCAGTCCATGAGGGATCCCCCAGGAAGCTCCTGAGAAACTCTACAGGCTGTCCATCAGGCTCACAAGTCACCTGAAGAATGCACAGCAGATCTCTGCACATTCTGTTAAACCCCCTTAAATCCCAGTGGAGTTATTGACCATTAGTTTTAGATGGTTTATTGATAAGCCTAATTGATATCCCACTGCCAGTAGGCAAGATTCCTGTTTTGGGCAGCTTCCTCCCCCAAGTTAAATTAGGGACAGTATTCCAGATGCTGGAAATCAAACATGACTCTCCAGTTTACCCACCATCATGTCTACTCCAAAATTACTATTAAATTCTCATGAGTGAATATAAAGAAAAAATATATTAACTTTTATACATTGATACATTTTTATATTTGCAGAACATCTTTAGTGCTTCATAGCGAGCAGTTTATTTTTATCAAACACAGTCAATTTTCTTTTGCAGGCAAGGGTGATAGCCAATTTACCTGGAATTTGGGTTGAACACATGACTTTCAACTCTGAAGTAACCACAGTACCATAATTAGTAATTAAGATGAATTAAATTAAAATAATTACCAAAAGAACTTGGGAGCAGTTAGAGAATTCATTTCTAAACTTACCAGAAACAGTGCTGGAAACAAAATTCAAACTAGCTTTTAAAAATGCTTGAAAAAGAAACATAGTGTAGTCTGGAGAAAGGGAGAAGTAATATTTATATGTTTATGTCATTACGGTTCATTAACTGTGTTGAACTGTAATATAAATCTGAGGGACAATGCAACTTTAACAAACTACAAAACATACTAATAATAATTCAAATACATTCATCAAGTGATTAGCTTTTTGAACATTTACTTTTCTACCGGTTACACATTAAAGTTTATTGGATTGTCCTACAGACGGAGAAACTTTTCTCATTCATTCTCACCTGTTTCTTGTTTCCAAGAAATTAGGAGTTGAATTTTCCCAGTTCTTGAATAATGTGAGCATTGATAAGGCTAATGGAAAAATATGGTGAGATCAGAAAATTGAGATTGCGAAAATTGAGAAAAAAGTCCAATTTTGAACAGTGTTTGACTGTTGCAACAAGATTCTCACAAATGAGCATGAAATGCTTATTTGTTGTATTAAGATCTCATTGTTACCTATTCACCTATCAGTTATATGTACTTTGCTATTTCCCAAGTAGCAGAGAGAAACAACATAGCAACAACTCCTGATTTGAAAGTCAGAATTGGCAGCTCCAGCTCATCGCTGGACCTCCATCTTGGCCAGCATTTCCCATAAATTGCAAGGCAAGTTCTATTGGTAGTAACCGCCTATATTCTTTGTCTACAGAGTTTGGCAGTAGACATGAATTTGCCTCACCACTTTATCATAACATTACTGCAAGTCACTTAAAATACTGTTCACCACTTCAATACACTGCTTTGGAGCAACTGCACTGTAACACTGCAGCCAGTGCAGTTGAAAAGAGTGACAGCATCATTTCAGATTTTTCGGTTGCTCTCTTCGCACTCATTTCCTTTGCATCTACTTAATGTCCATGGCACATGTACCTTGCCTTGCCTTTTTGTGCCGTGCCATCTTATTTAGAACTTACAGCCTCACTGAACTACTCTCTTGACTTAGTAATTAGCGTAGACACAAAGCTGGGCAGTTTGTCATGGTTGCAGCAATGATTAGTGAAGGGGTGAACATGTTGCTGTATGGCACTAAGCTATGCCAATATCACACCTACAGTATGTGCCAGCAACCTTATATGGCAAATATAAAGAATATGATTCAAACAAATGGCCTCATTCAAGTCAAGGGGACTGTCCTCAGTCTGGGGATACCACCACAATAGCTCAAGGGCATCATTTGATGTCAGTCCAGGGGCTAGAACACACTTATCTGGCTGCTTAGTATGTTCAGGGTCCCAGGTCCTGTATCAATACAGTCAAGGGAGTAGCCATGGGTCAACTCCAAACAATGACAAGATATAATAAACAAAAACAGAAATTGCTGGAAAAACCCAGCAGTCTGGGACCATCTGAGGAGATAAAGCAGAGTTAATGTTTCGGGTCCAGTAATCCTTCTTCAGAACTGAAGGTAGCTAGGAAAACGTTGGTATTTATGCAGAACATGGGGGGGGGGGGGGGGAGGAGAGTAAACAATAGGTGGAGATAGAGCTCAAAGAGTAAGAAACACAGTTGGACAAATACAGGAAGATCAGTCTGGAGGAATGAATAACTGCTAATGGGGACTATTAGTAGCTGACAATGGGTTGTGTCTGGTAACAGCCCATGGGATGACAAGGTCTGGTCAGGGAACATGATTGTGTGTTGAAGTAGCAGACAACTGGAAGATCGAAGCCATTTTTGTGGACAAAAGATAGATGTCTGCAAAGTGGTCACCAACCTGCAATTCATCTCCCTAATGTGGTAAGACTGTTTGTCATCATCAGAAATATACACATAGACAAAGAAGAAACCATGATATCATTCGACGTGACAGCACTGTTCACTTTGATTCACAAAACCTTAGCCAGAGAAACAATAGCCAACCTACTGGACATACAGAACAGAAAACAGGACGCTGAACCTATCAACAAAGAGGACATACTTAAACTACTGGACTTGTGCCTCACAACACACTTCACATTCAACAACCAGATATACGAACAAATCAACAGAATACCCATGGGATCACCAATCTCGGGACTCATAGCAGAGGCAGTTATGCAAAGGTTAGAACAAACAGTCCTACCACAAATTCAACCCAAACTCTGGGTCAGATATGTCGATGACACGTTCGTAATCATTAAAAACACGGAAATAGAAAAAACACACCGGACCATCAACGCCACACTCACAGGAATCCAATTCACGAGAGAAGAAGAAAAGGATAGCCAACTCCCATTCCTAGACATGATGGTACAGAGAACACC
>NC_057728.1:35862196-35956810 GCF_004010195.1 Chiloscyllium plagiosum | reverse complement strand
TTGCTCATGTTGGGTATCGGATCCATACCCAACATGAGCAAAACTAATGTAGTGTACAAAATACCATGCAAGGACTGCACAAAACACTATATAGGACAAACAGGAAGACAGCTAACAATCCGCATACATGAACATCAACTAGCCACGAAATGACACGACCAGCTATTCTTAGTAACCACACATGCAGACAACAAGCAACATGAATTCGACTGGGACAACACTACTATCATAGGGCAAGCCAGACAGAGAACAGCCAGGGAATTCCTAGAGGCATGGCATTCATCCACAATCTCCATCAACAAGCACATCGACCTGGACCCAATATACCAACCACTACAGCGGACAGCTGAAACCGACAACCGGAAGCGGTAGGGACAGACCACTATAAACACCGGAGGAAACATCAAAGAAGCGCTTCGCAGGAGGCTCCCAAGCACTGATGATGTCGCCTAGCCAGGGGACGAAACGTTTGCAACAAAAACTTTCAGCTCGGCGAACAGAACCACAACATGTGTTGTCTATTGAGCAATGTTTAAATAATGTTCCTTTTAGTGAATTGTTTGACTAATAATCTTAAAAATTTCAAATCCTGTCATGTGATCTTCCAGTCAGTCACAGGGAATTCAATTTTTTAAATAAGTTAGCAAAACTTGATAGGTTTGTAACAACTCATACATTTATAGAAAAATCCACCATTATTTAATATATTAGTATTTTTCTCTCTAGTTTTGCAGCATGTCTTCAATTTTTTAATGTTCCTCTTCATGTTTACTTTAACTTAAACAATAAAATATTCTATTTCCTCAAATTCTTCCTTAAATGACTATTCATAAATAATATGAATTTTGTGCTCATCATGTTTTGTCATATCGCTACAGGAAATGGAACACCCTTTGTCATCATTATACTTGAATCCAAAATAATGCTTCTTCTGATCTTATCAGCAATATGTTTCAGTCACACTGATAGAATATATGGTCAATGCCAAATTCTGGTACATTGCGTCTGTAGTATTCACATCCATTAGAAACTGGACTAAGACTGAAATTGATTAATCAATTAAGTGTGGTTGGTTTGAACCATTCTGTCAGTTTAAGAGCCCCAGCCACTTCAAACTGATAAGCAGGAAATTTCACATTACATGCAAACAGTCTGAACTAGACTCATCCTCTTGCCATTGCATCAAAGAAATCTTTTAATCCATAGTTCTAACTACTGCCTCTTACCTTTCATTTTTAAAACAAGGCTGTGCAAATGAAAATGGCAGTTCAGTTTAAGTGAAATAATGAATAGGCTGGAGCTGTTTTCCCTGGAGTGTCGGAGGCTGAAGAGTGAATTTATAGAGGTTTATAAAGTCATGAGGGGCATGGAAAGAGTAAATAGACAAAGTATTTTCCCTGGGTGGAGGGAGTCCAAATCAAGAGGGCGTAAGTTTAGGGTGAGAGAGAAAAGGTTTAAAACGGACAACTTTTTCACAAAAAGGATAGTGCGTGTATGGAATGAGCTGCCAGAGGAAGTAGTAGAGGCTAGTACAATTACAATATTTAAAAGGCATCTGGATAGGTACATAAATAGGAAGGGTTTAGAGGGACATGGGTCAAGTTATGGCAAATAGGATTAGATTAATTTAGGATATCCTGTCGGCATGGATGAGTTGGACTGAAGAAGCTGTTTCCTTGCTGTCCATCTCTATGACTCTATGATATGGGAGGGAGATTTCTTCTGGGTTTAAATGTATCACAAACTTATGCACAATAAGTTTCAGTTTTACCACATGGGAAAGGCATTTTTTTAATCCAGTGAATCTAACTGAACTGATGAAGAGTAGGGAGAGCTATTCAAGAAATAGTAATTCACCATTCTAACGTTAGCCATAATCAATGTTTAAACTGAACAAAATCGAAACAAAATTGTTAACATAATAATGTTTAATGATATTATACACTTATACACTTAATGGTAAGGTCCTGGGGAGTGTTGCTGAACAAAATGACCTTGGAGTGCAGGTTCATCGGTCCTTGAAAGTGGAGTCGCAGGTAGATTGGATTGTAAAGAAGGCGTTTGGTATGCTTTCCTTTATTGCTCAGAGTATTGAATATAGGAGTTGGGAGGACATTTACGACTGTATAGGACATTGGTTAGGCCAAGTTTGGAATATTGCAGCAATTCTGGTCTCCTTCCTATTGGAAAGATGTTGTGAAACTTGAAAGCTTTCAGAAAAGATTTATAAGGATGTTGCCAGGGTTGAAGGGTTTGAGCTATAGGGAGAGGCTGAATAGGCTGGGGCTGATTTCCCTGGAGCATCGGAGGCTGAGAGATGACTTTATAGAGGTTGGTAAAATCATGAGGGACATGGATAGGATAAATAGTCAAGGTCTTTTCCCTGGGGTGAGTGAGTCCAGAACTAGAGGGCTTAGTTTCAGGGTGAGAGGGGAAAGATTTAAAAGGGACCTAAGGGGCAACATTTTAACACTGAGAGTGGTGCGCTGTTGGAATGAGCTGCTAGAAGAAGTGGTGGAGGCTGGTACAATTACAGCATTTAAATGGCACCTGGACGGGTAAATGAATAGGAAAGGTTTAGAGGGATATGGGCCAAATGCTGGCAAATGGGAATAGATTGGGTTAGGATATCTGATTGGTATGGACAAATTGGACAGAAGAGTCTGTTTCTGTGCTGTATATCTCTATGACTCTATGACTATATTCCAGTAAAGTGAAATATTCATTTAGATTAATCAATAAGAACATAAGCACATAAGAACTAGGAGCAGGAATGGGCCATCTAGCCTGTCAAGCCTGCTCCACCATTGAATAAGACCATGGCTGATCTTTTTGTGGCCTCAGCTCCACTTATCTGCCCGCTCACCATAACCCTTAATTCCTGTAATGATCAAAAATCTATCTTTGCCTTAAGTACATTCAATAAGGGATCCTGAACAGCTTCACTGGACAGGAAATTCCACAGATTTACAACTCTTTGGGTGAAGAAATTCATCGTCAGTCCTGAAATAAAAAATAAAGGTGAACTCTATTTAAAAGTGCAAAATAGAAATGAGTTATGTACTCATGACGGTGATATTTGATGAATATAATTTACAACAGTGAAACAAATTGCAAACTAAATGTTGATATTATTATAAATTAATGCAGTTTTCCATGCAACCAACACATTTAGAATGGGATTATGTGCTGAGGCAGCATTCATGGCATATGCACCTTGTACATTATGGCACCTGTTAAATTTTGCTCTTTTAAGAATTTTATTCAATGTCTGTGCCTTCTGTTATACCTCGGCAAGCTGTAACATCACCAGCTATAAAGCTAATTGAATTCAAATGTGTGTTTACTTGTTCAGCAATTGGTTTAGTATTTGATTTGGAAGGAGTGCTATGTCTTAGGAATTTTATTCTCTAAGATATCCTATTTGGCCCATCTCTGAAATTAAATCTTCCTGGAAATATTTTTTCCTGACGTGATTGCTTCCTAACGTAATATTGCTTTATTCTTGTTATTTTAACAGTTTTTAATCCTGTAGTATATCAATGCTGCTTTAATGCGTTTTGCCGATTTGTTTTTATATCTGCTTTATAGCATGCTGTTTTATTTTCCTTGTCTTAAAAGGCTTTTGACTGTGCAGTATTGCAATACTGCTTTCTTGTACTGCCTCCTGAAGACTTTTCCCATGCTTTTGCAGCCAAAACCTCTAGGACTGAAATGGAAGTTTTCCCATAGTCTAAAATGAAAACAGAACTTTTTCACCTTTTTGCCAGCAGCTTTTGTGAACTTGATAAGCAGGAATTGGATGTTTGGGCCAAAAAAACTGGAGTGGTGTGGCAATGCGACTGTAATTGCTACTCTTCAAATTATTAGGCTCCTGATACAGAAGTTGATTAAGAGTTAAAGAGAGTGAGGGACATGACAAAGCATGAAATTCAGATTGCAATTGAATGTAATTCTGCTGTTGCTGAAGACCCACAGCACCTCATGGGCTCTGAGCTATTAGATCTATCTGTCTTTACTCAGTCATATTTATCTTAAGTTGAAGAGCCACACAACAGGATGGATGATATCATCAATGCAAACAGCTGACTTTGTCTCCCCAAAGGCTGTACTCTAATCACTCCTGCCAATACTGTCATGACCAGTTGTGACAGGTCTGTGGGTAAGATGAAGTAAAGTAGCTTATTCCTTCTTGTTGGTTCTCTCATTACCTGGCATTGGCTGAATCTGGCAATTATATCACCAAGATCATGTCTGGTTCAACCAGTAATGAAGCTTATAGCAAGTAGTGGACATTGAAATCCCTCACCCAGATAACATTTTATGACCTAGCTACACCCAATCCTCTTTCTAAGAGGTATTCTACATGAACGTGTTGATTCATCAGCTGAGGGAATGTGGTTTTATCATCAGAAGAGTTTGCTGAACATGTTTGAGTCATCTTGGGGTCAGAGTTAATGTTAAAGGCTCCTAGGTGTACTCCCAGCTGCCAGTATATCAGTGTTACCACTGTTGCTGGATTTGCTGCAGGGATTGGACGTACCCAAAGACAATGGTAGACATGTCCGGAATTTTGTGTCCAATGTATGATTCTGTGTGCATGACAGACTGTTGCTTGACTAGACTGGATATTTCTCCCAACTTTTGGTGTAAAGCATATGAGACAGCAGAAGAGAAGTTGACTGTGGGTCCGCTGTCAAATGTAAACCATTCTGTTCAAGAACAGCAGATTTCTATGCTTGACGTAAGTGAACAAGATGGCTATTAGCAACAATCCAATATTTTTGTGGCCATCAATGCTGATACTAGCTTTTTATTCCAGATTTTATCTAAATGAATTTAATTCCATTGCTACCATGGTGAGATTTAAGTTCTTGTTACCAAATCATTAGTCCTGGATCCTGGGTTACTAGTCTGCCAACATAACCAACATGCCACTGTTGTAGCATCATATTTAACTCTTTTACATACAGTTAATAGAACATCTAATTCACTTGCTATATAAAGTCCATTAATATTTTGAAAAATCTTCTCAAGTAGGTGAACTAATGGGGCAGGAGATTCTTTAAAATAGACTGCATCAATGATTGCAATGAGATCATATAGTTGACCATGATTACATCTGTTTCAATAGAAATAAAGTGCTATTGGTATATTTGGTGCTATTGTCATTCATAGCTGTATAATTGCTAATATTTTATAGTAACTCATCTCCTGTAATGTAGTCATTGGTACTAATCCTTAACCCAAAGCAAATTAGCTGAATGTAGATAATCATTGTAAATTAGATATATTAACAACAGACAGAAAATGACAATGCACTTGGAAGAAATCCATTATAGTTTAGGATTAGTGGGAATTATTTTTGAGAGTGAATGTACATTCATAATGTATTGCAGGGAAACTTTCCCTTCAATTTTCTTAGCTTCGTCACATTCAGCTTTGGTCTTATTAGGACTCCGCAATTAAAATAATCTCTTTTTATATTTTACTGGCAGATTAGTGTCCTCAAAGACCTTGCTTTTTCTGTTAATCTGATGATCCTCTTAGGTAATGAGTCTTTCATGTTCACCTATGCATGATGCTTTGGTATATGCAGCATAAACCCATCAAAATGAAACATGGTTTCAAATGCAAAATTTGAATACAGTTCCAGAGATCTGCTAGAAATTACATTCAGAAAGTGGGTGGGCTCTCTGTTCTTGTGTGATTGCTCTGGAATTGCAAAGAAAAACAAATAATAATGATGACTGAAAGGTAAAATATTGTGAGCCTGGAATTTAAATGATTTTGGGTACATTTAATTGTTCCATCCCTGAATGCTTGGAACCCATTCTGGTTTAAAATCCATCCCCAGGTTTGAAGCAGACCTGTGAACTTCACAATCTGCAGTGCAAAGTTGGTCTGCTGCCAGACTGATCAGAAGCCATTTTTTTGCTTTCTTTTAAATCAGCCCCTGCCTGGTTTTGATGTGATCTTTGCGAACCAACAGAAAATCTCAGCAGGAATTGATTATTTTAAATAGCTCCCTTGCAATCTCTAAACAGATCAACCTTGCAGCAATCAATTGTGACCAGCGGGTGTGTTCCATAATGATTGTGTGACATATGTAGAGCTTGTCTACTTCACTTGTACTTAGTTGGAATGCAAGCTGCTGATCTTCATGAAGGAGCTCTCAACTACCAATTATTGTTGAATGGCTCTGTTAAACATGAAACACCATGGGACACATAGGAGCTGGGTAATTTCCCAATCGTCCAGGTTGTCTTTAATTTAGGACCACTGAGAATCAAACCTCCGACATCTTCCCCTGAAAGAAAAATATATAATAGCTTGGACATTTCTATGTTTTCTCTTTGTGCATAGACTTGGCAGTATATTGTCTGTTAATTACTTGATCTTTTGTGATTGCTAAAATGTAGATCATATTTTGATATGAAAAGTTACCATTATGTCATCTACATCAAATTCACCTTTATCCTTACAGAAATTCTTTAATTATTCCCCATCTAGAGAAGAGATTGCCCACTATATATTCCCTAGTTCAGATATCATAGCATAAGCCCTGAAAATAAGCAATAATATGTCCTAATATTTTGATATTAAACATTACTAACAAAGCTGCTTGTATAAAATTATAAAATGTTCTTGCTTCCTGACCTCTTTGGGAGGGAGATGTGGAGAAGGATGCACCACAGAATAATCATTTTCAACTGCACTGAATGAGACAAATAAAAAAGTAACATCTATAACTTCCTCTCATCTTCCATCACTGATTTATCATTAGTCACATGATAATCATATTATTTACCATTGCCCACTTCTTCCTGACAACATATTCAGATTTGTGTTATATTCAATGATAAACATTGTCATGAATCTACTCATACAGGGTTTAGAACAATATCTAAAAAAAAGCCTCATAAAATATTGTGGGGCTCAAATGGACCAAGAATGTTATTGCAGGGGAATGCAATGGAAAACCTTTCCACGTTGACATTTATTAAAAGCTAGTACTATTAGTAACATATGAGGTTTATAAGCTCACTTAAATATAAACAAATGAACTATATTCTGGAGTAGATGATGAATTGCAGCACTGTGTTTTCACCAATGATTCTTTATTGCTGAAGTTTAATACAAACTACTTCAATTTTTCAAAGCGTTTACATGCAGGTCATATAGACCCATCTTATTTTGCCAGGTGGAATGTCTGGGGTCTACAAAGCCTTGATAAAATCCAGCTGCAACTGCCTGATACCAGTTTAGTCTGAAAAATCAGACTGTGCAAACAAATATGTCTTGGCCATAGATATTGCCACATCTGCCAACAATTAGTTATGTATCAAGTAAAAATAGGGGCAGCAGAATAAAAAATATCATATTTCAGTACAATCAAATAAACACGGGTTCAGCAATAATTGTTCATGAAATGTGTGTGACTTGAGTTCATGTAGATGCAGGTCATTTTTGGTTCATTTTTAAATAATCTGTAGTATTTTAGGTGGAAAGAATTTTCCAGGGAACAGTACCCAATAATCTGACAGGTGGGCACTAGTATAAAACTGAGAATTAAGTTTAATAAAAATGTTGCCCATGTGCCTTCCATTCACTCTGCCTGCAGGGAAGACTGTTTAAACAATCTTTCAGCTGGATGGAAGTACACTAAAGTAACTAGATGTTCTAGATGTTCATTAAAATCTTCCAAATGGAAAACTCCATTTTTAAGTTGGGGGTAAAAGTGGTTAATTTTTTTTCGGAATGGAGTTTTGAGCCTCTCAACTGCTCTAGCCCTCACAATTCCATGCTTATCCATCTTGCCTTACCTATGTGACACTATTGGAGAGTGCAATGATGCATCAAATGTTGTCATGATGATGGTAAAATACTTTCAACTACCATCATATACTTTTAAAACTTGAGGCTTTAATGGACTAAAATGGCTTTAAAGAAAGACAAAACACTGACTAAAGCGGGGGACATCAGTCACCTGACTAGGATGAGCTAAACCCATGAGTCAATATGTGAAATAAACAAAGACAACCTGAACCAAAATTAACAATTTGTCAAAAGACATTTGAATGCAGTCAGGTGTGAAGAAACTCTCCTCTCCTACTTTTGATTTATACATTTCTGGAAGTTTCACATATTGACTTGAATGTTGTCAGCTTGAAAGGAACTAAGATGCCAGGTATGGGAATATATAATTGAACTGTATTGTAGCAAAGGAAAGTTTGAATACAATAGGGGTGGAAAAAGGATTTGAAAGACATAACTGGATTACTCACACTCTCTCCTTACCTGCTACCCTTATACCATCAAAAAATAGTGCCTGGTGATAAAGTAAATTGAAGAAAAAGTATTTATCGAGAACTCAAAGTACAGATTTTGTCTTTGCTGAGGTGTCTCAGTTTAAAATCTGACAACTTAATGACTCTAGGACCATTATATTTAAAATTTTGCATTCTTGACCTTCTGTTTTTTATTAGACATTCTTTCCTTTTTAAATTTGTGTTTGATATTGTGTTTATTATTTTTCTTGCAGATAATAAGTAGTAAAATTACTTTTTCTTTCACTCAAGAAAACTTTATAATTGGTTCCCTAATTTTGACTAATATAGCATTTTAATTAAAGTGTGGTAATGCTGCTTGCAAAATAGAATTGAATTCTTTTTGTAACTAAAAATGGGGGTAGTGGGGAACCAATTCACCAGTGCTCGCTTTGTCATTACAGTATATATAGCTTTAAAACTTACTACTAATTTTGTGCATTAGGAAAATGGGAAATATGAAGTTGCCCCACTAAATATTTTGTTACTTTTATGTATGTATTCACCTATTATTCAGTTCCTTCTATAATGCAACAATAATTGATCTGTTCAATCCTGAAATTTGGCAGCAGTTTACCTTCATCACCAATCCTTATTTCTCATATGACACCCTTATTACTGAATCAGAAAAAATTGCTCTGTCAAATTATGTATACTCAAGGAACTTTAGCAATCAAGATAAAATAGCTAATTATTTTCTACTCATACTTTCACAAAATACACTTTTCTTGTCATTGCCTTACCCATATGATCCCTATTTCAACCCTGACTAACTGACCTTCAATGACAGTGACCCTTAATTTTCCGAGACCTTCCACTTCCTCAATGAATCCTGCACAATGCTCCTGTTTGTTTTTGAATGTTATTATTACCACTTGGATTTGTTCCAAATTGGAAATCCGATCTTGAGTTTGGTTTGGAATTAATCAGACTTCATCCTCCATTCCAGACCATATCACAATACCTTTGTCCTCTGAAGTCAAGACAACATCTTATGTCTCATGCCCATCATCAGACATCATATCAACTCTGTGCTTGCATGTCGAACATGACAAAGGTGCTCTTTATTTTCCATAGGGGTCTGTCTTCTGCCTTCCTATTCTCAACCACATCATCTCTATCAACTGTATTATTTTTTAAAAAGTTGACTAAGTTCCTCAAGGTTTCAGCACATTAGCCACATTCAAAATATAGAATGTGATTTGTCATGAAAATTGAGCAGAAACCATCTTTCCTGAGTTGGCTTGTGCTTTTTGAAACTTCTCACAGCCCAGCCACTCTGTTCTAATTGATCTCCATTACTGTGCATTAAACAAGATTCATTTGCAATCCAGATTCCAAATTGCACTTCCCTGATTACCATTACTCAACCATTGACAGCTGTGCCTTAGTTGCCTTGGGCCTCAGCTTTAGAAATCCCTCCCTAAATTCTCCTTGCAGTCTGTCTTCTACTTCAAAATATACTGTAAAAAGCATCTCTGTTCTAATATCTTCTTACATGATTCAATGTCAAATTTTGTCTTTTAACATTTCTGTGAAGGACTCGGGCTTATTTAACTATGTTGACCATGCTTTAAGATTTAAGTTGTTAATATTTGTACATTATTTACACTGAATCCTAGGTAACTTGGTCTGGGCATTCTGAGGTGCAGCAACTGTCAGACCACAGACAGCTCTTTGGGTCCTATCATCTACCACCTAATACCATAGTGACAGTTTCTTCTTGGAAGAAACACAGAATTCTGCACTCTTTTATGTCATTGCCACAGAGGAGAAAACAGCAGAGAATGGATCAAAGGAGGCTCAGGAAGTATTTACTGCAAGATTATTCACAGTAAATTTCAATCAGCTGTATTTTCTCTTGGTGCTGCCCTTTGTCCAGCAGTGCTTTACTTCTCACTCTCCTGTCATTCAGCAAAAGAAACATTCCCTCATTCCAAATCCTGGTGAAAGGAGCCAGTGATAACATATTTCAAGGCCATCTAGGTAGTGAACCATGAAGATTGAAAGCCTGCACCGAAGCTACGTAAGCACAGTCATGGTCCCATGGTGGACTATGCTGTAAACAACAGGAGAAAATCAATCAACCACAATGAATAAAAACTTACAGAAATTGATAGCACTTACAAAGATGGGGAAGAAATGATCATTCAGAAAATCAAAAGCACAATCCAGTCCAAACCACAGAATCTGAGATATTTAGGATTATGGAGTATTAGCAAGGTATTTTCAATCACAAGATGGAGATTTCAAATCCTAAAACAAATTCAAGAACACTAGCTTCAGACAAGGTAGGTGGTGTCTCACCCACACTACAGAAAACAATTGTGTGCAACATATTTTTGCAATCATCCACATCAACATGAGCTAGACATGTATACTGAGGACCTTCAATCTTTAGAAATGGACAGTAATATATCAGATTCTGTGGTCACATTATTACTGTAGAGATTCTCCTACCTTCATTAGTGAAAGAGATAGTAAAAATTAGTTTTCTTGTTTCCCAATAGTGATCGGGCTTTTTACACTGGGAGGAATTTCTTCATCTGTGAGCACAGTTGCTATTAATCACTCTAAGTAGCTAATAAAAAACTATTCAGAGAAAAAGAGATCCTTAAGTTCAATCTGGATAGGGTCAAAATTCAATGAGCAGAACTTGTTGATCTGCATAAGTGGTAGCTGGAAGCTACTAGGGAAACTTCAGCAAGACATGGAAATCCAAGATAGTTTCTTAGCCAAAGCCTGTATGACCTAACTAATGAACTTTTGGATATGTAAAAGGCCTTGGCAAAGCTTCAAGTTGAACATCAGATGTGTATGAACATATAAAAACTCAACAGGAATTTACACAATCTAACTACCACAACGAGACAACTGAATTCAAATGTAATAAGTGCCTGTAGGCCAAAAATAGAGTTACAAAACTCTTATATACAGACAACTATGACTCTTCTTTCTTCTTTGATTCTATTAGATTCTCACACACTTGACACAACAGAGAGACCAATTTATGGAGGAAAAGAATGAGCTCTGTTGAGGAAATGTTCAGAACTCCAAGATCAAAGTGAAAAATTTACTGAAGAAAACTTTCAGATACTGTTAATGAGCAATGACATTATCTTTCAAAATAAAATCCTCTGTTAATTCCAGAGATCATTTGAAAGAATTAGTGATTCTACAGAGCATAGTACTATCTTGAAATTTCCTATAGAACCTGGTTCAGCACTTTATTGCATTGTTGATGGTGGTGCAGTCCTTTTTTCTCATGAGATCCCTGAGATATTATTGTCTGCACCTCAGCAGCCTTAGCCCTACGCTGCAGCCAGAGTCAAAGTGATACCACTAGTGAAAGAGAGTGATTTCTATTCTAGAGATAATGGAGAAGTCTTCACTTTCTTGTCTCAGAATTGCCATCAGGGTGCTCTTCATTCTTCTTAGCATCTATTAGATTCATCCCTTGATCAGAGAACAAGCAGAGGAAAAGAAGAGTAAGAAGTTCAGTTCATTCTTTTCCTTTTCAAGAGGCTATGACCATTTGAGTCCCAGAGTGTTCTCCTTTGAATCCGTTTATCCTTGACTCAACTTCACTGCTGCTACTTTCAAGTCTTCACGAGTGTCACAGTGTGAGAACTGGCCAAGTTAGAAATGTGCCAATTCACTTCATCAAAATATTTTCTTTCAAAGAAATAGCACAAAAGCACATATATCCTATTTGCTCTCTAAGAGAGCGGAGAACACATTTGGGAGATTCATGCTTGAAGAAGAAATAAATGTGTATTGGAGTGAATTTGAGTAAAGAGTTAAATGCTTGAGGTTAAATGTTAATGGTAAAAGAGGTGCCTAAAGAGAACTTGCAACAAGATGTAGATTCAACAAAATTAGACCCTTTAAGGATAGCTACTGAACATATGCACAAGGAGATATGTCTTTGTGCTGCTGAATCACATCGAACTGTTGTCGAAGTCTGTGGGGCTCCAGATATTTTTTCTACCATCTTTTGTAAGTAGTTATATTCAATAAAGCCTCTCGCAGTCCACACACCAGAGTATAGATCTCACAATATGTTGTGAGATGATGTTTTCTTAGTACAATATCCATGCTATAAAAAATTATTTTGTTAAGTATGGTGGAAAAATTGATGAGAGATTTTGTAAAGGTATCAGCAAGACAAGCAAATAAACTATGGATTACGTCTCCATTGCATGGCCCACAGTCTGAGGCTGAATTGCTTTTCTAAAGTCTGCAGTCCAGTTTCCATGCTTATACTAATTTTGCACAGAAGTCATGCCAATTGTGGCTACATTGACTAAGAAATAAATTAACTAGGTCATCTAGCAAAGCTTTTCAGTAGGCAGAATGATAGTATAACTCACCAAAAGGAAATTGTTCCTCAACATTTTTTATTCAGATAGTGGTTTCTTTAGACAAAAATATGGTGTTTCTTTCGTGGTTTTAGCTGAGCATTAAATCCTTATTAATTTATTTATTCAAAGAAAAATTTAATCATTTTGTCTCATCATAACTGTCATGTTTGGTATTCCATCAAAAATATGGAAGCTTTATTTTGCACACATGAACACCATAATGAACTTGGCACTCAGTATTTGGGAAACACATGCTTACTAAAATAAACTTGCCAGTTTAACTGTGATTACTCACTCATTCCAGTTGTTAGTAGCAACTAGTTTTGCTATGGTCTTGGGCACTGTGCCAGTGGAAAAAACACTCAAAAATCAATTTTTCCCCTCAGTGGAAGTGTTCAAAGTTTAAATATGCAAATATTCACCAAGCAGTGCAAATTTTCCACAACTCCCTCAGGGAGAACAGAGGGAGCAGTGGCTAATTCTGTCCATCTGTTAAATCAAAAACATATTTTATCCACTTCATGCACAGTTGGAACATTGTCTGATTGATAAAAGGATTGTAGTCTATAGTTATTATATCTAGTCCCCAAGAGATAGATTTAGTCAATAGTGATAGACATAGGATTAGCATCTATCCAGTCTATTCTCCACTGAAGTTTGTCAGCCATGGTTCAGTGATAGCACTCTTGGCTCTGAGTCAGGAGATACTAAGATACCATTCCAGAGATTTGAGCACAAATCTGGGCTGACACTTCATTACTAATATCAAGGAAGGGCCATACTATTGAAGATACCACATTTCAAATGAGACATATGTGGTGTCCATAAAAGATCTTCCAGCATTACAGTCAGTTCTGCTATAAATGTGTTTCTTCAACACAAATTGGTTTTAACACAAAGGAAGAATTTAGACCATTATTTATAGAACACAAACTTTCCTTCCCTGTATTGGCTGTAATGCAATTCCGGCCCCATTAGTTTAAATGGTACAGCTATTGTGCGATTTTCTTATAACGTGAGATTGCACGAAAATTGAATTATCGCGTTATATCAGGATCGAATATATGTTAAAAAACACAGGAAATCTCCAATCCAAGTTTATCATTCAAAACATTATTTAAAACAATTACCTGGGTTATTATGTCATGGTAAATTAAGTTGACAACCAGCAATAATAGCATTGCAATTACTGTCAACACAATAAAAAACACATTTTTATTCTGAAAGTCTTTCATCTTTGTTTTCTTTCCCCACTACATGGCAATTCTTCTGAATGGAGCAACAAAAATATTTACTCAGCATTTCCATAAAGGCTTTAATTTCAAAGTCTTATACCAGAATTTCATTGCAGAGCTTAGTTTCCACTGAGTGTGACATTGAAGGGCATGGATAGAATAAATAGATAAAGTCTTTTCCCTGGGGTCGGGGAGTCCAGAACTAGAGGGCACACGTTTAGGGTAAGAGGGGAAAGATATAAAAGAGACATAAGGGGCAACTTTTTCACACAGAAGGTGGTACGTGTATGGAATGAGCTGCCAGATGAAGTAGTGGAGGCTGGTACAATTGCAACATTTGGATGGGTATTTGAATAGGAAGGATTTGGAGGGATATGGACCGGGTGCTGGCAGGTGGGACTAGATTGTGTTGGGATCTCTGGTCAGCATGGACAGGTTGGACTGAAGGGTCTGTTTCCATGCTGTATATCTCTATGACTCTATGACTCTATGACCCAATGAGGGTTATTTGCTTTTAGTTACCAAGAAATAATATTCCTTTTTGGAGTCACAGTTTACTGCTTTTGTTAGTACTAATATTTTCTTTAGGATTCATAAAGAATTTGAAATGTATTCATATCTAAAGTGAGATAAGTCATTGTCATCCTTAGTCTAAGGAATGTACAGAGGCCAGAGAAATAGAGGCTTTGATTTCATGCCCAACATAACCAAAGAAGCTCCTTGAGACAGATTCATTTGTTGATTGATGCATACCCATATTTCTGGTGGTGTGCCGGTCAAGTACATGAGCAACTGAACTCAAGGGTAATGCATGGAACAGCCACATGGAAAGCTAGAAGAAATTTAGAAGCTGGCCTGAACTTCAACTAGGGCAATTATAAACTTATCTGTCCCTACAATTTTGCTTCCAAAGGTTGAATCCACCAACCTTTGCTCTGCCACCCTTAAAAGAATCAAGGAGGCAGCAAACCTTGATGGTCTAGTAATACCCCTGCAAACTTGGTCATCTCCCATCTCTGAGCTAAGCACTGGAAACCACAATTAAACATTGTAATAAGCTGACTTATCATGGTTTTGTAAGGTCAGCTGATTTATGGAAAGGCAAACACTGAAGGAGCAAGTCTTTCCAACGCACCACCAGTATTAACATTTATGTTTATTTTCTGACTACCCTGGAAAAAAATGGAGCCTTGCTATTAAGATCGCTGTAACCCCAAATCCCTATTCTCAATTAATATTGATCCTGTTCTCTTTTAAAAGTGACACCTACCCCCAAAATCAATTTGGAATCTATTTCCTAATTTTAGTTCAGATGGCTTTATCATAAGACTGAACCTGTAAAAGATCATCCAGAAATAGACAATACCAAAGCTACATTTGGGAAACCTGCAGTGGAACTTGACACTTAGTTTTTCTTCAGAGTGTAATCAATACCAAGTGATAGCTGTCACTTCTGTTGCTCCACATCTGCAAAATAACAGGAGGTAACAGTGATCTAAACTAGACAAATTCAACTAGCCTTGGAAGACATCCATTCTGGCTTGATCCTAGGCATCTCAGATTTAAATTTACTTTGAAAAGTGCCCATCCATTTAACAAAAACAGTTTCATTATTATAAATCTGGAATTAACATGAACAGAAATATCATTTGTTAAGGTGGTATAGCATTCCACTTATTTTATGAAAATGTAAAAGGAATTGTAAAATGTTTACCACTAAAACTGCCTTTTGTTAAAATTTCTATTTACTCACACAAAGGCTTATAGATCCAGTATTTAAAATTAGTTGGACAGTGAACAAGAGAACATGAACAAGCCTAAGTTAATTTTATAGATGAATTGATGCAGTAGA
Source organism: Chiloscyllium plagiosum (assembly GCF_004010195.1). Taxonomy (NCBI): domain Eukaryota; kingdom Metazoa; phylum Chordata; class Chondrichthyes; order Orectolobiformes; family Hemiscylliidae; genus Chiloscyllium; species Chiloscyllium plagiosum. The sequence goes on along the minus strand of NC_057728.1, from coordinate 35,941,029 downwards.
GCGAGTTATCAGATTCAAATTGGGTAAAGAGGGTTGTGGTGATACTCCAAATATGAAAGTATTTTGTGGTGTCCACACACAAAGGTACACCCCAACATGGAATTACAGCGTGAAACTCCTATCACTGTCTCCATTCCTTTTCATAATATCCTCTAACTATGATTCTGAATTGAAAAATATTAAATCAATAACTCATTCCATTACAACTACTCTGCTAAGGAGACTACACAAGTTGAGAGAAAAAGGTTAATAACATTTGAAAATAGTGTCACAAAGATGCTCGTGAAAAGGTATAATAAGTGACAGAGACAACTGTGAAGTTGCATAATAGTATTTTATTCCCATAATGCTGTGGTATCATCATTCTAATTTACTCAGTAATTATGTTGTTAGTACACAGAATATTATTTGTCTGTTAAAAGTGTCCCACTGATTCTTTGTTTTCCAGGCCAAGTGAATCTTAGCAATGTTGTATTCTACCATTAATTAAATGCAAAATACTGCAAGTACTGGAGATCTGAAATAAACACAGAAAGTGCTGGAGGAGTTCAGCAGGTGTGGCAGTGTCTGGGGAAAGAGGCACAAAAGTTAACATTTTGATGAGGCTTGTACCAAATACTGAACATTGAACTGTTGAATCTAGAGGTTATTCTCATGACTTAGGGGCCAGGGCACATATTATATGTTTCTAGATGCATTCTAATTAAATAAGCATGTTTACTCTATCTCAAAACTTCCATGAAGAGGTTTTGGAATCCAAGGCATTTTTTGCACAGGTACAAATCATGTGTCTCTTTCAAACACATGCACATGCCTAAAATTATTTTTATTTTCTGTCTATCTATTTCTTTTCAACAGCCGTTAACTGGTTTTAAAATTCAAATCTGATCAAAATGTAAAGTACATCGACATAAATGGAGACATTTTCAAATATCCCTCAAAGAAAAATTAGAATGAATTAGGGCAAATGAACCCCCACCAGCCCCACTCCAGTTTGTAATCAGCTCTAAATATGACTGCCCAGCAGCACAAATGTCGGAGGTGGTCTTAATGAGGCAAGTGTGAGACTTCCAATCTGCAGGGACAAGAAACCCTGCCCTCCAGGACTGCTGGCCAATCTGATTACTAGCAGTGCGGGAGTTCCAGCAGTGACAGAACACAACAGTTGCTACTGTTTGGCCAATAGACTCTTCCGTCTGCTATCATCCTCACTCATTATATAATATCTGACAAGGAATGATGGGTTTAACTTTCTGTGTTGTATAATTTGTAATTCTATGCCTTAGTTGAACTCCTCAGGGAAAACTGACACAGCATACCTCACAACTAATGCATAATTAAATATTAAAATTACTTCACAATCAAAACAAGCTGACCATCATTTCAGAGTTGTATTTTCTAAAAATAGGTACGGTCCTAACTTGACAGGAGTACAGCGTGGTGGATGTGATCTATACGGACTTTAGTAAGGTGTTCAACATGGTTTCTTATGGTAAACTGGTTAGCAAGGTTAGATTACATGGAATACAGGGAGAACTAGCCATCTGGATACAGAACTGGCTGGAAGTAGAAAACAGCTAATGGTGGTGGAGTGTTGCTTTTCAGACTGGAGGCCTGTGACCAGCAATGTGCCACAAGGAACGGTGCTGGGTCCACCGCTTTTGGATTTGGATGAGAACATGGGAGCTTTTGTTAGTAAGTTTGCAGATGACACCAAAATTTGAGGGGCAGTAGATAGTGAAGAAGGTTACCTCAAAGTACAATGGGATCTTGGTCAGAGGAGGCCAGTGGGCTGAGGAGTGGCAGATAGAGTTTAATTTAGATAAATGTGAGGCACTGCATTTTGGAAAGACAAATCAGGACAGGACTTGTACAGTTAATGGTAATGTCCTGGGGAGTGTTGCTGAACAAAGAGACCTTGAAGTGCAGGTTCATAGTTCCTTGAAAGTGAAGTCACAGATAGATAGGATAATAAAGAAAGTGTTTGATATGCTTTCCTTTATTGGTCAGAGCACTGAGTACAAGAATTGGGAGGTCATGTTGTGGCTGTACACGACACTGGTAGGGCCACTTTTGAAATATTATGTGCAATTCTGGTCTCACTCCTATAGGGAGAATGTTGTGAAACTTGAAAGGGTTCAGAAAATATTTACAAGGATGTTGCCAGGGTTGGAGGGTTTGAGCAACAGGGAGATACTAAATAGGCTGGGGCTGTTTTCCCTGGAGTGTCACAGGCTGAGGGGTGACCTCATAGAGGTTTATAAAATCACGAGGATAGGATAAATAGACAAGGTCTTTTCCCTGGGTGGAGGAGTCCAGAATTAGAGGGCATAAGTTTAGGGGAGAGGGGAAAGATTTAAAATGGACCTCCAGGACACCTTTTTCACACAAAGAGTGGTACGTATATGGAATGAGCTGCCAGAGGAAGTGGTGGATGCTGGGACTATTACAACATTTAAAAGGCATCTGGATGGGTAGATAAGTACATGAATAGGATTAATTTAGAAGGACATGGACCACGTGTTGACAAATGGGACTGATTAATTTAGGAAATCCGGTAGGCATGGATGAGTTAGACTAAAGGATCTATTTCTGTGCTGTACATCTCTATGACTCTATAACTTGTGTCCACTTTAAATTGGAAGGTGAGGCAAATATGCCTTGATTTGTCATAAAGTATTAATAATCTTGTTATACACCATTGGTATTAAACCAAAAATTCACACTTTCCAGTTCTGAACTGTACTTAATTTAAAAAAAGGTGTTGGGTGAACAAATTATTTTCTAATTTAGATGGGCCACTTTTTAAATCAAAATGTTGTCGGAACAATAAAATGCCTTTTTCAGGCAAATACTTTATTTTTTTCCTGTCCAATTAAGATGACCATTAAAATTTGTGTTTATCAGTGATGGCATTATGTCAAGAATTTTAGTTGCGATGGTTTATTATGTTACAGGAGTTGTATCTCAGAAATTGAAAATATTCTTGTTAACAGAACTGTGTATATGTCAAAGATTAATAGATCTGAATTTTCAAAAAAAACTTTCAAAACAGGTCACGCCATTGTGATAATAAATTCTGTTAACAGAAATGCTATTAATAAAAGAAATCCATTACTTTCTCATATTGGAGACATAATCAGCCTAATAAATAAAATCCATGTGACAATTAAATAAAACGTTTGTCATTTTCCTTTGCAGATGTTATCAATGAAAAGACTTTGACTGAAACTCTGTTTTGATTAGTTGTTACCTTACTTTATTTAACCCATTCATATTCAAAGGAGTTACAAATACACATTTAGAAACAATGGACATCGTGAATATTTCTAGCAATATTGATTTATAATAATAGTCAGGTGTGCTAAACTATTTGATGGACTACATTTTATATTAAAGTGAAATGTTTTTCCTTTGCATATGTATCACACCAGACATTTTAGCAGGTAAATCATCAGATCTCCATGGCTTCTTGCAAAGTATTCCAGCTTCAAACATTTGTTGAGCTTATGAAATACATTTATTCTCTGGATATTAACGTTGCTGGCAAAGCCAGCGTTGATCATTCATTGCAAGTTGCCCTTCAGATCTTGATGACAGGCCTCCATCTTGCATTGCTTCAATCCATGTGGTAAAGGCACACCCAGAAGTGGCACATATTCCCTGAAATAGTATTGAGGCAAAATCCTGTACTGCAGCTCATCTTATTTGATGTCTTCATCATAGCATGATCCAAAAAGGTACCCAACAATAGAACATGCTAGAAGAAGACAATGCATCCCACTGGCTGTGAAGTCAGAAGAAGACTGTAGTGGCAAGGTGGTCCCAGTCATTGTGATTTGACACTTGCCCAAAATCTGACCATCAAACCATCAAGGTTGTGTGAACAGTGGTGGTGACCCAGGGTCTCCACATAAAGATGATCATGTGCAGGTTTATTCTTCAAGTCATTTGGTAGTGGAGAATTGAAGAAGAGGACAGGGCTGATCAAATTATGAAGTCGGTAAAAGGGGCTAAGATGTCTACTCTGTCTCCGAATTCATATATCTGTAATCAGGGACTCTCTAGCCAAGAGCCTGCCCACAGGTTACAGATCCATTAAGACCATTGGACACCTGTATTAGGATACAGCTGTCTTTGTGCAACAGCAGCAGAGACTGAACAGTTCTCTTCAGGACACCCCAAATGGAGAGGGGGCTAGACAAGATATCCTAGCCATAAACTGGCTCAATTTCTCCTGGCAGGGAAACCACACCCTTCAAGATCAAAGAAAGAACATACTGAGTCTTTCGACTTGGAATGTTTGAACTCTCACAGATCAACTCAAAAATCACATTTGGAATGAAGAACCATTATTACTGCTAATCCCTGACCATGATTCCGATGGAGATGTTAAACAGATATGCAGTTCTAAACCTTTTGAAGTCCTCACTGCTATCTCACCAAAAGTAAAGAATATTCTTCTGGGGGACTTTAACACCAGGGTTGGCCATGATAACAGTGTCTGGAGAGGGACCATCTGGCAAAATGCGGTGGGTAAAGCTAATACAAATGGTATTATCCTGCTCACAAAGTTTTCTCAGCATGACCTCAATGTAACCAAAGTACCAGCAGTCCAAATACAAAACCATATGGAAACATCCTAGATCAAAGCATTGGCACCTCTTGGATTATGTCATTATTTGAGTCAAAGATCTAAGTGATATCTGCACACATGAGGGACTGACTGATCGTTGATTGTTTGATCAGTGATGACATGCACTTGGCACCAAGACGCCAAAACACACAAAGGTGCATGAGGAAGCAGAGTAATGCCACAGTCCATTTGAAGGGAGGAATTCTAAATACAGCTCACAATCAGTCAATCAAGAAAATCTTCACACATCCAACTGAATTCCAGAACTGTACTAGATTCCTGTGCCCAGACCATTGAGTTCAAGTATTGTTGGCAGCTGTTCTCTCCGGGATGGTCAATGAAAATGTGATCTGGAACATAAAATGAGCAGTTTTCAGTGTCTGGCAGAACCACCTAAGGTCACAAATTAAGAAGTCAGTATTCCAATAGCTGATGCTCAAAGGTAAATCCAGAAGAAATTGCCTGAGATATCCAACAAGGTGCTGACCATCATGACACACAAAGGCATTCTGAAGCCATCAGGGATATCTAAAGACCACATCAAATTGGCAAAATCCTCTTCACTGGTGGGACAGTACTTCCTGAGAATGACATTTGCATCCAACAATGATGGAAAGAAAATTTTCAACAACACCATAGCCATGAAACCATAGCGATGATTGATAATGTCCAGGTTAACCTCTATCACCCTGTATCCATGAGTGAAGTTCCATTTGTGAAAGGTCGACAACAAGCTGTCAAACCAATGATAGCAACAAACTCTACAAAAGCTTGAAGATATTCAAAGCCGGTGGGCTTTGCTCATCAAGGCGTTTACAGATTCGGTAGGAGTAAGAACTTGCCCAGGTTTCAAGGTTTGCAACAATTGTGAATACCTTGAACAATATGGATAAATCACTCTGTAGGAACTATCAAGGTATGTCTCTTTTGTCCAAAACAAGGGAGATCCTGACATGCGTTCTCCTGAATCACCTGCTTCCTGTACCATAGGAAATCCTTCCAGAGATGCAGTGTGGCTTTAAACCTTCCAGAGGAATGTCTGACATTGGATAGATTTTGTCAGGGTTATGGAGGTATGGTCATCTGCCATCTCCCCGATCAACAGTCATCATGGACAAGTTAGGCCAAAGGGCCTGTTTCTTCGCTGTATGACTCTATGACTCTACTCTATGACATCACCCACACTCACCCCCACAGAAGGAAAGTGGGGAACTAGCTGGCAGATTCATAAGAGACAGCCCCCACAAACATGTTGTGCTGTGATTGGGAGAAATTCATTCAAAGTGGGGTTTCTGCCCTTCAGTGAGAGGAAGTTTTACCATGTCTAGCTGTCAGACAAACTGATTGGCCAGCAGTCCTGCCAGTGTCAGAACTAGGCAATGAGCATTTGTCAGACCTTACATCCAATGGCTTTCACAACACCTCTTCATTGTTGGTGATAATTTTAAATCCCTCTTTACCCTTTGCCTTTGAAAATCAAATATTTTTAAGAAATTTTCTCCAGTGAAAATATATTGCAACATTCCTATTCAATGTTTCTGACATTTTCCTGTTTTATGTTATGAAATTTTCAGACTCAAGAGGATAAATTTTCCCTGTAGTTATTCTTTTCTTTTTAAATAATGTAGATGCTCTTATTATCTGTTTTTATATTTCTAGCTGGTTTTCACTCAGATTATTTTATTGTGTTTTTTATCTGATTCATAAAACCTGATCAATTTTCTGACCTACCACTAACCTTTGTAAAATTGTACTTTCTTTCTTTCAATTTTATACTGCTTAACTTCCTTAGGTAGCCGACTATTATGGCAGGGTCTCTTTCTGGATGGGTCTCTTTCTAACTGAGTTTAAGCTTTGCTGAGAGTTATTAAATAGCTCATAAAAAGCCTGTCATTACATCTTCATTCAGTTTTTGAGCTCTCTTTAGCCAACATTGCTTTATTATACTTATAATTCCCTTTGTTAACATTTGACCTACACTTAAGCCACACTTGTGCCCTTCAAACTTAATGTAAATTTCTATCATATTATGATCGCAGCCACCTAGAGGCTGTTTTACTATGAGATTTTTGATTAATTCTCACTACATATTATCAAGTTTAGAATAGTCCTGCTCCTTGATTTCTTTGATTAGATTAGATTACTTACAGTGTGGAAACAGGGCCTTCGGCCCAGCAAGTCCACACCGACCCTCCCATTTCTTCTAAAAGATATTGCTTTAAGAAATTGCCCTAAATATATTTAATGAACTCAGTTTCCAGGCTGTCTTTGCTAATTTGATTTGTGCAATCTCCATAAAGACTGGAGTCACATCTTATCTCTTGATCATGCAAACGGTAATAGAATTTAGGGGTCAGTTTCTTGTTGGGGTTAGTTGGCTCAGTTGGCTAGATGACTAGATTAGCATGAATTTAATGCCCATATTAGCTGTGGTAGTCTGTGGAGACAAGGTACCCTCCCTTATCCCATGTTTGACATGGAGTGAGGCCCCTCTAGCTATGTAACTAATTGTCTCTTTTTTTTAGTGGAGAGATGCTTATGGTTCTTTGTTGACCATGGCTAATTACAATTTCCTTTCTTAGTTGAGCAATGCATACCAGTACAGTGCATTTATTACAGAGCTTGCCCAAATTTTGATCCATTAAAATTAATAGGCGTAAAATTGGACAGACTGTATAATGAGTGCACTAACCTCTACAATCACTATTCTTTTATTTGTTGTTAACATGCACAGTTCTTTGCCAGGATTGCAGAAGTGAAAAATTATGCCTAATGTCCCTTAATAAAAAGTATGACTTTGGAATGTGTCAACGTGAACAGTATCTTATATTTTTACAATCTGTATATATCATTTTTATCGTACTTCCACTTTAAGTGCTTTAATGTCCATTTATGCTAGTTGTCTTCCTTTGACATAATTGAAGTAAAATGAAAGTCCACTGCAGACAGGTGATCTCTTTGTAGATGAGCTGCAAAAATAATAACAGAGCTATTAATGTTTCAGTAATTGAGCATATATTTCTGAGTATTTCCACTTGCATACTGGAGTATAGCAACAAAAGTAATATTACTTGATAAAACAAAAAAAATAGTTTCGAGGACAATTTTCTGTCCCTTTATCCTAATCGTTTAACCCCGCCATGAATTTTATTCTTAATGCTGTCCTACAGACAGAAAATGGATTAAAAAACTTGTGAAGATTATACTCATAAATGAAATGTATAACACAGAACAATTTCAAAAATTCTGGGTTTTGAAAGACAATTATATTTCCACTTAAATAATTTATTTTCAAAAACCATATCCAAGAATTAGAAGTATAAATGACAGCTACTACAGGCTAGTATTCAGGAATATTATTTATCTCACTTAGTAGCTGTTCTTTTCCAATCAGAATAAAATATTTTTCCTTTCTTTCCCTCAACTTTCCTGTTACTTATTTTAGACAATGAATTAGAGAAGTGTGAAGTCTTTACATTGCTGGTGGGGATAAATAAAAAAACTAAATTAGCAAAGGATTGCATTGATAAATTCCATCTGTTTGCTATCATCTTCAATTGACACACTGAGCATAAATAAATACAAAAGTGGCTTAATGATGAAAAGGTGTTTTACAGTATTTTGTTGTTTAAAATTAATTTCAGAATCTAGAATTTTTGACGCACCTTCTTTGTGGCATCCCCTACAGAATATAAACTATTAAACTTTCTTTAACTCTTTTAAGCATTTTACTTCTGACAGTCTATCTGGTGCCTTTGGTGACCTTGTTGCTGAAACGAGAAAATGTCTCTTCTTTTTGCTATATTTGTTTCATGTGCTCATGAGCTATGAGCCTTGGGCTGCCACCATACAAGTTGGCAGGCACTCTGCTGGCACAGTTCTGTCAGCAATACACTTCATCCAACTGCTGGGAGGTTTGGATATACAGCTGGGAGTTATCTGTCATCCAGTTTTCTTTTCCTCCCTGTGGGTAAGTGTTGTGTGGCTTGTTGGTGCAGCTGCCTCATGGCATGGCCATGATCAGAAACTCATGCAGTGGGAAACCATGGGCATTCATGCATGACATACTACTTTGTGGCACACTTCATTGCCCCTTATAAATAAACTGATTTTCTGCATCAACAAACTTTTTTGATTGCTATACGTATTTTAAGAACTACATTTTGTTATTTGTTCACAAATATTTGTGTTTATATTAGTTTTATATTTAAACAAGCTACTTATTTGTGGATTTTCACTGTTACACAGCATGTATTACAACAGTATATCAATGCTGCATTCCTAACCATTACTGGATCAAACAGTACTCCTTTAGGCAATTCAGTAGCTTGATCATGAGAGCAGGGGAACTCAATTGCAGGGATGAGTTTCAGATATTTGCAGCCAGAGTTCCCTTGCAGAATAAAACTTTATCAAATGCAGACATTTTAAGGTGCACAGTATGATTATGCCATTAAATTAGTAATTCCAGAGCCCGGACTAACCATTTATTTGAGCAAGCTCAAATCCTTATGAATTCAATTTGAAAAACTATGGAAATAAAACCTGGAATATAAATGACTGCAATCTTATAGAGTTGAGTCTTAGCTGCTGTTCTTCTTAAAAGCAATTTGATTCAATTCTGTTGGCTTCCAAAGGCCAACTGGTACCTTGTCAGTACAACTAAGGATGGGGCAATAAATATAGCCTTTCAAAAGACATTTGCATCCTGAGAATTAAATTTAAGAATCATTGGAGGTTTATTTGGAGGACTAGTTAGTAGCTGTTCCTCCAACAATACATTTATGTCTGCTTCTTGGAGGACCTGCCAAGGAATAGGGTTGTACACCCTGCAATTGTCTCAGACTGAACCGCACAGTTTGTCACCTCAGCACCCTATTTGATCCTAAACTGTGCTTTAACATCCATATTTTCTTTCTCTCAAAGACTGTCCACCTCTGCCTCCACAATATTGTTCACTTGTACCCATTTCTAAAGTAACTGCACATACTGGAAATCTGAAACAGATGCAAAAACTCTGCAAAGACTCAGCAGGTCTACCAAAGTGTGTAAAGAGCAAAGATAAATGAACAGCTTCCTTTTGAATGGTGAACTGGAAGATCAGTGGTCAATGTTTCCTCTGTTTTCTGCTTCAATTTCTATTCTATTTTCACTGTCTTTTATTCTTTGAACATGTTTGAACTTCCCTTCCTTCACCTTTTTCTCAGAATTTCAAAGCTTGTGACTTGGACATTTAATCGATTATCTCTGCTGTGTTCACTTTTTTTATTCAGTTCCATAAAAAAAACTGTTCAAACAAAGGACCTAGACTTAAAATATAAAATTCTCTTTACATTTTACAGATACCAACAGACTTGCTGCATGTATTTTCAATTCTTAGCTACATTTGTTTTCCATGACTTCTGCATTGTGCCAGATTTTCAACAAAAACATGCTTGGCATTGTGAAGTAAACCTGTGATTAAACTGGTTTGGACTTTTCTGATAATGATCCCTTGAGGCAAAGGTAAGCATGTCTATTATCTGGGATATTTGGTAGGGTTCCAGTGTGTAGAAATTCTGAATGCCAATCTGGGTCGAGCATATTCTGTTGTAAACAAGACAGGATGCAGGACAGAATGAACATAGAACATAGAAGAATACAGCGCAGTACAGGCCCTTTGGCCCTCGATGTTGCGCCGATCCAAGCCCACCTAACCTACACTAGCCCACTATCCTCCATATGCCTATCCAATGCCCGCTTAAATGCCCATAAAGAGGGAGAGTCCACCACTGCTACTGGCAGGGCATTCCATGAACTCACGACTCGCTGAGTAAAGAACCTACCCCTAACATCTGTCCTATACCTACCACCCCTTAATTTAAAGCTATGCCCCCTCGTAATAGCTGACTCCATACGTGGAAAAAGGTTCTCACGGTCAACCCTATCTAAACCCCTAATCATCTTGTAATGGTTGAGCTTTGGAAGAATTGATGATTTGAGATTTTCTCTCCCTGTGTTTTCTCTCTGCTTCTGATACATAATGACTTTTGAAGGACATTGCAATTCTTTCCATTGTAAAGGATCACATATTTTTTCCTTTTTGGGAGTATCATCTGAAATGGAAGTTTCACCAGCTGAAATACCTGGTGAATTTTGTAACTTAGGAATATCAAGTGCTGCACATTTTTAGCTGTGCATGTCAATATTTCTTTTTGTAGCAGTGAGATCATTATTTTGAGACTGAATAGTACCAAGTGTCCTTGAGTTAAGAAAATTCAACCTGGCAACACCTCTTTAATTGGTTTGGCTGCAGTTTGTTACAAGGCTATAAGTTCAAGGGCAGCAGAGACATGTAGTGTAAACTGAAAATGCCTACCTCTTTCTCACTCCAGAACTGAAGAACTCAGGCATTTAAAAAAAGCTGAAAAGGTAGAATTCTAGCAAGAAAAGACCTAATTCCTTCAAATTTATTATTAAAGTGAAGATTATGGACAAAGGCATATTATCATGCTAAACTCAAAGGAACTGTGTAAGACACTTGATCTTCAGAATCGTATTTACTCCATCTATATCCATTATCAACTACAATACGTGTGTCAAACTCACTGTCTTGTCTGTCATAGTTTTTAATGAGTGTGTTTGTTTTTGGGGTTTTTGAAGGTTTAATTTACATAGCAGTAGATTAAACATATTTTGTTTACTCTGCTATTTTTTAAAGTTACTATGTTGCAACATTAAAGTGATTTTCTCCTAATGATGAAATCGTCATTCAGGCTGATTGATCAACCCAGTAATCTGACTGGGATTTTGTACATTTTGTGATACCTTGTAGAACAGTGCGGCATGACTATTGACTCACTTCTCCCAGATAAGTCATGATACCATTTAGTTCCACAAGGTGCAATAATTAGATTCCCTACAGTATGGAAATAGGCCCTTGGCCCAACAAGTCCACACGAACCTTCCGAAGAGTAACCCTCCCAGATCAATTCCTCTAACCTTTATTAACCCCTGACTAATGCACCTAACACTATGGGCAATTTAGCATGGCAAATTCACCTGACCTGCACATTTTTTTTGGATTGTGGGAGGAAACCCACACAGACACAAGGAGAATGTGCAAACTCCACAGAGATAATCACCCAAAGCAGGAATTGAACCAAGGTCCCTGGCACTCTGAGGCAGTAGTCCCAACCACTGAGATATCATGCCACAAGTGATCTTTATCAAACTTTTCTGAAGTTTTAGGGTCAAATAAAAATGCTAAATTTAGTCTTCTGTGTGTTGTTGTGCAGTTAATTTCACTGCTATGTCAACTCAAAGTGTAATGCAAAGTCTCCATAAGACACTCACTTTAGTACGTGAGTGTCAGATATTCTGATTACATGACCAGCTCAACTCAATTGTGGCTATTTCAATAAGATATGGATGTGTAATGTTTAAAGTTGACTTCAATTTTAATTGTAAAACTGAAGAAAATTACAATTATAGACTGAATTGAGAAAGTTAACCTAAAGGTTTATCAGTCTTGATTAATTATAAGACCATTCCAGGCACATGTATATTATCATGCATTTAACATTTTTAAAAACATTTATCATTGGAATTACAAAACAATGATAATCAATAAATGCAGTAATTCTTAGTCAATTAATTGTGAGATACAGCTTGAAATTTCTGGCTGACTGGAAGCAAGTGTCTTCTTCTGTTTTGTTGACTGAAGTTACCTTTCTGTCTTCTCTTCCTTCATGTGTACTGAACTAATGTAGGTTACTGCTTATTAACCTTCACTATCCATTGTCCCTGTGCATGATCAGAGGCATCCTGAACTTTAACTGGCATCTCAGTGGTGAAGAGTATATAAAATCAATTTCAGATTGGCTAAGTCATGAGCCAGATTCCTGATTGATTTCTTTAAACGTGATGGATACCTAACTGATATTAATTCTCACGACCTCCTGGATTGTTCCATAAAAAATTAAACACTTGTAGGAGCAATGCTTTTGCAGCAGCTTTTTCTTCCTAACTTACTCAATTTATAGATCTCCACAAGATAATAAGGTCCAATAAGTATGTAGTGTCACATTATAAGCACCCAAAATGTCAGAACTAATAGATCAAATTATTCTGGCAAATCTGAAAGCCTATCAGTGCATTTTACTTGAAAGAAACATTGGTGACTCTACAAATCTATTGATGCCTGAAAAAAGTTAACTGAAATTACTTTAAAAATACTACATTGACTACAGTGATTGGGACCAGGTTAACCTGATTAATGATGAGGTTCTTGATTAGGGTTGTTAACATAGGCCAATCAGGAACCTTGTACTTAATGAGGTCAACCTGGTCCCAATCACTACATTGACTTATTTTGTTCTCTGGAGAGGAATAATATATAGAAGTGTATTAAAATTATGGTTACAAAGTACTATTGCAAGCAGCACAAAAAACAGTCTCAAAATAATGGTATAAAACTAATATTACAGGTTTGTTGCATTCTTTGTTACAGAACTAATCAATTTTAACAATTAGCCATGTACCTGAGTAAAATTGTTTTCAACCTCAAAGCACTTTCACATTTGTAAGTCTGAGTTTGTGTTAGTCTTGTTAATAAAAACAGTTATAAAGCTACCAATGACCTCACTTCTGAACATAGTCATCTGGTTATTCTTTCTGATAGAAAATGTTTATCATCTGTCCAGAGTAAATAAGAACATACTTTAATATATTTGTTTGATGAATTGAAAATTATTTTTAAAATATTTATTTAAATTATTTAAAAATTATTTTAAAATAGCTCAATCCTACAGATGCCTGGCATGTCAGCTTGGGTGAACATCTTAATGTGTGGTAGTTTGTCCATCCATCTTATTTTCAGAAACTTCCAAAGTCAACCCAAGTGGACATGGTTAAGCTTCTTGAGGTGACCTTGGTACACAGTTCAAGACTCACATTGATAGAGCAATGCGAGTATGACTATTACTGTATAGACTTTCAGTTTGTTAGACACATTTATACTTCTTCATTCTCAAACACCTTTTTGAAGTCAAGACTACATTTACTTTGACTGTTGTCATATGTGTTTCATGTCTCACACAAGAACTTGAGGGTTCTAAGCTGTATTTGTAAAAATAAGTAAGTCCTCTGGGCTGGGTGGGATCTATCCTAGGATTTGCTGGGAAGCCAGGGAAGAGAGTCCCGAGCCTTTGGCTTTGATCTTTATGTCATCGTTGTCTACAGGAATAGTGCCAGAAGACTAGCAAGTGTTTCCCTTGTTCAAGAAGGGGAGTAGAGACAACCCTGGAAATTATAGAACAGTGAGCTTTACTTCAGTTGTGGGTAAAGGGTGATAATAGATAGGATTTATAATCATCTAGAAAGGAATAAGTTGATTAGGGATAGTAAACATGTTTTTCTGAAAGGTAGGTCGTGCTCACAAATCTTGTTGAGTTATTTGAGATGGTGACCAAACAGGTGGATGAGGGTAAAGCCATTAATGTAGTATATATGGATTTCAGTAAGGCGTTTGATCAGGTTCCCCATGGTGGGCTATTGAACAAAATATGGAGGCATGGGATTGAGTGTGATTGAGCAGTTTGGATCAGCAATTAGTTAGCTGAAGCAAGACAAGGAGTGGTGGTTGATAGGAAATATTCATCCTGGAGTTCAGTTTCTGGTGGGGGACAGCAAGGATCTAGGCAAAAGTGAAGACTGCAGTTGCTGGAGATTAGAGTGGTGCTGGAAAAGCACAGCGGGTCAGGCAGCATCCAAGGAGTAGGAAATTTTCCTGCTCCTCCAATGCTGCTTTACCGCAAGGATCTGTTTTGGGTCCACTGTTGTTTGTCATTTTTATAAATGACCTGGTTGAGGGCATAGAAGGATTGGTTTGTAAATTTGTGGATGACAGTAAGGTCAGTAGAGTCGTGGATAGTGACAAAGGATGTTGTAGGTTACAGAGAGACATAGATAAGCTGCAGAGCTGGGCTGAGAGGTGGCAAATGGAGTTTAATGCGGTAAAGTGTGAGGTGATTCACTTTGGAAGGAGTAACAGGAATGCACAGTACTGGGCTAATGGTAAGATTCTTGGTAGTGTAGATGAGCAGAGAGATCTCAGTGTCAAGGTACAAAGATCCTTAAGGTTGCCACCCAGTTTGATAGGGTTATTAAGAAAGCATACAGTGTGTTAGCTTTTATTAGTAGAATGATTGAGTTTTGGAAGCATGAGGTCATGCTGCAGCTGTACAAAACTCTGGTGCGGCCACATTTGGAGTATTGTGTACAGTTCTGGTCACCACATTATAATGATGTGGAAGCATTGGAAAGGGTTCAGAGGAGATTTACTAGGATGTTGACTGGTATGAAGGGAAGGTATTATGAGGAAAGGCTGAGGGACTTGAGGCTATTTTCTTTAGAGAGAAGAAGGTTGAGAGGTGACTTAATTGAGATGTATAAGATAATCAGACAGTTAGATAAGTTGGACAGTGAGAGCCTTTTTCCTCCAATGGTGATGGCTAGCATGAGGGTACACAGCTTTAAATTGAGGGGTAATAGATATAGGACAGATGTCAGAGATAATTTCTTTACTCAGACTAATAGGGACATGGAATACACTGCCTGCAACAGTAGTAGACTTGCCAATTTTAAGGGCATTTAAATGATCATTGGTAGGCATATGGACGCGAATGGAATAGTGTTGGTTAGATGGGCTTCAGATTGGATACACAACATTGTTTGCACAACATTGAGAGCCGAAGGACCTGTACTGTTCTGTAATGTTCTATGTTCCATAAATGGAGACATGCTTGTACTCACTTACAGTATAAGGTGATTTATGTTTCAATACTTACTAACACAGCTGTGAAGCAAGTTGGAATGTTTTGATGTCACGGAAGAACCAAATTAATGTGAGCTTCTGTTTTTATTTCCATTACCTATGGTACAGCATCACAGTAAATGCCAAAGGTTCTGCAAAAAAAATCACCAAAGATCTGGTTTCAGGCAGCAAACTCAAGGAGAAGAAAATATAACGACATCTGGTTTGATGCACTCAGACTTCAATAAACAGTATTGATTCTATCAAGAGTCTGTAAAGTGCACAATAAAAGTAGAAATCCCACAACATGATTTTCTAATAATTTATCATTTTTTAATAATAACACTCATCACAGTATTTCTGAGTGATTTGGCAGTGTTATCGGCATCTAAATTGGGAGTTTTGCACTATAGTCTGACATTTTTCGCATTCTGAAATCTTTACGGTTTGAAATAAAATCTAAAATTTAAACAAAGAAAATCTATAAACTCCGAGTGTCCTTGAAAATTTGATTTCAAAGATATTTAAATATAAATGTCAAGTTTGATATGTCCTGAAATTTAATTTCAACGTTCTTGTAATGAAAGAATTGGAGCAGTATTTTGTATAGTCATAATCTGTGGAGGCAATGGGTGATGACTCTTTCATTCTTCCAACCTCAATTACAGACTCATCCCTGATGGTCTCCTAAACTTTTCTATGTGATTATACCTCTGGTACCTAGTCTCAATTTCTGACAATACTCAAGTTAATTTTCACTAAGTGTCCTCATTCTATTGTAGCTGACACTTATGCAATTAAATCACATATACAACATATACTCATAGGACCTCGAGCTCTACTGAAATTAAATATAGCTCCCAGCACCTCATCCTGCCATGGTAGTCTTTGCACACAATCTGCCAAATATTTGAAATATTAAAAGGTTATCACCTTCATAAAAAGTGCTTTGAAAATCTTTCCTTTACTGACAAATAAATATAAATCTGACCAATTGCATCACTGATGCATACCTGATCATGACTATTGGAAATAATTTTAAAACTTCCAAAGTTTTCTAATACATTCATGGGATGTGGACATTGCTGGCTGGGCCAGCATTTCTTGCCCACTCCCAGTTTCCCTTGACATGGTGGTGGTGAGCTGCCTTCTTGAACTGCTGCAGTCTTTGTGTTGTAGATAGACCCACAATGCCATTAGAGAGGGTCTTCCAGGATTTTGACCCAGTGATATTGAAGGGATGACAATATATTTCCAAGTCATGACGGTGAGTGGCTTGGAGGGTAACTTTCAGTTGACGGTGTTCTCATGTATCTGCTGCCCTATCCCTTTCAGATGGCAGTGGCTGTGGGTTTGAAAGGTGCTGTCTGAGAAATTTTGGTAAATTTTTGCATCTTATAAATTGTAAAAACTATTGCTACTGAGCATCTGTGATGGAGAGAGTGGATGTTTGCAACTGGGAATAGGTAATCAAGCAGATTATTTTGTCCTGGATTGTGTGAAGCTTGTTGACTGATGGTGGAACTGCACTCATCCAGGAAAGTGGGGAACTATTGGTTGGCGTTTCATGGTAAACAGTGACCCCGATCAGCTCAGAGGCATGAAGAATTTATGATCTTCAAGAAACAAATGAAGTTTCCAATGGTTACAGTGAATGAGATTGATCCTGAAAAGGATTTAACATTTAAAATATCTCCCTACACTTTTGAAAAACTCAATATCTATCTTAATGATCTGCATATATGTTCACTTCCTGCAAACATCATTCATGTTTCCTGTCAAATTTAAATTGGCACCCTTTGGTTCAAAGTAAAAATATAATGAACCAGCATTCAAGGAGTAATGAATGTCCCAAACAAAAGTGGGGAAAGATACAAGCAGATTATTTTGTCCTGGATTGTGTGAAGCTTGTTGACTGATGGTGGAACTGCACTCATCCAGGAAAGTGGGCGGCACGGTGGTACAGTGGTTAGCACTGCTGCCTCGCAGCGTCAGAGACCCGGGTTCAATTCCCGCCTCAGGCGACTGACTGTGTGGAGTTTGCACGTTCTCCCCGTGTCTGCGTGGGTTTCCTCCGGGTGCTCCGGTTTCCTCCCACAGTCCAAAGATGTGCAGGTCAGGTGAATTGACCATGCGAAATTGCCCGTAGTGTTAGGTAAGGGGTAAATGTAGGGGTATGGGTGGGTTGCGGGTCGGTGTGGACTTGTTGGGCCGAAGGGCCTGTTTCCACACTGTAAGTTATCTAATATCTAATACAAGAATGATCAACACTCGGGGCTTGCTGGGCTTTGTAGAAAGCGAAACTGTAGTTTAGTGGTTATATTACTAGACCAGTAACCAGAGGCCCTGAGACACAAGTTCAAATCCCAATGGTGATCATTAAATTATTGGATTGTTGTAAAATTCATCTGTTTCACTCATGCCCTTTAAAGGGCAAAATCTACAGTAGTTACCTGGTCTGGGAACTCAGCCTCACATAACATAATTGACTCTAATTGTATTCATAAAGGTGGCTCACTACTACTTTCCACAAGGGTAATAAGGGATAAGCAATAAACACTGGCCTTAAATTCCATGAATTAACAAAAAAAGTCAGTAATTAAAAGATATGGAATACACAACACAAAAATTAGGAAAGTAGTTAGAATAATCAGTGCTCTGAGTGTTCTGTGCATTATATGGCATATCATAAAATAGTGGATCTTCCAACAACAGTGGGATATGGGTTATTAATAACTTAAAAGCCACACACTTCTTGTATTTACCAAATTCATTTCCTGCAATACGACCCAATTATCATCTAAAATGTATTGATTTGCTCAAAACTGAAAGTAGAATTTAAGAAACAGGGAATGCTTAAATTAAAATTTTGCATCTGAATATAATGCTGGTCACATTTATTTTCACAGAACTGTCATATTTTTCTTATGCTTCAATGCATACACCTCTGTCATACCTGCATTTAATTATTGTCAAACTATTTATGCCTTCCATAATCCACCAGCCATAGGTGGCACTGTTACTTTTGCAAATGAACCTATCCACTAATTCTGAGTCTCTTTTGTTGCTGCTTCGAGTGTATTTTTTTTCAAATACAGTTTAATACCATTATTAAAGATATAATTTAGATTCTTTTTTTCTCAGTTTATGAAACAGAAGCAGGAAAGAATAACTTTAAAAATTAGATGCATATATCTTTTATTTTTACTGTCTATGTGCCATTCTGCCGAAGGCCATTTTCTCCTCTGCAAATACGTTCAGTTATAATTCTCTCTGCTGGATCCTGAAAAAAATATTAATGCTATCTACATCCTATTGCATTTCATAGAAAAATTAAAATTTTATCTGAGTATAGCGCTACTAAATATTTAGGGAACTTTTAATCAATTTAATTAATCTCCAACACTGCTCTTTCGCCTATGTGTGGCTTTCTTACATCTATGCCCAAGATGCACATCTGTAAAATCATCAGCCACAGTTGCTGAGATCAAAGAAGAAAAATATTTTTTTCTAACAATTGTGCGTGTGAATCAATTGGATAACCTTATTAAAAATATTTTCTACATGTGCCCAAGTCTTAGACATCTGCAGATTGCCAGTACTGGTCTGTGCTTGAGTGGGCATTGGCTATAAAGGAATTTTTTATAATATTTAGTTTACAGTCAGATTGCATACTTTCCTACTCATCCTCAAGTATTGGTGACAACATCATGCCAGCTGGAAAATAGCATATTTCTATTTTACATTTTCAGCTTGTGTAGGGCTTTAAGGTATTACCATACTTTTGCCACTGGATGCATTGGGGTAGATCTTTTCTCTGTGCCATGTTTTTGAAGGAATATATATTTCACATTAGCCTGATTAAAGTTGTGCATGAAATTATCTTTTGTAGTTTTAAACAATTTTGTTAACATTGTAATGCATAAATCCCCATCCATCTGGAAATGCATAGTTTTGAGCCTAGGAAGTGAAATAACTTTATGACTACAACTTTCACAAGAATCATTGGTTACAATTTTAAATGTGGTGCAGCAACCAGGTGCACTTTAGAACAACAAATACAATTCAGCAAAGTGGAGATAGGGCAACATTGAGATAAAATAAAAGCAGCAATGATCATTTTGAATGACAGAGGAGGCTCAAGGGGCATTATGACCTACTCCTGCTCTTCTTTCTTACATTTACATGTTAATAACTCCCATCATCTATTTGTAAAAACTTTGTCAATTAAACTGTAATGGAGAATAATTCTGAATTTGGCTATTTATTTAAACAAATAAAGTATGAACATCGTTATCCTTCTGTGATTTTTGAGATACTTTTCTAGTTGACATGTTGTCTAAGTGCGAAAGAGAACCATATGTGATAGTAGAGAAACAGACAGCAAGTCAAAGAATGAAGCAGGGAGAGGGAGATGCACTCACAAAAGGTGGGACTGAATTATAATTTTAACTACCAAGGGGAGGCTGGTTTGGGTGCAGGCAGGGAATAAATCTCCTAAAAGTGGTGTCAGATTGGGAACCTGTCATGATCAAGCCCATAAACTAAGCTGTATCTGTTGACTAAGTTAATATGACATGTAAACAAGAAATTAATTTGAAATATAACACATTTTGGTTTTTGCAGGCTGTCTGCAATGTGCCACAATGTGTAGTGATTGCTCAATGAGAATGACATGCTGCAAAGCTTTAGAGAATGTGGCCAGTACAGTGAAAGGTTTGAGTTTGCAAGATTAGTTCGAAAAGTCTATAATCACAACTTTGAGCATCAATTTAAATGTTTTGAAAGTGCCTCCAACAGCCTTGGAGCATGCTCACATTCCTTGCTGTCAGTCTTCACTACAGCATTTTGCTTATCAGCAATCTAGACCTCTGTAGCATCAACAAAAACAGCTACCTTCCCAGATACCATGTGCACACCACATGACAGAGAAAATTGACAGAAAGTTGCAGCTTGAAGGAGGCAATAGCCCAGCAGACTGTGTACCAACAGACCATTTCTGCCACTGTGCAATGTTGGTGGGGGAGTGAAGGATCTGAATCATCACTTCCTCATTCATTCCTACTCTCCATTCATTAACTCCCTCCACTGCTGACACTCGGGAGCTGAAGTGCGCACCATCTGTGAGATACACTGCAGAGGTTCACCAAAGCTCCTTAGGTAGCACTTTCAATACTCATAATGACTGCCATCCAGAAAGCCAAGGGCAGCAGTTACATGGAAATATCATCATCTGCAAGTTCTCTCCCAAGCCATTCATTTTCCAAAACATATCACTGTTCCTTCAGTGTCACTGGGTCAAAATCTTGAAACCCCTTCCTAATATCATTGTGGATGTTCCAACACTAGGTGAGTGACAACTCAACACCACCTTCTGAAAAGCAACTAGGAATGGGCAATAAGTGCTGGCCCAGCCAACAATGTCTCCCCAAACCCTGAATGAGTTTTTAAAAACTCTCTATTTCTGATCCAACTCAGACTAAATGTTGTCCCACTTACCTTTGGTGTAGTTTTGAGTAAAGTGCCAGGCCAGTCACCTATCCCAGTTGATGCAGTGTAGATGGCTCCAGGAATCCTTAAAGCCAGTAATGAGGAGGATTAGTGCTGCAACCATCCCTTGCTTTTCAGCAGTAAGTACTATATCTGTGTTTTAAATGTCCTTTATCTACTTTGATAGCTAATAAGTGAAGGTCAAGGTTAAGTGAGAGGCTTGGATAGCAAGTAAATGTGGTATGGAGAGAGAGGATGATGCCAGCAGCATGAATGGGTTTTGTGTTTGTGAAGTGTCAGAGTCCATTGGGTGCAGGGGAACTGGTGGGGGTGGGAGTTGAAGGTGGGAGTCAGGTTTCTTTGGGCTAGTAGCAGCAGGGGGAGGGGTTATGGGTCAGGTCAGGTGTTATCGGATCTAGGAGGGTTGTTGTACACAGTGAGGGAGCTGGAGGGTCCATGGGGAGTCAGGGTCAATTGGGAAATGGTGTCTGATCCAGGGAAATGTCAGGAGAGTGGTTCAAGTCTGGGAGGGATGAGTGGATGTTTATTGAAGCTTGGGCTATCAGTTTTACAGTTAGCTAGGAGTTAAAGCAGATTTTAATCCTTCTAAGCTTTCCTGGCTAATTATTCAAGTAAATGAGTCGGAAGTCATGATCAGAGCTTCCTGTGGCCTTCTGATCCTCCAGCATCAGCCCAGTGCAGCATGGGAAAACATCAACTGCTTGATTTTCTTCCTCTTTGTACATTCTACAGCAGATGCCTGGTATCACATCAAGCAGAATCCACTGGGATCAACTTCATCAAGTTGATAATGGTATACATAGAGTGTTGAGCAAACTTGCTCCATTTCTCTGTCACCCATCAAACTTGCTATCACCGACAGCCTGCACTGAGGATGCCTTCCTATGTTCAGTGCCTCTTACCTGATCATCTATATTGGCAGAGTGATTACTACACTCTCTGAATAATTTATCTCATGGGTGGTGATGTTAGCCAAATATAACCTTTCCATTTGTTCATCTTGATTCACAGTCGATGTGCTAATGCTGGCAATGCACTGGTCAAGAGCTGATCCTACCATCCTCTCAAGCTTACGTAGATTTGCTCATATCTGATTTGTCAGCAGGTCATCAATTCCAAAAGCTCTACTGGGAGCAGCCGCGACTCGTGGTACTGCAGAAGGCCTGAAGCACCAAAGATGGAGGAGGCACTGGATTTAGGCTGAACATTGTGCTCTCAAGCAGACCTCAATGAAGTGGGAGATATCACTACACAGATTGACTGCTTGACATACATTGTGCTTGTTGCTAGAATACAAGCTGAGGAGAGATAAAGCCCTTAGGTGTCTTTTTATTGGTCATTTGTGATACTGTATTGGTTTTCAGGCAGGAAAGTCAACATAGTCAGTGGGTCCTGGCACAGTAAGCAAAGGATGATTTAATTGGACACAGTGCTTGAGTCATTAAATCTTTATTGCTACTGAATGTGGGTCCTTGGCATCATATTCACCTTGTTCACAACTCACAGATTTTTCAGCTGTGCTTGCATTGTTTGGATGATTGGGCTTTAACATTTGACTGTAAAGTAAAGATTTCTCCTCTGCTTTTCTCAGGGTCAGGCATGACCTCCAGGGGAGAGTCATAGAACAAGGGCGCAACATCCCCCCATCTTCCTTCCACCTTCTGCATTCAGGTTGCTTCAGAATAAAACCTTTCTGCACATTTCCACAATGATCCCATTAAATGCAGAACCTTAGGTTTTTTTGGCTAAGCCTGAGTCATGTATGTGATTTTTGGAAAGGTTCTTACAGTGAGTCTGGGCCAATTTCTCACTGTTTCTTACCAAAAGTGCCTCATTGATTACCAACAGAAAGCTGTTGAGGCCAGGTCATTGAATATATTTAAGATGGAGATAGATAAGTTATTGATTGTCAAGGGGATCACGAGTTACGGGGAGAAAGTGGGAGAATGGGTTTGAGAAACTTATCAGCCATGATCGAATGGAGGAGCAGACTCAATGGGCTGAATGGTCTAATTTCTGTTCCTATGTCTTATGGTCTAGTGGTCTCAACCCACCTCTATAGCATCTCTCTCATTCAATTGTATTCTCATCTTGCTAGGTGCCATTCCCAGAACAACTTGCCATTCTCAGGTGATCTGTCGGCATCCCTTGTAGCTATGCCAAGTTGTGTATGGGAACATTCAGTATTAATCTGGAATGCCTGGCTTAGTTCCTGATATTTAATCAAAACATGGCACAGAAGGGGAAATTTAACGCTCACACTCAAAGTACTTTGAGCCTATCTCCATGCTCACACTATTCCTGCTCGCCTTGTCATTCTACATTTTGTCCAGCCAGAGCTGTTGGGCTCACAGTACTTCTGGCTTGCCTTGCTGTTTAGCACAGGCGCACACAGCCAGGAAGCTTTTCATGGTTGTTAGCAGGCCTCAGTCGAGTCAGGGGAGAAAGCTTTCGGTCAGTGGGTCCTGACACAGTAAGTAAAGTTGGGCCGCTGATACCTGTCCAGGGACTTGGACACAGTCAGTCAGCCACTTAGTGCCGTCAGAGTCAAGCTGTTCTCCTCACAAGGGGTGAGGAGCCAAATGTCTGTTGGCACAACTATTACTTTTGGAGTGGATGGGGATGTGTCCTGGGTAGGCAGCACAGAGGCCATGCAGGATTAGTGGTATCTAGGGTTGGGGTGGGTGAGAACAAGTAAGGGAAGGATTAATGAGAATGGTACAGCATGTGTCTTGGTGGCAGTTGGGTGCAGCAGCAGAGATAGAGTGAGTGTGAGGTATCGGAAAGAAAATGGCGGCAGTTACCCTGGTGGCGTGGAGAAAGCCATTGACCTTTTTCTAACACTGCTCTGCATTCCTCGAGATGACTGAGACTGCACTGACCCAGCCGGCTTCGTGTTGTGGCTTCCTCTGTTGGTCCTGAGAAAAGAGGAAGTCTTGCCTCTGCAATAGCCTGTCCAGGAAGGTCTCCAGGATCCTACTCATATAATTTCCACCATCTGTCAATTCTAGGGCAAATCTCAGGAACTGTGCTTGACAGCTCTGGATTGACAAGTATGTCGAGGGTTTTATTTTTAAAAAGATAGTGCATATGCAAGGAATACTGGTGAGTTTTCCTGGGAACGATGTGCGGTAAGATGAGGCTGGAATTGGACATGATGATGCCATAGGGAGGGGCAAGTAGTTAATGAGGCGAGTTTGGTAAGATACAATGAGAAAACCCACTGGGTCTCACAGTGCAAACACCTCCAAAAATCAACTTGAACTCAGGTTTTAACAAAGTGTAGGCAACTTTTCTGATTATGAGTTAGGGGTGAACATGGGAAAGTTGTTGAGTGAGGGTGGAGTCATGCAGGTACAGAAAAGAGCAGAGAATGAGTTTGGGCATGGAGGAAAGGATGTGGCAAAGGAAGGCGTCTGCTAGTTAATAATAACAATGCCATCAGTGGGTATAAGCAGAATAGGAAGCTGTTCAGGATGTAGCCACCAGGGAAGTCATCAGAAAAGGTGGGCATGACATGTCACCATGTTTTCAGGTCAATTTGTAGATATCAGAGAAACAAAGCCTGCGATAACTCAGATTGTTCCAGAAAGCGGGCACTGAAATATATAGGACAATGCAGCAAAACGTGCATTCATTTGAATTTGGCTGAAACTCTCCATGCCAGTGGCTGAAAGGTGATCACAGCACTCAGTATAATTTTACCATCAATGTTTTCCAGAGTTTGATGAAAGACATATGTGGCTTTTCACAGGCTGCCATAAATAGATACATAAAAGAGGTTACCAACACACCCTCATTCCACAGGTAGGGACAACCAGTGAAGAAAGGTTTTGGACTTCTCAGCCAGTGCTCACTTCTACAGAGTGCAAGGAGTCATTGACTTCACTCCTGTAGCCACTATAGCCCTCTGGGGCCAGCCAGCAGTATTTGTGAAATGCCAGGCCCTTCACTCTTGAATGTGCAGCTGGTCAGCAAACACAGGAACCAATAGTTCGTGTCCATGTTTCTTTCCCAGCAAGCTCTCATGACTCATCTCCAGAGCTTTTTGAGGTCCAAGACCAGATTGATATTAGGGTCCACTTTTGAAGAGCCGTCCCATCTGCTTAACAACACATATCTTCCAAGCACACCATCAGCATTTTATATTTCAATTAGAAAAGCACAGGAGCCAGTTCCCAATATATGAGTGGAAGTGCCACTCGCTCTGGTTTTGTTGTTGCAAATGGCTTGACAGATAAAATAACACTATTTAACATGGGATCAGACTATAGGGATTTAAATAGGGAAACAGGGTGGAATTTAAAGCCCTCCCCATTCTGATTTTGATGGGGACAAAACTTAATTGAGTGGAAGGGTGGTGAGTGAAGACCCTGTAACCTTCATGCCTCCACCCTAATTAAGTGCAAAGAAGGAAGGTCCATGGATTGGGTGTGGTGATAAGAGGTTTGTAAGGGTTGTCTCTCATTCAGAGGCACTCACTGCAAAAGGGAGGGAGCTGACATAGGGAATAGGTAAGTCCATTGAGAGCCACTCAGCTGTCCTTGCTACTGACAATGATCCCAGGCTCTGGATGGGTTCAGTCTTGGCAGAAGCTACCGCTGCTCTCAGTAGAGCCGCATTCAGGCTGAACTTGGAGGTGATTATGGTGCCCAGCTAGATGCAGAGTGGCATCAGGAGATGGGACCCGCTTGCTTGGTGCTAGCCACAAGGACACTTAGCAGATATGAAGGGAGTGCTTTGTCTTGTCACTTAGCCGACAGCTCATCAGACACTGGAAAACAGAAACGATTCACCATTTCAACACATATAGCACTGGGCCAGGCGTTAGTTTGTCCACCTCACTTCAATTCTGATCAAATATTTTCAAAAATCAAATGTTGCTACAATGAGTCTGACAACTGGGTACTGGCAAGCACCAGACTGTTCCAGTTTGCCCAAAAAATTTAAATTGAGTTGTCAACTGTACATGCTGTTAAGAAGATACTAATTCCAGTAACAGGGCTGCATGCAGGTTGCCTCTTCCCACCACCCTGCCAGCCCTTTCAGAATTTGAAGCTGTCCTGGAAGATATGAGAAAACCTCTAATACTAAGATTTTCAAATCGGATGTACACCAGTGCCTAATATCACTTTCATTGAGCAATCAACCTTTAGTGTCTAGAACTGTTCACAATATTCCAGGTGTGGTCTAACCAGTAGTTAATGCCACGATTCCATCAGCTTTCTTGATTATTTTCTGTCCCTGCTCATGTATCTTTAATAATCTATTTACGTGGACTCCATGCACATCTTTGAAACTCCAGCGTTTTTGTTTTAGCTTTTCATCATTAAGAAAGCATTCTGTTTTATTCTGTTTAGGACCAATGTGGATGATCTTACATTTGCCGAAACTGATATCCACATTTGGAAATCAGTCCATGTGTCCTCTCTCTCAATGCTTGACATAGCCCTAGTAAAGATGTAAGTCATTTCCATTCACACCATTTTATAATGAAACAAAGCTTGATGACGTAGTGCTTACACTACAAAAGCAAAACCACGGACAATTGTCCTTTTGATTCACCAAATTGATGACTTTTTTTAATTAACTAACATTTTTTTTTACAGCAATTACTTATATACTTTACAAATGGAGGTACAGTACTTACAGCAACTCCATTATAATGAACAGAATGAACCCATTCCTCTTACAAGGGCAGGATGTAAAAAGCCATCGCAACCATCACAAATATTCCTGAAATATTATCATTTTTCACTGAGGCACCAGGAATAGTCTGTGACACTATTCAAAGTGCATAAAGAATCTGGCGCTATTACAAAAAAATATAAAATTAAAATCCAGGTCTTCAATAATAGTAAAAAAAAACCACTGCTCTTCTATCAGTAAGAATCTGTAATAAAAAGAGTTTGCATATAAAAAGCAATTCAGAGAAAGCTTTGAAGGTTCCCTTTCAAAGCTGCTCAACTTTATAGAGTATCAGGGGATTTGTGTTATTAATTGAAGTTAATTTTCTAGGATATCAGTTTTCTGTGCACGTGGGAAAGATTGATAGCCTCTTCAAATCTCAAGAGTGCTGAAAAATGACACTGTTCCATCACTGAGTGCCTTTACTGTTATCATCACAAATCAAATTATAAACATTGGGACAACCTTTGCAAAGTCTGGCTTCAAGAGATTTCCATAAGATTAATTAGGCGGCCAAAATGAAGGTGGTAAAATAAGGGGGCAATTCATTGCTAAGAGAATGGGAAGTCAATACAACAATGGGTAATTAGTGCGGGCAATGGATTCTCAAAGGCACAGAGGACACTGGACCCTCTTTCTCTCTGATGTTTAGTGCTGTATTGTGAACCCCTCATTTAATTAGTGCACTTTGATACCCACAGGAGCTTTAAGCTCCAGGGCATGCTAAACACTGACTGACACCGAGTGCTTCTGCCTTCTTCCAGTCTAATTAGAAACACAATGAGCTGCAAAGAAAATGTTTTACTCAAAGACTTTCGAGAGATACTGCTGCCAGGAAACAATGATTTATTTTACGTGTGTGCTGGTATTTTTATTAAATATTTTTCAAGTTGCACGCCAGCCAAGTCCACTGACATATGCACATTGATCAATATCTTCCAATTTCTCTAAGTAAACATGCTTATACAGTAGGTTTATAAGAAGATTCCGATCAAAAGAAAGTGTGCTCCCTCGAGAAATCATTTAAAATTAGACTCATTATTCGAAATAAATTGATGTGCTATATTTCCAGTTTGTTGTAGAAATTATGCTGATGACAAAACTTAGCACAAGGGCATTAGGTGGATGATGAACTATTCATCTACAAATAAAAAGAAAACTGGATATTAAAAATTAGGATGGCCAGAATTAAAAGATCAAACTTCTCATGTGTGTAATCTTCTCATGAAAAATAACAATACCATTTCATTTGAAATTGCAATTGAGTTAGAATGCGCTCATGCTCCTGTAACAAAAAGCACAGGAAACTCTAGTTTTAAGATAGCCATGTTTGCTTTACTATGAAAATCTTAAAAAGCCAGCTAGATTTGCCATGGCTTACCATTAGCTGTCCTTTCAGCTATACAAAATGTACCTGCCCATTTTTAGACCCCTTCTAGAATTTTCACTAGCCCCATGTACTCTTTAAAACTCTGCAATGGCCCAAACAGTGGTTCTTACAGGGACCATTCGAGGCAATATGCCACCTGCTTCCGCACTGAGACTCTAACTGTTGTCTGTGGCTATGTGCACACCTGACAATTGCTTTTCCACTTCCACCAAACTGGAGAGCCTTGGCTGTGGTCCAAGTCAGCTATAATTAATAAACTGCATTTGTCCGCCCAATCAGCATACAGAAATCATCACAACTATAATGTTGAAGTCAAGAGATTAATCCTCTCAGGTCTCTCTGTTCTGAATGCCTTAGCTGTTGATGCACAGAGGATGTCCAATTTTACATTTTAAGGAATTTAGGCTTCACAGTGACTAATTTAGAACCTAAGTAGCAAATATACCCATAGAATGTATTTTCTATTTCTAGCAAACCAGTGCAGTCAGTGAAGACAGAGGATTATTAGAATTGTTCCAAAAAAACTACTCAACAAAGAAATTCTCACTTGTGCTATTTGGAGTGCTAGTTTGAAGACGATAGGCTCATGTCTGAAAAGGAATAAAAAATTGATCTTTACTTAATGGACTACAAAACTCTGCCCTAAGAAAGCATGAACAATGGGAAACACTCAAAATTTGGAGGCAGTTAATTTGTTAATTATGCACATATTAGTATGTTAAAATTATCAAAATAAAAGCAAATTACTGCGAATGCTGGAAAGAGAAAATGCTGGAAAATCTCAGCAGGTCTGGCAGCATCTGTAAGGAGAGAAAAGAGCTGATGTTTTGAGTCTAACTGACCCTTTGTCAAATGATCGTCTGAAATGATCCAGAAATCCAGACATTCATATTAATGGCAAAATTGCATCTGATCAACTCAAAGGTTCCATGGAAAAGAAACAAACATTCTAACCTCACCTTGAAATGTGAAGTACTGAAACAATATCAATGCATCCAGAATGAAATTTCTCATAACTTGCCGACATACAGAATGTCAGAGGTTTACTTCAGATTGCTTTAAACAAACTTGGGAAGATCTCTAACAAGTTTAACACAAGTACCAGACAGAATTTAGTTCTAAATACTTACCAACCAGTGTAATGACTAACTGAGGGATAGATAGAAGACGACACATTCCAAAGATTCAAATGAGTTGCAGTCATTGAGACTTTAGCGAAAGACAGCCATGTCAGAATGACCTTAAACACGGTTTTATTTTCAGAGCTTCTACTTAACATACATAGTGTAAAACATAGGCAGCACATTTCTTCTATATTGACAGCAAATATAAAACATTGCATTGTGTTTATATTATAAATATATCCCTTAAAATGAGAAATATTAATAAATTAGCAATATTCCTACCAATAATTAGTTTTGCCCTCCTATTTCTAAGTCTTCTGGCTTGCTATCCAAAAGCTTGCTTTTTACATGAAGGATTCATATTTGAATTTTAGTATGGCCAGGAGCTTTAGTACTCACACTCATTTTGGCTTAGCACAATTAATACTTTTTCTGGGTGACAGATATTGCTACTTAAACATGATTAACATGCCATGGATCTACCATAATTATTATGCACAGGATATACTCATGATTTGTTCCACCTTCTCTTCTGCCACTTTGTTGTCTGAACCAATCAAAATCTGGTGATACCTTTGTACTGGAGCTAAATTTGCTTGGAGAGCTTTGGATGTGTCCTTTTCCTCAATATCAATGTGAAAAGTCATTGTAACTCAAAAGGTCTCTATAAATCAAGAATGATTTGGGAGAAAGGTTAACTGCTCAAGTTCATACATCCAAAGGCTATGTGTTTGCTGCAAAATACACAGAAGTATACAATAATCCATGTATAGAGTTTGAAAGGCTATATAAAATAGAATCCCTACAGTGTAGAAATAGGCCCTTCGGCCCAACAAGTCCACATCGATCCTCCAAAGAGTAGCCTACCGAGACCCATTCCCCTTCTATCCTATATTTACTCCTGACTAATGCACCTAACCTATACATCCTTGAACTCAATGGGCAATTTAGCGTGGCCAATTCACCTAACCTGCACATCTTTTAGATTGTGGGAGGAAACCCACACAGACATGGGGAGAATGTGCAAACTCCACACCAATGGTCACCTGAATTTGGAATTGAATCCAGGTCCCTGGCACTGTAAGGCAGCAGTGCTACCCACTGTGCCACCTTATATATTTATAAGGACAGCACATTAACATCACCCTTACTGGAATTCTCATCATCTGGTCACAGGTATTAGCAAATCATGGACACATTGCCAGGATTCACCATCAATTCAAATCATTGAAAGTAAATGAATGGATGGGTTCCTCACCATGATAGCAAGCTGATAAATGTCTGTTAATGTATTAATCAAACAACAAAATGTAATGGGATAATATATTGGCACAGATTTAGAGGTGCTAATAATGGTAAAACTACTGGTACTCGGCAGCTTTTTTCAGCTAGAACTGGCTACAAATTCTGGTGTCTACATATTCACAGAATAGAGTAAAAATCCAGAGATTGTCACTGATACTATACTTTTCCTAAAAGTACACAATTGAAGATACTCTAACCTGCAATCAGTGGTAGATCAACTGAATTGAGAGCTTACACTCTTAGGTAGTTAATCTTATTGTAAAAAACACCTTGAAATGTTACACCTATTTGAATGCAATGTAATTGAATTTTTAATGGTGTATTAATGTAATAATTATTGTTATACACCATCAGTGACCCTGAAAATTTAGTGCTGCAATTGTGAAATGTCAAATTTCTCCCAAACAATTAAAAAGTTCTACACTTGTCTTCTTTTTAAAAAAAAGTTTGCTTATCTTTAGTTTAGCTTCTATCACACAATCGAAGCAAACTATTTATTTTATGGTTTGGAAATTTAAGTTCTAGATGAAGAATATCAAGGGCAGGATTTTCTCTCTGAGGGTGGGAAACTGAGGTTGGCTCTGATTCCAGGAACTGAATGCACATCAGGAGGCGAAAGCCTGGGGGGGATAGTTTTAGTTCCTTTCCACCTTCATTCCTGATGGACCCTCAGAATCTCTTCCAAAGCGTTTAACCTCCTGGTTTGCTGGGGGTGAATACGTCAATGTGATTTGTTGCTTATGTATTTGCTGACACTGTTGTCACTGCTGTGCCACAAGATAGTATCTTGGTTTAGTCCCAGATTTGAACCACTGTTTAGATAGGGAAAACCCCATATCACAGAGATTGCTAAATCTTTGTGGGTAGTTCTTTTTGAATTCTGCACTGAAGGCTGTTGCTTTGTCACTGAATGTAAAATCTGGACCTATGTAAAGTTGCACTCATTCATCATGAATCTGTAGAATATAGCAGAGCAGAATACTTAAACATTTTGCATAACATTTAAAATTTTATATTTGTTATGTACTGTACAGATAAAGTACAATGCCATTATTTAATAGATGCTACATAAATAACTTATTTTGTAATGGAATGCAAACAAATCCCATACATAAAGAAAATGAATGCAACATGATGAGATTTATAAAATACTTGAGTTAACCCTAGTCTAGTTTCTGAATATTCCTATTATTTCCTAAGGAACATTTGTATCTTCTAAGGTTAAGGATACAGACAAAAAAGGTTCAAAAATAAGCAATCTACAGACATTTGCTTGCTTGTACAGAAATTGAATATTGCGAGAAAGAGAGACATGTTATTGAAGTTTTTCATCATACATGCATCAAGAAAGATACATAGAGTCATAGAGATGTACAGCATGGAAACAGACCCTTCGTCCAACCCGTCCATGACGACTAGATATCCCAACCCAATCTAGTGCCAACTGCCAACACCCGGTCCGTATCCCTCCAAACCCTTCCTATTCATATACCCATCCAAATGCCTCTTAAATGTTGCAATTGTACCAGCCTGCACCACTTCCTTGGCAGCTCATTCCATACACGTACCACTCTCTGCATGAAAACGTTGCCCCTTAGGTCTCTTTTATATCTTTCCCCTCTCACCCTAAACCTATGCCTTCTAGTTATGGACTCCCCCACCCCCAGGGAAAAGACTTTGTCTATTTATCCTATCCATGTCCCTCATAATTTTGTAAACCTCTATAAGGTCACCCCTTAGCCTCCAACGCTCCAGGGAAAATAGCCCCAGCCTATTCTGCCTCTCCCTATAACTCAAATCCTCCAACCCCGGCAACATCCTTGTAAATGTTTTCTGAACCCTTTCAAGTTTCACAACATCTTTCCGATAGGAAAGAGACCAGAATTGCATGCAATATTCCAACAGTGGTCTAAGCAATATCCTGTACAGCCGCAACATGACCTCCCAACTCCTGTACTCAATACTCGGACTAATAAAGGAAAGCATACCAAACGCCTTCTTCATTATCCTATCCATCTGCGATTCCACTTTCAAGGAGCTATGAACCTGCACTCCAAGATCTCTTTGTTCAGCAACACTCCCTCAGACCTTACCATTAAGTATATAAGTCCTATATATGAATAGTAAAATTTTAAAGGACACCACTATTTTCAAAGTTTGTGCGAAGATTTGTAGCTCGGGTGCTCGTTGTTGTGGTTCTGTTCGCCGAGCTGGAAGTTTTTGTTGCATGAGAAAAGTGCTGATGCTCAATGTTACTCTGTTCTTGGGTAGCACTTGCTAAACAGTTGAGAGTATATGCATTATATTGTCAGCTAATTTAAGATTAACATCAGGTTCACAATGTCACTCAATTACATTTTCTAGAAGCTATATATTCAATTATTCTTCAAACACAAAGCCCAAGCCCAGGCTTTGTATCATCTCTAGTTAAATGAAAGTAAGGAGAATAATAGTTTCCTGATGCATTCTCCATGGAAAGATCTCCATTAATCAGGGCTGATTTGCCAACCAATCACCACCATTTCCCTTGCAGTATGCTGTAATTTGTTGCTTCCTTCAAAATTGTTATTCTTGTGTCTGTCCTGATGAGTGCAAGAGGATAAACTGCAATAACCTGTCTTGCCTTTCAGCAATTAATTCTTCCTCCGATAAATATTTTATAATATTATGCTAACTTTATGACTTTGTCAGTTCAGTAATATATAATAGCATCCGAATCCTGGTAATTAAAATCAAAGGTATATTCATACTTTTCAACTGTTCTGTGCTCTCAGCTGTCCTGGGCTAAGCTGTTAGCTCGGAAATTGTGTTCTATCTTCAGGTGACAAAGCTGTCAAAACATTGCAGAACTGCAAATCATGAGTGTGCTTATTCTAGCCAATTTTGATTGTGAAATTGAACAGACAGTTATAAACTTTGTGGAGTGAATCAGATATGAGTGGTATGCCTTTTTAAATTCTGCTTCCTTCAGTATAGCAATGAAATTTGCTCCACTGTCTGGTAATTCTGACTTCTGACTTCTGAACATTGAGATAACATTCAATAGTGAATATCATTAGAAATTCCAAAATTTGTGCTGTTTTATTTTACACTACAAACCTCACCAGTAGTATTCATCTCAAACACTGTTAAGGGTCCTTGATTTTACTTTTTTCAAAGGAGTTTTGCAAATTTGTAATTGCTTATTCTTCTTAGGAAACTAATACAACATCGCTAGATTAAAATACTGACGTTTAAAGCCAGGATTTGTGTATTGCAAGATTTAACAGAATGTGACTCTAAATTAGATCAGTTCAGATATCAGAATTATTCCCTAGTATCATATCAGACAAAAAGGAGCTCACACTATTCTGTTTCAATAATGGTTGACTAGTATTTGGAAATAACCAGGTCAGTCTGGTGCAATAAGCTGTCGATCTTTGTATAGTTAAAGTGATTTCATCTTTTAGATTGTATGGAACAAAACATGTCCCATTTTGTCTTTTTATTTAGTAATACTTATTAATTCAGTCACTACAGAAAGTGAAAGGACATTCAAGTTCAGATTCCTGCATAAAGGTGACTTAATGCAATGTTCCAAATGATATGATTTAATGGCTGATGAAAATATTGATTCAAACTTAAGCAGTGTTGTGTGATCTAAGCAATTCGACGTTACTGACAGCTTTTTAAACCTGAGAGCCGCGATTTTCAATATCCAGGAAATCCAGGTATTTTTTTCTGGCAGGAGGAACATTAATGCAGATTCACTTTACTCCAAATGAAAGGATTGGCCCAGATTTTCATGGAGCCTTGGAATTTCATGCGCCTGTAAAAATGGTGGGCGAGATTCAGTTTTACAAATCAGACCCGCATTTCCAAAAGATATTCGTGTTCCCAGGATTCAGTGGTAGTGACGGTGTGGAGTGGGGATGTGTAGAGTGGTTAGGCGGGGGAAGTTGCTGAGTCTCTTGTGTGAACTCAACTGTGCTCAATTTAAACAGACTCCATTTTCAATGTGATGTCACCCTTATCTGGTAGTGTGTGAGTAATAATTTTTTTTAAACCAGATGGAAATATTCCTAAGAAGAGGATAAGGTCTGTAAAACGAGCAAGATGTCAATTTATTTAATTAACCTGGTCTTTAAAGAAACTTCCTGTGTCTGCATTGATAAATTGATCTAGCAGATTGCATAGCTGTTTGTTGACATAATCCCTAACTGCTTTCAACTGTTTTACACAATATATTCTTGCAGGTGGGGTGGGTAGGCTGCAAGTTCACTGTTTGATTGGCAGCTCCAAGAGGTTGTTAAAGGATTAGATATCTTTGATGTGCAGTTCATAATACAAATGTTTGTTTTTAAAAGGGATTAAATATTTGAGAGGATTTAAATGTATTGAAAAGACTTTTATAAATGTGAGATTTTCTTCATACAGAGAAGTCTATAACAAATATTCATTTACTTTAATCTCAATACGATTCCTAAGTTCTGTGAATGGTGGATACTGAATGAATTGACATGGTGTGCATACGGAGAGGGTGAGGGTGAAGGGGGTGAGGGTGAAGGGGGTGAGCGTGAAGGGGGTGCGGGTGGGGGTGGGGAGGTGGGGGGGGGTGGGGGGAGGCAGGTGCACATGAGTTGCGACTTGATTTTCATAGCGGCCATGCTAGACCATGTGAGTTTGGCATAGGAAACTTAATTGGCGTAGGGTTATAAGGGAGCAGGGGCTAAGTAGGGACATGGGAAGGTATAACTTGGCTTTTAAATTTTTTTATATAATCATGGGATGTGGGTATCGTTATCTAGGCCCACATGTATTGCCCATCTCTGATTGCCCAGAGGGTGGTTAAGGATCAATCACATTACAGTGGGTCTGGAATCACATGCTGGCCAGACAGGCTAAGGATAACAGTTCCCTTCCCTAAAGCACATTTGAGAACCAAATGTGTTTTTCCAATAATTGACAATGACTTCATTGGCATCATTAGACCCTTATTGAATTGAATTCAAATATTCAATACTTGGGCATGAGGAGTGGCTCAGAAAGTGAGTGATGTCAGGGTGAGGCTACAAGGTGGAATATTGGATGTTTAAGAAACCAACTGGAACAAAGTTCCAAAGAACCAAGGCTGTTATTTTTAAACAACCCACTTCATCAATCAATAGCCCCTGCACCTCCCTCTGATCTACATCAGTGGGTGACAGGCCTGATTCCATTCCGCATACCAGAATGAAGATCCTACCATTCAGAGAACGTTTTCCCAATGGATGCATTGTATTGGTGCACTTGCCTCAGGAGTGAAAATCCAGATCATTGTTTCAGAATCCATTTTGAAAAGAAACATGATCAGTTCAGAAGAAGAAAATACGAATGTATTTCCAAGAAATAGTACAACTTTATTATTCTCTCCCATTGAGATGACATTCAATAAAAGAATCACTAAATAGTTTAAAATTTATTCATCGAGGCTTAGCTCTTAGTACCCCACTGAAGTTTTTAATTTGGCCACCAGAATATCCAATGTAAATAAAGAACTTACAATTTCAATTTTATGTAAATATTTATCCATCTCTTATGAAATAAGTTCATTTAATATTTGAAACTTAAAGTACTTAATTTGATGTGGCAGTATTGCTTTTCAAGAGTGAAGAGACAGTCTATGTAAACATAAGCTTCTTGAAAGAGGTAGTAGACAGAAAGTTCCTGTTTTGTTATTCTGAAAGATATTACCAGGAGAAAAAAACTTGTGACTTTATGAGTTTTGAAGTGTCATAACAACAGAGAAGATTTACTGGGGTGCTGCCTTACATTCTTTAAAATATTCCCCCTGTTGAACCCAAGACTGTTCATCTAAGAATCAATTCTCAGGTACTTCAGAAATGTACCACAACATAAAATATGGATCTACAATGGAAAACCGATGGTTAATTCAAACAATTTATACACTGCAGACAGTATCTTCTTGTCCTGGATGCAGCAGGTTTGGCGATGGAAAGGCAACTTAATTGGATGAGACTATTAACCAGATTCTAATTTCCTTCCTGCCTCTACCTCAATTCAGTACTGGGTGGAAAGATCCAAGCTCAACCTTCACAGCATCAATAATTGAAGTACTTAGATGGTCAATAATTGATCCATTATAGATCAAGTACTGACCCATTCCTGCCTGGGCTGCAATTATCTAGGTGAGACGAAAATGTGTCCCCACACTGTGTCTGGTGGGATTGAGGATTCTTCAGTTTGCACTATTAGACACAATAGAGGGATTGTACATAGAGCAGGTCCTGAGTGCCACAGCCCAACCCTTGCTAGCAACACCCTTGTTCCAACATCCCCACCAGCCTCAATCACAGAATCCAGTTGCCCCTTAATAGTACTTACTTGACTGTTTGGTCCTCATGATCTCAGTTGCCCTTCCCACAGCAGCCACAACCTTCTCAGTGACGTTCTCAACTGCCCGCCTCTGATTGACCAAGGGATGAGGTATTCATCTACTGGGACTTGACTTGAAGAGTCTCCCAGTGATGCCTTCCAAACTGCCTGATTAGAGGAAGATACTGCAGATTTTGCTCAGTAAATTCAGCAAAAATGTCTCGCCACCTAAGCAAATAAAAAAATCAGATGCAAACAAAATATATTGCCCTCTAAGTAATACAATTTTGGAAAAATTGTGTTCACTCAGTTCATATCATTTTAATATTACTATTTTATCTAGATCACGATATGATCATATCCAGCTTGAAAACTATTGAATAGGCTTTGACTTCAAGAAAACTGAGAAACAGGAAAGATTAAATTCTGAAGCAACATAATTTATTTTTAAAAGATAACAGAGAATAAGAATGCTTTACAGAAAGGAAAATAAACAAGGAGAGATAATCATGCATCAAGAATGCCATGAAAAGGGTGACATGCATGGAACAACAGATAATCTGGGTTATGTTATTTGGTCATCGTGTTAAATACAAGCCCACTCACTTTAAGGCCGGGTGTTAATAGGGTACCTAAACAATTCATGTAAGCCCCTTTCACAGACACATACTCATATTAAACCCTTTTTGAGGAGCATAAAACAATGATCTTCTTCAAGAATGGGTAGGCTTCTGTTTTGGAATAACACAAGAAGGCTAATCTTCAACATAGAATTAGATATTAATTCATTTTATTTAATTTTGTAATAACACCATAGAATTATTCAAAGTTAGTCTTTGTTTTGCTGAAGTCTTGTTCCCCAGAAAGTACATTGAATGAACAAAATTTATTGTGAAATTAACTGGAATAGAATACAAAAGATTTGAAATGTTGTTAAAATCTCATTTTATTTAGAAAGCAATTCAATAATTAACAAATTTCATTGCATTTGGAATTTTGAGAAATCTGGTTCTTCCTATAGCTGTTTTACAAACTGCTGTTTGCGAGGTACACCTTTGAAACTTCTTCGGATTCAAAAGTCTCTTTTTAAAACTCTCAACAAAAATTCATGGCAAACTCTACTTTTGCAATATGTGGTTATATTTCGATCACTTTCAGAGACTTGATCATAATTAGTTATACCCCAATAGATTTCTCCTTTTATATTTGATGCAGGCTAGTAATGAACCTTCAGTTCTTTATAGATACCCATTTAATATAAAGTATTAGGAATTCCTAAACCGGTAAAGTGGATGCTTAAAATGTTTCCATGCAACACAGTTCATTAATTCAGTACTTCATGTGCATAAAGCATCATGCAATATTCATATATGGCCAGCATAATTCTACTGGCTGGCACTCTGGCAAAAGTAAAAGAAAATCATGTTTTGGCTACATTGTCTCTAAAGGTACCCACATTCTTTTATTTGATTTCTATTAATTATTATAGATACTGGCAGAAATCGTTGAAACTTTCTTCTGAACTTAGGTCTCAAATGCTTGACATAACACAGATCCATTTAAAACATTTGCAGTAGCTTTGCTTCCGATACCGTCATGGTAATGTGTAACATGTATACCGAGTACAATTAATGCAATCCCATAAGATTGTTTAACTGGAAGCAGACAAGTCTATTGAGGCAGTTGTTGCTGGACAGTAGCAAATTGGTCCACATACACTAGCAGTGCTTAATTGTGATGGATCTATATGATACTCTATTAGTCTGATGTTACTTATACTGGTGCACTCTAATTTCTAACAAAAATGCCATAAGTCAGATATAACAATACAAATAGGACAGAGAGGAGTAATGAGGTAGAAATGTATATGGAGGTAGGAAAAAAATTACAGAGAAAGAAAGAAACAAATTTTAAAAAATAAACAGGTAAAAAGAATGGTTTTGATTTTCAGTTGTGTTCTTCCTTTGTTTTCTTTTCATTCAAGCTATGTCATTTTATTCTTTCAATTTCTCTTTTGACACCTTTTTTAAAAAAAATTTTTTAATGTGTTGAGTTTGTTTAATTCCCTTTTCTTTCATTTCCTGTTTAATATCTCCTTTGCCTTCTTTGTGTTGCCACCGATGTTTCTAGTGTCTGGGCTCATCTACACAACCTTTGATAGTTTCAAAATGAAAGTCAAGGGGGTTAAGTGTCAACCAGAAGAAACCATGCATGAATCAAGAACTTGCTTGCTACATTTCACAAGATATGTGGATATACATTCTCCACTTTCACTTTATTCTATATTCACCAGAAGAGTTTTTTTAATCTACATACTATTGGCACAGATTTGATAATGTAGATAAACAACAAATATCAGCCTGCTTAGAGAAATTGCACATTGCTCATATCACTCATGTGAATGCCATAAGAAGTAATTCTCCTCAAGGTCTTCACCATGTTCAGAATTTTTCTAAAATGAGACAATCCCAGGAGCAGTTGCGAACACCTGAGCCTATCGTTAAATAAACAAGTAGTGATAAACAAATTCTGTATAAACAACAAAATGATTTAATGCAACAATTGCTTTTCCAAAGAAATAGAAGAAAAAGAAACAACAACAAATTTGAACAAGTTCAGAAGCTGCATTATGAAAACAACACTTGGTGCGTGACAGGATTGCAAAATAGTGCACTAGATGGGCATGTACTGACTTCTAGTATATCTCAAAATAGCCTAAAGTACAAACTTTCTCTAAGTGTAGATTGTATGAACAATCCAGCTTATGCTAAACTGAAGATACACGGAGGCTATTGATAAAATTTCAAACAATGATTGAAGAATGGAGAAATATGTGGGTGTGAATGATGTTGAAGTTGGTGACTTTTATTCAGCATTAATGCCCCAAGAGAGCAGAAGGCAGAAAGTAAAAACCCTAAACATCACTATTTTGGCCTGAATAGTAGACAAATCCACAATTACTTCGCTGCCTGTATCACCAATGATATCCACACTGCAGTTCATTTTCTCATGTTCACACATAATGAAGCTGTAAAACCAATGTTTAATTACCCTTTACCAGGAAATTCTAAGTCCTTTAAGATTTGGGGCATTTTGCTGGCAAAAGACCAAGATCTTTGCATGGATGGAGAAATGCTGAACATTTTCTTGCTTAAAAAAATTTCGTATCAGAAGGTTTAGTTAAAGATTTTTGTCACCAAACAGTATAAAACGGTACTTGTAAAACTGAGAAGCATAAACATGAATGTTTTCACGAATGGACTGAATTAATAAAGGCTTTTGGCTTATATATGGCACACCGCCAGACATGAACAGTCTAACAGATGAAGTTCAGAAACTGTTTTCTTGCAAGGCTAATTTGAGGTGAACTCAGATGTATTGAAGATTTACAAGCACTACAAAGTTATGACTAGAGCAAAGTTCAAAGTGGTAATCCACTATTCATAATGCAAACAGAACACTGAAGCTCATAGATTGATTTTATTTTCTTAGACTGCCTTCAATGTTAATTTTCAGGCCAGCCAGTTTGAACACAGGGAGCCTGTTTCACTTCAAAGTAAAGAGTGTTGAAAGATGTTACCATCCTTAACCCTTTCATAACCACTCATAAACCTGTGACTGTACTACTTAAATGAAACATTATTTCAACACAGCTAGAAAAATAACTTTGTTTAGTCTTAATATCTGCTTTGTATTTAAATGGAATTTTGAATGAGAAGCTTACAGTAAAAGTATACTGTGACGACATTTTAATTCTGGCTGATTGCACAAGCATACTACAACAGGTTTTTATTTGCTTAAAGGAAGAAAATATATTTACTAAAAAGGAGATTGATATTTATTGACTTGGAATTGCAGCATTTAGGTGGCGCTGATGGAGGAATGGAAAGCAATACTAGATACCAAGAACAATTGTCCAGAATAGAGGCATAGTTTCACCAAAATATATGTAATTGTAGGCCATGTTTAAGCTTCTCTACTGGGCTGTGGGACACAGAGCATTAATTTCAGTATTGTGGAAAGGAGCCTCCAGAACCATTCAAAGACTTTTAAAATGAGTGAGATGTTTTTTTGAAACTGAAGGATACCATTTACTGCCTAAGTATAAACCACATCTGAGCTAAATGACAGAACTTTAGACATGCAGATGGCTTCCCTGAAAATGTCACGAAGATTCTGCAGCTTGCCACAGCGTAAAATATGGAGTGCCTAATGCTTAGTCTGGAAGCTACATTTTTTCCGCCAACCAGAATTGCAAAGTTGAAGTTTGAAAGGTTAAATAAACGAGATCATCAAATGTTCAGCAGACATTAGGTATGTCTTGTCAGTGACTTCAGCAAACTTTCAAAGCTAGATTTCAAATCTCTTCAGATTATGGACAAGGAATAAACCTATGTACTCAAGGATACTTTGTCTTATTACTTTTTTAGCTGTCACTTAACTAATGAATGCAAGAGATGAATAATTTATCCTTTTTTATTAGCTGTATTGTAATGCTAGTCATATGATTTGTGCTTCTTAAGTGCTTTAATTCTGGTGTGGATGAAATATGTATTTTGTCTAATATTCAGTAATACAGTAATAACATTAAACATTATTGCCGTAATATATTTTAAAACATAGATTAAGTAAGTCATTCTGTTATTTACAGTGATAGAACAGTTTTGTTCTAGTCATTCGAGGGGTTTAATGAGTAGATGATGAGGGTGTAAATACAGTTCAATGGTAATTTATATACTGTTGCAGAGGGATGCAGAAAATTCAAAGTAATTTCTTTGTGTTGTGACTGAGTTACCCTTCTCAATAATCAAAACACATTTTCTGCTAAAGGGTGTCAGGATATAGAATTGGCAATTTACTGCCAAGTGCAAATAAAATGCGCTTTTAATGTCTACACTGCGTAGAGAAGCATATTCACTCACAAACATAAAAATATATACATGTATCTGCAATGTTTTGTCTGTATGTTACAGGTTTTTGTTGTGGAAATTCTTCCTTATGGTTACTTTTGGTCTTCGTTGCCAGAAGAGTATTTGAAGTCATAATGAAAAAAGGCCATTCAATTCACAGTGTCCTTTCAGCTCATATTTTCTACACATTTTCATCGCCTTCCTGCCTTAACTGCAAACGCCTATTATTAAGTTCAAAGATACCTGGCTAATGACTGATAAGTATTCTGAAACACATAAATGCATTGTTTTGGAAAATGTTTTATATTCTCGTTAATGATAGAATCCAATCAATTTTTTTTCAAATATTGTCCAACTTGCAAATTTCAAAATTCATGAAATTTTTTTCAGCTCTCATTTTGGCTTTTTTTAAACCTTTATTTCGCATGAAAGAGCATCTCAAAAAGATTTGTGCTCTGAAGTCTGAGCACCATTTATTCTGACACATCAGCTATATGGATTAATATCTGCTCTCAGTTTTGTCTTATTTAGTTTCACTGACTATACAAAAGATAGTCAGGCAGGTGAATAAAATATGATTTGACTGAAGGCTCCTTCATTATGTTGAAGATTGACAGTATTTCTAAATAAGTGTTTATCTCAAATAAAAGCAAATGGCCTTAGATCCATTAAGCACTTAAGTGCAGTAAAATCAATAAACATACAATAACCTCTTGATTACTAAGTGTTATCTTAATACTCTAAAGTATTCTATAGATATAGGCAGCTGTCACTGTAAGATTAAAGATTAAAATAAAAGTATTGCTCTTTTTCATGTTGCTTGTGACTTTTTAAAAGTTTATTCACAATAAATTTAAACTTTTGACATGAACGCTGATAACACACAATGTCATTTTGTGCTAGGCCAGTCTATTTTGCTTTTAGTCCAAAAGAACATGTTTTCTAATGTTTTAATAACATAATTTTTTAAATAAAAAGATTTACTTTTATATTGGCTATTCATAATACTTGACTATAAAATTTAATATCATTTTATTTAAAGGTGGAACAAAACTAGGTATGATATGCAACCACCATATCGAAGTTTAACATATGACTTACACAGTATATTTGAGTTAATAATTTAGGAATT
Organism: Chiloscyllium plagiosum; assembly: GCF_004010195.1. Taxonomy (NCBI): domain Eukaryota; kingdom Metazoa; phylum Chordata; class Chondrichthyes; order Orectolobiformes; family Hemiscylliidae; genus Chiloscyllium; species Chiloscyllium plagiosum. The sequence goes on along the minus strand of NC_057728.1, from coordinate 35,898,184 downwards.
AGTTAGTTTTGAGCTCTTAATTTGGGCTGACTCTCCCACATATTACTAAGAAAATGTTGCACAGTCAGAGGTACTTTTGGATAAGGGCCATGCAACATCTCAGTTAGAAGTAAAATATCCCACAGCTTTACTTTGAAGAAGAACAAGGGAGTTGTCTCTTGAGTACAAATCAGCAATTATCTAAAACCAACCTTACTTTAAAGGCAGATTATCTGGTCAATATTACATTGCTGTTTGTGGGAGTTAGTTGTGCACAATTAGATATCATGCTTTCTTACAGTGCACTAGTGCCTAGCACTTAGTTGACTGTACAGAGTTTCAAGGCATCCAGAAGTCATGAAAGGTTCTATGTAGATACAAGGTCTTTATTCTTCTTTAAGTGAATGTAGCAATGTAAATTCCTGAATCTTTTACAGCTGAAGGTCAGGCTAGCTTTAAAACATTAATTTAAGTCTGCCATTATGATTGTTTTTGTGTCAGTTTTGCCAAGATATTTTGAAGTTCAGCGAGCACCATGAAAGGAATGATTGCAAATTCACACCCGACTGCAAAACATTCGAGGTGTTAGCTGGGCTCTGTGAAAACAATCTTATTTTAAATACACAATCTAGTTTAACAATTCAGAGCAGTATTGAGAGAATGCTACATTATCTGAGGTGTTGACTTTCAGATGAAAACTAAACAAATGATACTGACTGCCTTTTTGGGTGATACAAACATTCAAATATTTTACTGGGTTTCTGCCTATTCTTGACAAGCATCACCAAAAGAAACACTGCACATTTTACTCATGTGATGTTTTGGGATCTTGCTATATCATTGCTGTATCCTCCTTAGACTCCAGGATGTTATGAACGGGCTGGAACATGATGGCTAGAACAATGGCAAATGGAATTTATTCAAAAAAAAGAGTAAGATGATGCATTTTGGGAAGGCTAACAAGTTAAGGGAGTAAACAATAAATGATAGGATCCTAAGAAGTACAGAGAATCAAAGGGACTTTGGTATGCATATCCACACATCCTTGAAGGCAACAGGACAAGTGGATAAGATGGTTGAGAAGGCATATGGAATATTTGCAATTATTAGTTGAGGCATGAATACAGAGCATGAAACTTGTAACTGAACTGTGTAAGTTGTTAGTTAGGCAACAGCTGGAGTACTGAATGCATGTCTGGTCACTATACTATTGGAAGAATGTCAGTACTCTAGAGAGGGAGAGGAGGTTCACCAGGATGTTGCCTGTTGTGGAGTATTTCAACTATGAAGAGAAACTAGAAAGGCTGGCACTGTTTTCCTTACAGCAGAGAAAACTAAGGAAGGATCTGATTGACGTTCACAATATAGTGAGAAGGACTAATAGTGTAGATAGGAAAGGTTCGATAACCAAGCATGTGGATTTAAGGTAAGGGGCAGTTGTAAAGAAGATTTTTTCATCCAGATGGTGGAAGGTATCTGGAACTTACTATTTGAAAGGGTAGGAGAGGTAGAAACAATCAACATTTAAGAAATATTTTGATGACCATTTGACATGCCAGAGCAAAGGTTATGGGCCAAGTGCTGGAAAATGGAACTAGAGTTAATAGATGCTTGATGACCAGCACAGACATGGTGGGTCAAAACGCCCCACTTTGCACTGAAACGTTTTATAATTTTGTGACTCCATATATAAGTCACCTGGTCATATTTCAACAGGAATGATGTTTCAAAAGTACTTTATTGGCAGTGAAGCTGTTTGGGATACTCCTGAGACATAAAAGTTGTATACAAATGTGTACCTTTTTTTGAATCCCTGCACATTCTCTGAATGTATTCCATTATGATTTTCCCTTCATCTAAGAACTAATAACCACTATTTGTAGCTGAAACAGGGAGTGAGAGAGGCCAGAGAAAAATAAATGAGAAGCTCGATTTTTTCGTTGGAGTTTCCACTCTAGATCCCATTGGTGTTACATAATCCCTAGAATCCTTTCACCCATCTTACTGGGTGTGCTGTTAAAGTAAACATTAACTGTCATAATTGAACTATTAGGTGTTTGGAATGATTAATGAGTGGATGATTCTCACTTTCCTTTCAAGCAACCTTCAATGTAAATAATAGCCAAAAGCCTAGCTGAGGGGAGATGTTAGTGTAGGGGCAATGTCATTAGACAAGAAATCAAGAGACATAAGCTAATACTGTGGGGGCAATGGTTCACATCCTACCATGATAATCAATAAGCCTGGAATATAAAGCTACATGAGTAATTGTGACCATATGACAACTATCATGCGCTATTATAAAAGCCCAGCTGGTTCGCTAATGCTCTCCATGGAAGAAATTTACCATGCATCAAAGTTTGGCATATCTATGACTGTCACAGCAATCTGATTGACTCTTAACTGCCCTCCACAGTGGTCCAGTAAGCTGCTCAGGTTAAGAGCAATTATAGATGGGCAACAAATGCTGGCCATCAATATGATGAAAGATTATATAAGTAGTATGATGGCAATGACTCTCACAATGCTAACTGTGCACTCATTTCCGATCTGCATAGTACATGTATTCTATAGAGAGTCCAATTATATACTCTGCTCATAAAAAAAGTTACATTTATGTTTCCAGATTACTTTCTGTAATACTTAAGTATCAACCATGTTTGTTTAGCTTTACTTCTCATAACACAATGTGCCAGTTTGGCGTTAGAATTGCTCAAATGCTCTTGCTCTTAGTCCAACATCATGATGAAATGAAACAAGAGTGTTACATAGGGAAATGTATACAGCAGCCAGATGTCTTGGATCATTTAATGAGCACACAGTAAAGTAAACAGTGCCTTACTTTTCCCCTGACTCAGAAGTTACAGTTCATCATAAACTGGAACACTATGGCACACCTTAACTACACACACTTGCACCCTACTAAATGATTTTTAGGGTTTTACTACACAATAACAGTACTGGTAACATCCTGCTTAATATCCACTTTTGGGCTACAATTTTATGTAAGGTCAATTTCATTAAAAAATTGTATTCTTCTTCCACAAACATGCAGGATTATTAAAGTCTTCTCCACTTGAGTTGAGATGTTAAAACCTAAGCAGCAGATTTTCAAAACATTTGCATTGGCACAAAGACTATTTTTATACTTTATTTGGCACGTTTTGTTTCATGCTTTCAGGATATTTTCAAAAGCTATATCCACAAGTGCCCATTTAGAGTTGAAATAAGGAATAAGCAACCAAGATTTCCTCTTTAATATATATTTGTACAGAGGGATAATGCCCAGGCTAGTGTTGAAGTGGCAAAATGATCAGTATAGGAAAAATAGGGATAGCAGAGTCTTTCAAACATTTGTTAAATATTTTTCATAATTCAGCTTGGTTTAAAGTATTTTTATGCTGAGGCGATGCAAAGTAATAAAGCCGATCTTGAGACTTTTTCAGTCAGAGCTATGTGGTGTTTCTGTACCCCTAAGATCAAAGTAATCCATTTGACATTATGTATTGCCTCATGCTTATAAGACTGAACTTTCCCATTCTTTAGCAAAGTGGCTTTTTGGAGTGAAATCATGAACCACTCCACCTTGACCCCTGGGGCTTTTCTCACACAATCTTCTGCTCTTTATAGCATAAGTTATGCATTGGGCTCTTTGGCACCTGTGCTGTGGAATCATACAGTGGGACAGATGAATCTGCTCGCTGCTGCCAATACATTACGATATTCACACCACTGGCTCCAAATTTAAAACTCTGCATTGCAGCACATCAAATGCTACAAGCCCCTCACATTGTGGTGTTCAGGCATTATTCCTGAAGATATATTCCAGAAAAGCAAATTAGCTCTCTGCTCTGTAGACAAGGACCTCAAACTGCTGGTGGATAATACAGTGGAGAGGAGACTGGACCACCATACTCAGGCAGCCTGATAGGACCAAGATAGCAGCGCGGGTCACTCCAGTGTCCTTGGTTAAAAGAAATACACAGCAATGAAGGAAAATGGTTCATAACTATCTGTGTTCTGCCAGGATAAGTGACACCATTTTCTCTCTACTACCTCTCAGTTACAGAGCCATCATTCTGTTGAACCCGCCAAATATAATGTTCATTTATATAAATGATTTGGATATGAATATAGGAGGTATGATTAGTAAGTTTATCGATGACACCAAAATTGGTGGTGTAGCAAACAATGAAGAAGGTCATCTCAGACTACAACAAGACCTTTTATAAATGGGCTAATGGGCTGAGGAGTGACAGACGGAGATTAATTGAGATAAATGTGAAGTGTTGCATTTTGGTATGGAAAACCAGGGCAGGACTTATACAGTTAATGGTGTTGCCAAACAAAGAGACCAAGGGCTGCAGGTACATAGTTCCATGAAAGTAGAAGTGCAGTTAGACAGATTGGTGAAAGGCATTTGGCGTGCTTGCCTTCATTGGTCAGAGTATTGAGTACAGGAGTTGGGAGGTCATGTTGTGGCTGTACAGGACATTGGTTAGGCCACTTTTGAAATGTTGCATTCAATTATGATCTCCCTGCTTTAGGGAAGACGTTATTAAACTTGAAAGGGTTCAGAAAAGATTTACAAAGATAAAGGATTTACAAAGATAAATTTACAAGGATTGGAGGGCATGAACAATAGGGAGAGGCTGAATAGGCTGGGGCATTTTATCCTGGAGCGTCAGAGGCTGAGGGGTGACCTTATACAAATTTATAAATCATGAGGGGCATGGTTGGAGTAAATAGCCAAGTTATTTTTCCCAGAGTAGGGGTGTCCAAAACTAAAGGGCATAGGTGTAAGGTAAGAGGGGAATGATTCAAAAGGGACCCGAGCAACATTTTCACAAGAAAGTGGTGTGTGTATGGAATAAGCTGCAAGAGGAGATGGTACGGGCAGGGACAATTTCAACATTTAAAAAGCATTTGGATGGGTATATGAATAGGAACAGTTTAGAGGGATATGGAGAAAGTAAGGACTGCAGATGCTGGAGATTAGATTCGAGAGTGTGGTGCTGGAAAAGCACAGCAGGTCAGACAGCATCCAAGGAGCCGGAGAATCGACATTTTGGGCATAAGCCCTTAATCAAGAATGATAGAAGGATATGGGTTAAATGCTGGCAAATAGGACTTGATTAATTTATCCGAATGGTGCAGATGAGTTGGACTGAAGGGTTCGTTTCTGTGTTGTATAACTCTATGACTACAACTCTCACTATTACACGAATCATGTCTACCCAACTTCTCCCACTCACTTGATCCTCCCAAATTATGAATCGTTCGTGTCCTCTGTATTTTCTACTCACTTACTGAAGATACTTCCACACCTCTTCTGGTCCTGCATAACCACTAATGGCACTCCCATCACCTTCTAGCATATTGAATTCTTCCTATTGTGTCATTGAAGGAATGAATGTCTCATAATTGGGCCTGGAGGGTAAAGACGGTAGTGGTAGTGGTGGTGGGGTAGCAAACACAAGGCTCTTCACACCATTTGAGAAGAAGATGATAGAGCTGACTGAACCAAATTATTATATCTGACCCCTTTTCATAAAGCAGCCACATGAGGCCCTTTTTTGGGAAGTAAATTCCTATGCTCAATGGGTGGCACCACGTAGAAAGCTGCAATCAAATCCATCTAAAGCAGCCTTTAGACTCCTCATGTGTGTTAATGAGGGGGCAATGTCTATTTCAGGAACTCTCTGCAAGATTACTATGTGATTTTGTCAGGATTTATTGACTCATAGCAGCAACTGGCCAGCGGACAGTATGGGATTGTTAGATAGCAGGATGCCTAAAGTCAGCATCTTAATCTGGCCTAATGGGTAGCAGTTAAGTGACAAAGGAGAGATCTTGGAAGGATCTTGAGGGATGGAAGGGTAGGGTAGGGCTGGACTGACTGTGTGGGGATCAATAAAGTATTTCAACTGTCTTCACCTGGAAGAGAATTTAACGTCCTGAAGCTTAAAGGTTTAGGCTATTGAAAATAAAGGGCAAACTCTAACAGTATCAAATCACTTTCAGTCTGAATAGCAGATTTCTGAGATAATGAACTGGAGGTCTTTCTTTAAAACATTACACAAAGGACAACATTTTCTGTGTGTAGAAGAGGACATTGTCAAAATCAGCTACTGCAATACAGCTGCAATAAATGCCATTTCTATAAAGCAGTACTTCCCAAACTGAAAGCTTTGTGAGGCTGGAAGAAGTTTACTGATTTGGTTAAAAGCAATACCAATACTTACCTCAGACTTGTAAGAATACTCTAATATGTGCATAACTTTCCTATGTTCTCTATAGTCTGTGACTTCAGCAGAGTATAATATTTGTCCCAGTGCCCACAAATACTTTTACACTTTCACTTGTCATCTGCAAATGAATCTGTGAGGAGGAGGTTAACAGACCAGATGCAAATCAGAGCATTTTTTAAAAAATATGAATACAGGATGGTGTAGTACAGTTAAACATGCTGGATTGAACAGAATGACATTGTATAGAATAATCTAAGTCAAATAGAACAATTTGAATTCAAGTAGAACAATTGATCACAAAAAACTGATCAAAGCTAGACTGGTTGTCACAGCAAGAGAGGAAACTTAAAGGACGAAGTCAAGACAGGACAACATGCAAATATATGTACCAACTAATCGCCAATTTTGCACCTAACTACTCAATCTGCATCTAGAAGAAGACTGGGCATGAGCTCTTTCACAAACTAGATTCCAAATGTTAAATCCTGAAAAAGACCCACATGGGAATGCTCAAGGAGGAAGACAGAAGAATCCATATCAATGGGGTTCACTCAAGAAGGAGGACAAGAGATGAGTATTGACAGGAAGTATCCTGGTGAATCAAGTTATGTCTGATGATTATATAGAATCAGATGGAGATAGGTTTCTCTGAGTCTTACATATACCCAGCTGTGGGTATTACCCCATTCCTTCAAAAGTGGTACCCCTACTATGTAACTACATTAGTTCAAACTGGAGATCAGCATCCCACCTGATTTTGTGCTGCTTCAGAATTCAGTTGGTTTCCCAATGCATATGGTTTCTGTCAGTAGCTACCAGCTAAATATCAAATCCACGTTTGGCAGTCCAAACATTTGTGGAAAGGTACCAATGTGTTTTATTCTTAATTGCTCTGGTTACTGAAAAAAAACTTATCTGACACACTCTGCATTTTGATGTCAAGAAGCATTTTCTCAGTCCTGTTGCTTTCTATTTCCCTCCTGCTTGGTTACATGAGAATAACTCATTTTAACAAGACATGATGGAATGTGAAACAAGTGGCGATGTTGACTGCACCATGATGAAGGAGTTAGTGAGCCCCCCAAAAGTGGATTGATTTGCTTTAATTTATGCTTTAATTTATTGCTTTTTTATTACTTTATGCTAACTCCAAATTTAGGGAATGGTCATATTTATTAACAAATTATGTAACAGCATCAAATTCATGTGGCCACATGGAAAGACTCATTGATACCATCGACTCTGAGAAGTCCTATACTATTCTAAGAATCCACACTTTAGATGGCTTCCTCACACATGCCTCTTGCTTTGATTCAGTTGCAATTACTGGAATCAATGATCCTGGTGATAGACTCCTCCTGAATAGTTACTAGTTACTAGATTACATCGGTGGATCCTTGTCTGCCTGTTGTCCCGTTGTGATGGCCATTATAAGCAAATGTTGGTAATGTTACAAGACAGGCAAGTAGTAGAACAGAAGCTAAATAATCAGCGTGCAATCATAATCAAAAATAATTAAGTAAAAGTTTACTGATTGTTCAGCTGAAATTTATCAGCACTTTCCAAATTAATGCACATGCAGTAATTATTCCAAATCACTTCTGTTGTAATCCCCTCACTCTTCCTTATACAGGCCAACCTTGCAACAAGCATAAATTAATGTGTAATGACAGACAATTGACACAGAATCTCTCTCTGCCATCATGGATTAATTTCAGCACATATGCCAGAGAGTAGGCCAATGCTTCCTGTACCCAATGACACTCCTGGTAGAATACTGAATTCACTTCAAACTGGGATACAGAAGATTCCACTTGCAAGCAATTTAAAATCCCACCAGCCAAAATTAAATGGAAAAATTATTGGGGGAAAGGTAAATGTTTTGCTCCACTATCCCCTCAACACCCCCTCACCAAGAAAACCTCTTATTTATTATAAAGGCATGATCTCCATTTTAGTTATGATGTTTAAAAGGAAAAAGAGTAACCAGGGACAAATTCTATTTTGACACCTGCTATTTAAGGCAAGGTTACAATCACTGAGAAGATGAATTTCTGACATAATTTATTTAAAAAGATTTTGAAAATGCTCTTATGCACTCTGAGAAGGAGTCCTCTCTATTCATTCAGGAATTGACAAAGATTGTTTAAGTAATCAAAATATACTTGAAATCTTCAGACCAATATGAAAAAAATTGATCTCTGTCATCTCTTTTGCTCACTCAATACAACAGATGTCCTTTTAATTCGAGCCTTAATGCTGAAATGAGTTAGGGATGAAATAGTCAAATTTTCTACTCTTGGTCTAAGGATGAATCAACTGATTTTATTTGACAAGTTCTTTTGGAAGCAGTTCCTCTGATGTGGATACAGTTCAGTATTTGATCTCTTTCTGATTATATATGAACTGGATGTGTTGGTATATTAACAAAAACAGTGCTAGGCTGCAGTATTGCAACTGAATTTTCCTTTTGTTTCTTCAGTCTGATAAGTCATTCTCAGGGGAAGAAACAAAAAAAATCAAGTACTACTTCCAATTGTGCAAAAGAAAACTGAGAAAGATCAAACAAACCCCACTGAAAAATTTACTGTGCAACCAAGTTTCAGCAATTTGCTCATCCTTAACTTGGCTATTTAAACGACGTTCAACACAGTATTGTTTATTTGAAGAGTTTCTAAATTCATAATATTTAAACCTTTCAGGATTTAAGTAGTACTTCCATACCAAAATAGGAGAAAATACACAATTTTTCTGTAGCTTATTTTGTAAGTATGATTGACACTTTTAACTGCTCATAGATCTATCGCTTCACATGCCATATATAAAAAGAAATCAAAGCATTGAAAATAGTACTAACACTGAACAGTCACCAGCAGTATGTGACGTTCTGGAATTCACTTGAGGCTACACTCACAACTCTACGCAGTCAACCCATGTTGAAGCATTTGATAACAACTTGATCATTCTCGGCCCATGTATTATTGAACTAAAGATAAAACTAAATACCTGGAGATGTACCACTACTCTGTTTACAGATTTGAATTTATTTTACCTGGATTTTATTTTAAAAATCACCTTTTTCTATTTTATTTTGACAACATAGAGGAGAGATGGTGATTACCTCTGAGAGTAGCGAAACATATTGATGGTTCAGAGGTATGAAGGAAAATGTATGTGTACAGTTTTGTTAACACACTGAGAACAAACGTCTGATGTAATGTGGAAAGTATTTCCCTAGATAGTTAAAATAAAACTACCTCAGAAGTGGTAGCGAATTCTGAATATTCTTTCATTCACGTGCAAGACAATCTTAGAGCTCCATTACGTTCCTAAAAAGACAGTTGTAAATTGTAATTGTAGATTAAATGTTTTCTCCATTCAGAGAATATATTTTCATAATTGTCAACTTGCTAAGGCAGGGACGAAAAGTCTGTTGTATAGCTATGAATTCCGTAAAGAGGAACCCTAACAGCAAATTTGTGTCTGGGTGTTAAAGCTGAGGCTGAACACTTTACAATGGCATGGTAGGAAGAACATCAATAGGCCTTTTACTTGTCACCACCATTGCAAATATTATAGCAGCCACCTCAAGTGCAGCAGAGAAAGAGGCCTGTGAGCAGTGTGACAGCTCATTGTCTTAAAGAGAGACCACTTGGAAAAAGAAAGAATATTGAAGAAAACAAAATACAGAAATCACTTTGTTGACAAATGCCATTCAACACTCAAAGAATTAATAATGGCTTACTTAAACGTACAAAAGTAATTTTCCAAGAAGGGCATCTGGTTCAATACAAGGCAAAACAATCATCTGGTACGCATAGTATTTATAATCAGAAAGATTGTGCCCCTATAGACTTGATGTGGTGGTAACAGATCTGAACCCGAGTTCCCACTCCCACTGCTGAAGATAGTGTGTGTGTAGATATATAGAATTTTATATATATATATATATTAAGGGGAGTGGAGGTAGTAGTGGGGGTGCTGGGGGAGAAGGCGGAGAAAAAGGGGAGAAATCTGCTCCCATCAGAGTACACAGCAAACCTGGCCATTCTCAGGGATGGAAAGAATGCATGCAGCTGTGTTTATTTTACCATTGCTTGGAAAAAAGAGCTTTGTAAAATCATGTCTCACTTCTAATGTTTGCGATTGATTTACAGGTTTGCTAAATGCTAAATCTCTGTTATGAATAGGTTCCCAGATCATCAGATTTCTTTCTGCCTAATGTTATGGTTTTGAATATAATAAATAAATCTGGGAAAGCATTTTGACTTTTATAAAGTTTGAAAAGTAGACAAAGAACTTCAGAGCTCTCTGTTTTATGTCTTTGTTAAACCACAACACAAACTACAGTTCAGAGAGACTTTTTGTTTGCTATATAAATAGTACTGAAGAAGTAGAATACAGCAGTCAAATATGTCTCCATTACTGCACTGAGATAAAGTGTATATAAAATCCAACAGCGGCTAGTTGTAAATGATGTCATTGCTGTTTATTTTAAGTATCAACTCTCTAGTTTAACCTTTCATGGTTCAAGGATGAAACAACAAAGTTCTGTTAGTGTACTTTATTTCAGAAAATGATTCCAGCTTTATTAGCTTAGCCCTATGGACTATTGTTTTGGTTTTCACTTAAATGTACATATGTAAGTGTTTTCTTTGTATTGCTCCTATAATAGGAAATGAATTGCTGCCAAAGTTTATTACTCGTCCATATGGCAAAATATTCTGCAGCTGGATGGCATTAGTCTCATGTCAGTGCATTGTTGAGCTACTCTGGGTGGATGATAGATGTCTCTGAAATGCTTGTTTTTCTTTTCCTACTCCTGGGTGGGTTAAGAGTACCTCAGAATTTGTTGTCTTCCTTCTCTTTGCACTCAAAACATTTGACCTAGAAATTTAATGGCACTATGTCAGCTTTACAGCCACAAAACTGACAGCCAAACATCCAATTATAGGGGGGGTGATCATTAAGGGCAGAAGTATGTTACTTGTCATGATGGATTAAGCAATTCACTCTAGCGATTAAGCTAGTGTGTACCCCAAAACTATTGAAGTGGGGAATTACAGTATTTAAACAAAGGTTCTATGCAGGTTGTGGGATGCTTTTCAAAACTGATGTAGTGCTGGATTTTACACAGAAGATGAGCTTGTCTTCCAGCTCATGGTGAAAAGGTCCTTTCCATAGCTTTTTTAAACAGGATTAATTATTGCTAATACTACTTTGCCATTGCCACTTCATCTGAAACTTCCCTCTCTTTTCCAACAGACTGACAGCTCTGCAATCTTTATTGCCACCAGCCCCATGGCCGTCAATAAAATGATACGCAACATGCAGATATGCAATAGCATTATTTGAAAATATTGTAATTTGTGTAGCATTTGCTCTGTTATCTCAATACATTCAATTTCCTTTTGGCAGCAAGGAAATGACAAGTTTACAAAAGCGTATCAATGAGACAAAGCTTCCAAACAATGAGTGGCTATCGTTACACCAGTTTATGATCATCCTGCAGAGGTCAGTGTAGTACCACAAACTCCTCCAATCTCAATGACAAACTGTATTGTCCGTGAATTGCACAACTGCAGCATATTATTCACTTAATGTGCATTGAAGTATTTCTAAATGTCATAATTATTTTATCAGCACACAACCAAATTTCCTTCCATGCTTTTAAGTTCTTTTTGATGTGTTTTGTTTTTAACCTTGCTAAAAATATCCTAGTTGTGTCCATTAGATAAAATCCACGCAATGCCAATTTCCAAAATTCATTTTGTGTGAATGTATAAGGATGCCTATTCTACTACTATGCTTGCTACTGCAATCAAGAATGTACTTGGCCCTGTTTTGCACCATTTCTAAGCTGAGATAATGAATGGCCTTAGTGTGTCACCCTAAAGAAAATCCATCACCTGTTGGGTAAACAGAGTGACACAATGAAGTCTTAAGCTGTTGGCACCTTTGTGTTGAAGAAGCTGTGTACAGTCACCTACATTTCAGGTGAAAACTCTTGAAACGATGTGACTCAATACAAAAGAACTCTAATTAGTATTATGACAATGAGACAAAAGTGAATGTAAAACAGCAGACAAGTAGAAATCAGAGGATGTTTAAAAAATACAAAAGATATTTTAATACTAAAGGGCTTTGTTTGTGCATAGTTTGGGTTTACTTTGCTGAATGGCAATGCAGAATTGGGATTTTAACTTGTGCTGAAACTGTGTGAGAATTGGACAGGACATCTGCTACACCTCCCATTTTGAGCTGTGTATCTTATTATCATGGGACTGGTTAGTTGTCAGCATCAATAATATTACAATTCAATCATAATAAATAGGAGCAAGGGCAGACCATTTACCTCATTGGCTGATCTGATTGTCATCTTACCTCCATTTTCCTTTCTGTCCTACATTGCCCTTGTCAATCAAAAAACTCAGCCTTGAATATTTTCAATGAACCAGCCTACGCTGTTCAATCTGTTACAAAAATTCAAAAGTTAATTCTGTACTATGCAGAAAAGAAATCCCTCCTCTTTTCTATCTTAACCAGTAGATCTTTTACTTTAAAACGGTGCCTCAAAGTTCTAGGTTCTCCCATAATATCCATTAATCATCTATTCTAAGAAGACCATTCAGAAATCTCTGTTTCAATAAAGTCATCTCATTTTTCTAAACTCCAGTAAGCCAAGTCCAACTTGCTTGACTTTTTCTCATAAAACAAATGCCTCTTCCCTGGAATCTGTCTGGGGAACTTTCCAATGCAGATATGTCACTCCTTTCAGTAGGGAAACCAGAACTATATACAATAATCCAGTTGGGATCTCAATAATGTGCCTAGTGTTGTAGGGAGACTCCTATACTTTAGCACTTAATCTCCTTGGGAATGAAGACTGACATTCTTTTTACCTTCCTAATTACATAATATATTTGCATGCCAGCATTTTATGATTCATTGTCAAGGACACCGAGATCCCCCTGTATTGCAAGCTTCTGCATCTCCTTCCAATGAAATATAAATGTTCTTAATTCCTCCTCATCGGAGTGGACAACCACACATTTTACCAGATTTACCATTTACCAAATTTACCAAATCTTTGCCTACCAACTTAACTTATCTTTATCCCTTTGTGGATTTTTTAGTTCCTATTCATAATTTGATTTTTTTAATGCATCAGTGAATTGGGTTACAACACGATTGGACTCTTCATGCAAGTCACTAATATAGATTGTATGTGGTTGATCCCCAAAACTGATCTTTGTTGCTTTCCATCAGTTATAGTTCTCCAGCCTGTAAAGTGCATTTATCCTGATTCTGTTTCCTGTCCGTTGGTCAATCCACGATGCATGTTAACATATCACTACAAGATCTTATTTTGTGCAGTGACCTTTTCCAGCTTATCAAATGCCTTTTGAGAATCCAAATATACTAAATTTATTGGTTCGCATTTATCCACCCTGTTAGTTAATCCTCAAAGAACAAGCATATAAATGTACAAGTTATGTACAGGTGTGCACTGTTGGGTCCTCGAGTCTGCTTCACCACTCAGTGTGATCATGGCAACTCTGATTACTCCAGATGCTACCTACTACATAGGAATAGAAAGAGGATAAAATCCCACTACCACAGTCACAAGAGCAAGTTGGATAATGAGCTGAAAATGTGTTGCTGGAAAAGCGCGGCAGGTCAGGCAGCATCCAGGGAACAGGAGAATCGATGTTTCGGGCACAAGCCCTTCTTCCTGAAGAAGGGCTTGTGCCCGAAACGTCGATTCTCCTGTTCCCTGGATGCTGCCTGACCTGCTGCGCTTTTCCAGCAACACATTTTCAGCTCTGATCTCCAGCATCTGCAGACCTCACCTTCTCCTCAAGTTAGATAATGGCCAAGAGAAAATGAGCATAAAGTATTAGGACATGGAGTTGTGGGAGATGTGAGCAAACAATGGATACGTGATGGCATTCAAGAAATTTGAACTGGAAGTGAAGGATAATGTCAGCTTGTAGTTGGAGAAATGGACAGATTGAGTATGAGCTTTTGAGGAGGTGGATGATAGAAGCATAGAAAATAGGAGCAAGAGTAAGCTCTTCAAGCACGTTCTATCAATCATTACAATCATGGCTGATCAATCACCTCAGTAGCCTGTTCCTGCTATGCCCTCAATATCCATCGATCATTTTAGCCTCATGCACTATATCCAATTCCTTCTTGATAGCATACAATGTTTTGACAGCTGTTTGTACCACTCTGTGGGCAAAAAAGGGTTTGGGAGTGTGGCAATACATGAAAGGAAGCTGTTAATGAATATAAATGTTTGAATACACGTACAAACAGATTCAAGAACAGCTTCTTTCCCGTTCTTATCAGACTTTTCAACAGACCTCTCAAATGTTATTTCTGATCTCTCTCTCTCTGCATCTTCTCTGCAACTGTAACACTGCATTCAAGCACCTTAAAAGAAGTGGCCAAGTGATGGTGAATGCATTGGTTGTAATCTTCCAAAATTATCAAAGTTCTGGAAAGGTCACACCAGATTGAAACCCTATGAATGTAACAGAATTATTTAAGAGAGAAAGGAAAAAAAAACCATATTCAATCTGCCAGATTGTAATATTATTTACTAAATGTCCTGCAGATACTTTAATAATGGATTCTTCTCTGTGACAGACATTGAATCAACTGGCCTGCATTTTTGTTTCCTTTCTCTCTTAAATAATTCTGACTTGGAGTTTGTGGTATTGTTATGCTTGCTTGCTTTAAAGTACACACTTGTGACATTTAGAGTTAGAACATCACCACCTCCACAGGTTTGCAAAACTCAAGAAAGCATTGAACAGCACACCTGTAACATTTTGTCTCACCATGCATTTTCCAGTGGATGTGGTTGTGTGGGAGAAATAAATGCTATCCCCACTCACGATGACAGCACACTTGTTCCTCTGCCACTTCTCAGTTCATGTCTGGTGCAATGTTGGCATACTACCAGCAGGCAATTTTAGTTGTAGTCAAAATGTTAGCATGTGCATTTGGACCTCTCCAATTCGTGCTTCTAGAAATCATTGACCATGGATGGCATCTCAAATACTCACATTAAAGGAAAGATAGCCTTCAGACTCCTATGTTGAAAGCACTGGGAAAGCACCATGTAAAAGCAACAGCATAAGTGAAGCATACTTCAAACAGACACTAGGAGAAAGTGAGGACTGCAGATGCTGGAGATCAGCTGAAAAATGTGTTGCTGGAAAAGCGCAGCAGGTCAGGCATTCAAGAAATTTGCACTACAGACCTGCTGCGCTTTTCCAGCAACACATTTTTCAGTTCAAACAGACACTGTACACTTGTCACAGGATAACCATTAATATTTGGATGCATTTCTGTAAACTGTAAATAAGACCTTTTAATGGAAGTATTTGGAATGTTTTATTGTTTGTTGAGTTCTTATTGAGCAGGTAATTTAATTTGATAGATATATCAATGTGGAGTTTGCTGTTTGTAAGGATTGCAGATGATGCAGAATTGATGGTTTGAAGAAATGTTGTTGTAAAGTGAAAGAGATTACCAAAGTGAAGCATTTCATGATGAACTTCTAGTCACCTTTCAGTGGCTCAGAGAAATCTAGATTTTCTCAGTCCATTCAAATGAGCAATCAAATTAATCTCATTCCCTCACTTTTACTGGGAAATATATGCGTGCTCACATATAGCAAGGACAGGAAACAATAGTGTTCTCTGTGGTCAACTCGACTGCCAATTCTCAGATACGGACAATAGGGACTTGGGTCAGGTAATCAAGGGTTGTCAGGGCAATGCATCCATACTTCAGGATGTCAATATCTTTTGGAAAGGATGGGAGAAAAAGAAGGAAAATTGGTGGGGAAAATTATGGTGCAGTGCTTTATATACTATATATTTGTCAAATTAAAGTATGTAATTTAAAAGTAATTTACCACCCTACCCCATATCAGTTTTGTGATCATTTAACAACAATATAACCATCAACACAAGCTTTTCTTGAAAAACTGAACTTACTCTTAAAAGTGATTGTGCACATCAAATATGAAAGAAAAGGTGTTCTGTTGTTACACATGGGTTTATCATTTTTGAGTGTATGAATATATACTAAATTGTAAATGTACTGAAATAATCAACTCTAAGAAATGCGTATTTGACAAGCAATGTTATGCTTGACTCAAGATTATACTTGAATCAGGGTTTCAGGAAACTGATAAAGAAAATTCCATTGCAAACCTTCGTGCCACAGGCTGTTAAATTAATCATTCACAACTTCAACCTATCAACAGAATTAAAAAGTTCTCTATCTGGACTGAATAGTCAGCAATTTACTCCTTTACATGTCTGACGAATTCCTACTCCCTGTTAGTTAAAACTCTTATTTATCTTTGAATTTTATATTTTCATTATTCAACAAAAATGTATGCATTTTAAACAGGTCCTTCCATGTAGAAAAAAAAATTTCAAGAGTTTTACATCACCTTGAGAGAAAAATGAACACCAAGTCAAAGAAGGAGATTTTAAAAGTGGTGACCAAAGGTTTAATCTAAGAGTGTAATTTTAAAGAATGTCTTTTGGGGAGAGGTAAAGGAGATAATGATGGAATTCTAGAGTATACAGTCGGCCAGCCAAAGATATGCTCATTAATAATAAAGTAAAGGGAGATGTTTCATAAAGTTCAGAACAACAAAATACACAATAGATAATGTGGTGATAGATTACAGATGATGGAAATTGAAAACCATCTAGAGGAGAATTGGAATAAATAAATGCAGAGATAATGACAATATTGATAAGGATTTCAGCAGTAAGTGTACAAGGACAGATGTGGAGCCAAGAAGGAGAGAATTGGGGATACGAGGCTTAGTTCTAGGTCAATTCAATACCAGTTTTGTGGAAGTCTAGTTTAGCTTGCGAGAAATGCCAGGAAGAAGGATTAATTCAGCTGTGAGGGTACACAGTTTGTGGAAGGAACTAAAGGCATTTAGTAAAGCCTTTGACGAGTTCTGCCTGATAGACTAATTAGTAAAGTTAGGTCACATGGGATTCAGAGTGAGCTTGCAAATTAGATACATAATTGGCTTAGAGGCAGGAGGCAGAGAGTGGTGGTGCAGGATTGTGTTTTAGAATGGAGGCCTGTCACCGGCAGTGTTCTACACGGATCAGTTCTGGGTCCTCTTTTGTTTGTCATTTACATATGTGCTTTGGATGAGAATATAGAAGGCATGGTTAATAAGTTTGTGGATGACACCAAAATTGGTGGCACAGTAGGCAGTGAAGAAGGTTTTCTAAGAGTATAAAGGCATTTTGATCAAATGGTTCAGTGAACTGAAAAATGGCAAATGGAGTTCAATCTGGATAAATGCAACGTATTGCATTTTGATACTACAAACAGGGGTAGAACTTGTACAATTAATGATAGGGTCTTGGGTAGTATTGTAAAACAGAAGGACCTAGGGGTTCAGGTACATAATTCTTTAAAGTTTGTGTCAAGTATACACAAGATGGTTAAAAAGGAATTTAGCACAGTTGCCTTTATTGCGCAGTCCTTTGAGTATAAATGTTGGAAAGTCACATTGAGGTTTTACAGGACATTGGTGAGGCTTCTTTTGGAATACTGTGTTCAGTTCTGGTCACCAAGTTGTAGGAGGATCACCCAGTCTGTGAGCTGGAGAGGATTCAGAAGAGATTTATCAGGATGTTGCAGATAGGGAAGGTTTGAGTTATAATGAAAGGCTGGATAGGCTGGGACTTTTTTCACTGGAGCACAGGGAGTTGAGAGGTGACCTTATGGAGGTTTATAATATCATAAGGGGTATAGACAGGGTTAATTGTAGGTGTCTCTTCCCTAAGATGAGAGATTTCAACACTAGGGACACATTTTTAAGATGAGTAGAGAGAAATTTAAACAGGTATGAGGGACAATCTTTTTACACATATGGTGGTTCATGTGTGGAATTAACTCCCTAAGGAAGTGGTGGATGTGTGTACAATTACAACATTTAAAATACACTTGGATAAGTACATGACTAGGAAAGGTTTGAGGGATAGGGCCAGGACCAGGCAGGTGGGACTAGTTTAGTTTGGGATTATGTTCAGCATGGACTGGTTGGACTGCAGGGTCTGTTTCTGTGCTTATGACTCTATGACGCTAGGATAAAGGCATAACGTTTACGAACTTTGAAAGCAGGAATAAGTTATGATTGGTGTCAGTGTAGCAGTCTGCCACCAAGGCAGGGGAAGGCATGTCTCAGTCTTCCCATTGCACTTGCAATTGCAAGGCCCTCCCATTCTGCCCTTCTTGCAACGTGCCTCGTGCTCCGCATTTCACTTCGATTCAATTACCACTTCCCACTGTTTTCAGGCAACAAATAACCATGGTTATAAGGACAAAATAATTAAAATCAACACAATTTCTTTGTGCCAAGTGTAGGACTGTTCTCTTCAGTCCCACATATTTAAAGTTATATATGTGATTAATGTCTCCTACAGGAAGGACCAGCAGAACAGGTAAATAAGCTTGACCATTCCAAAGCTCATCCTTAAGAGCTCCTCACCATCAGCTAGTTCATGCTAATTAAATAACTCATGCATGGCTCTATTGCAGCATCAGGAGATAAAGTAAAACCATGGGATAGCTGCATAGCTGCATATGGTTAACATACTCTCAGCACAAAACCCCAGGCCCTAAATTACCGATGAGCCATGTAAGCGCTTGCAATCTTCATAAAATCTGGCACTGAAATATTTATCTTTGCACAAGACTGAATATTTGTAAAATGATTCCTACCACCAGTTGAAGCTTGGCAATGAGTTGACTAAATCTAGTGTGCTAAGCATAAAAACCGGATAATTGGATAACATTTTATGCTTGGATCAGGATTTATGCTTGGGTGTGTAATTCTGCATACTATAATCAGAGTGAATGAGAAATTGTGGGATAGAAAAGAGTTCTATTATTGGATTGGGTAAGTGTTTGGTGCCAACTGAATTTTGAGGAACATAACAGGATTAGGAATGTTATGTGTGTGAAAACGGAATAATAGTCATATTTAGTTGGTTAAATCAGTACGGATACTCTATGCTGCATAATATTCTCCAATTCATAGGCTGCAACTACATTTCAGGCTTTAATGTTCTTTATAATTGCTAACAGGAATGGAATCAGAAAAAAATACAGCAGATTCAGAATTTACTATTGAGCCTTACTGATGTAACACTGTTGGCTTCAAGTCTATATTTCACAGTAGAGCAAAGTGCGCCATATCAGCTTTGATGCAACTGCTCTAACCTCCTCATACATTTATATTTCACCCACTCTTCTCCTCTGTCCTTTAAACCATAATGAAATCAATACCACTATTTTGCCTATGCAGACTGTTGGGGATCATTGATTTTAATATATTGAGATACAGGAGTCAATTTTGCTGCAATGAAAATTACTTCAGAAATGCAAAGTAAATTTTGCCCCAGGTGGGTTCATCTTTTTTTTTCCCAACAGCCCTAATCTTGTCCCTGAGGTGTGAGTAAGTGCCAATGATATTGTAAGAATCTAACTGAGATTAAAGCAGCAATCACAAAACTGCAGACACTGATGGATGGAGAATAAATGCTGACCGAGCTAGTGACAGGTACATTCCATGAACAAATAAAAAAGCTGAAAGAAAACACTTGAAGTGGCTGAAAACATGTGTGATATGAACAAGGAGCAGGATTTTCCCTTTGGGGTCAAGATCAAATGCAAGCCTGAAGCCCATGTAGAGAACAGTCAGCTGAGATGACTTTTTGCAGGATTGATCAAAGAATGGTATTATCCAATGAAGAAGAATGGAGGGCAAAAAGGAGTTGCGGGTTAGAAGGGAAGATGGCACTACTGTTTTGAAGCATCTTTCACGGCACACCTCACAAGGACCGAGCTGGAAAACTGCATGCCAACAGGTATTGGAAGAACAATGACTACCTGTCTGCATTGCTACTTTCAGATAGGAACCAAAATCATGCCCAAGATGTTTACAGAAGTCAATTACTGAAGCCTTAGGACATTGCTGAATGGTTTATGGAAGGAACTTCACTTCACTTTCTCAAAGGCTTTCAATTCACCATACAGTTAAAAGTGGGACAATTTTGCAGTGTCCCACTCCCAGGCCACAAGCTCAACTAGATTAGTTATACTCAGATCATGCTCACAAGGTCAGGCCAGAGGCTGAGTGCTCTGCTAAAACATGAGTTTTCTCCATCAGCAATTAAGCACAATTTAACAGTGTGATGGAATATTGAAAACTCTAGAGACATTCCATGACATGGTGTGCAGGTGCCAGTGTTGGACTGGGGTGGACAAGGTCAGAAGTCACATGACTCCAAGTTGTAGTCTGACAGGTTTATTTGAAATCAAAAGCTTTCAAAGTGCTGCCCCTCAATCGGGTGAAGTGAACTGACAGACTTCACCTGATGAAGGGGCAGTGCTACGAAAGTTTTTGATTTCAAATAAACCTGTTGGACTATAACCTGGTGTTGTGTGACTTCTGACGTTCCAGGACAGAAGATTTTACTGGAAGACAGTGATATAGACAAGCAATCACTTGCACAACATACTGACATAAACATATAACACCAATGCATCATCGTTGCTCTGTCAGTAGCTCGAAATTGTCATCATTACTTCATAGATCACAGTGGTTAAGGGGAGCAGACCAGCCACCACATTGGATGAGGGCTAGGAATATGGGTTTTTTAGTATTGTCCACATCCCATGATAAATTAAAACCAGTCCATTTAAATTAGAGGTGCAAAGTGAGCTCTTGCTTATGAAATATGTCTTTGTGGCATTTCCCATGATTGGAATAGGTTGCTATTATTTAAAACATAATTGTGCTATTTTTGTTAATGGTAACTGTTTCCAGCAGAAAAGAAAATGCCAAGGAAATAATCCGTACATGAGACTCATGTTTATTATAACTGTAATTATGTGTGATGTGTAGTGAAGTTTAAATTTGTTATTTTAATGATTATCACATGGCACTGGTAATCTAAGGGCTATGTCATATTCATCTGCTAATCCAAATCGTTTACTCTCTGTTCCTTTTATCTTATTATGCTTTAATTTCGAGGCTGCTGTGGGAGAGGTAAAAGGTGAGGATGTACAATTTTTGCAGGTACTTCCCCCCCAACCCCCATCCCCGATAGGCACAGGTGAATATCTTAATGAAAATACTCATGCCCCCCTCCCCACCTGTTAACCCATATAATGAAACCTGCTGGGGTTATCACCACCTTTCCAACTTTGTCAGCTGCATGTATTATTGTGGCAGAGGTGAAGGAAGTCTTTCAGTGGCCATTTATTGGTTTCTTTGATACCTCAATAGGCCTACGAATGTGTAGGTTGCCGAATGCATTACCATAGCATGTAATATGGGTTGGCTACTTACGTTAATTTGTGGTCCCTCTGCCCCCTTCAGTACACTGGTGGAGAAAAGAGGAGCATAAATTGCACCCTGTTGTTTCTAAAATCTCCCACTTTTATATTTGGGTGAAAAAGCTGCCTCCCGGGGTCAATGGAGGAATTTGAACACCAGGTGAGGTCAATAAAACATGAGGACACCATCCTGAGTGCTGTAATACAATGCCTGGGTCATTTTAATGGGCAGCACTAATTCATATTTCACCAGTCAACTGACTACCTGAAATGGTTATCCAAGAAGGAGGTCCTTGGGCCCAACTAGTCTGGTATGTTGCAGGATGTGGTGGAAGCTAACTCAAGATGGCAGCATTCTGAATCTTTTCTCAGTGGTCTTCCTACACAAAGTGATCTTTTATTTTTACGTTTGGCCTCCACTGTGTGTTTGTCAGGTTTTACTGAGTCTATGATTGGGCTTTTAGCTGTATAGGCAGCAGATCACTTTGGAATCTTCTTTCAGCTTTATGGTCCCACTCTATATAAATTAATGAGGTTCCCACTTGAATTAGAACTCCTATCCAAGATTCAGCAACCTTTGATAATTGTGGCATTTGTTTATACAAGACATTTAGAAAATAGAGATATTTTGCCATTCCTTGTCATCCAGAGTTAAATGTTGCAGTTGTTGTATGAATGGACAAGATAGTGGAGGATGCTAGGATTATATTAGATTAGATTCCCTACAGTGTAGAAACAGGCCATTTGGCCCAACAAGTCCACACTGACCATCCTACCCAGACCCATTGTCCTACATTTGCCCCTGCATAATGCACTATGAGCAATTTAGCATGGTCAATTCACCTGACCTACACAGCTTTGGATTGTGGGAGGACACCAGAGGAAACCCACGCAGACATGGGGAAAATATGCAAA
Organism: Chiloscyllium plagiosum; assembly: GCF_004010195.1. Taxonomy (NCBI): domain Eukaryota; kingdom Metazoa; phylum Chordata; class Chondrichthyes; order Orectolobiformes; family Hemiscylliidae; genus Chiloscyllium; species Chiloscyllium plagiosum. The sequence continues at coordinate 35,875,625 of NC_057728.1, read as the reverse complement.
GTCCACACAGACAGTGGCCCGAGGCAGGAATCAAACCCAGGTCCCTGGTGTCGTGAGGTGCTAATCACTGAACCACTGTACCACCCTAACAGCAACTTTAGGAATGTCCAAAGGAATAAGAGATCATTACGAATTGCTAAACTAAGGATTTGTTTTCAAAAAGTACTAAACATGACTAAAAAAATGTTGATGGAATTTTTTGATACTATTCAATGTTGTACCTCATGCTGTTTTATGAATAGATTTACTGTATATATTTAGGTAAAAGTAATACATGATATAAATGAGGAATAGCCAGACTGGAATATATAATAAAAGTAAACAAATTTCATAATGTTGTGGGCCTTCATTTATTAGCTAACATTAATGTCAATAAGATAATCATATCTTGATGTAGAGTTGATACTGGAGTGATTATTAGTCAAATTGATAACAGTTTAAAACAAATTGTAACCACAGCCATCAACTTTTACTGTGCCTTTAAAAGAAACATAACAGTGAAAAATCACACACATTTGGTTTGGTTAAATGGGTTTTGACCTTATGCCTTTTTGCTACTTCAGAACGGTGAAGTGTAAAGCCAAATGGGGCTGGTGGTGTAATAGATGTAGTGAAGTTCAGTGTCAATGAAATGGGGAAGGTGACAGACAAGGAATGAGTCCCAATGGTGCAGTCTAAGTGCCATGGATAAAGATTCTCTGGGGAAATGTTTCTCATTAGTTCTCAGATACAGTTCAGTAATTCAATAGCCATAGGTTAACATTAGTCAAGAGAGAAAATATGGTGGCTTGTATAGTTTTATTTCTTTCTTTTTTTTTAACAGCCACACGGTGAAAAAATCATGAGTGGCATTGTTGCTTAAAGCAAGTTTGCAAGTTGTTCTATTAAATGCATACAGAATTCATTAGGAACTTGGCAAGCAGCTAAAAGATTTCACATAATATGTTCATACTTTTCGGGTAAAATTAGGAACAATGAATTTAAGAACCTGGGCATCAAAGGAATGAATATCCTGCATCTTTTCTCCTCCCAAATTATCAGGCAGTATTCCTACACGTTGCAGGAATTTCAATTTCACACTTGGTGAAAGTATTCGATGAAGAAAATAATTAAGAAAAACAGCGAATGGTTTAAAATAGACAGATTCACCATAAAATGTTTAAAGCACACACTTAGTCTTACAACTAAACATGACCAAATAATTCATCAGCACCCCTATGCAAAATGTGCAGAATACTTTTCAAAAATAATATAAATATTATATTCAATATACATATTCAAATTTCTATAATAGATAATTGCTAATTCAGTGTAATTTAAAATGAACTGTTTCAAATTCCCCATAATATTATGCAGATTCTCTGTCCAGAGGGTCGCTAAAATGAGCACTTTTAAATGAAAGATAGCTAATCTTGTCCCCTTGTCCAAAAATGCATTTTAATAATCTGTCATTCAGCAATATTAATTTTTAGCTGTCAGATTCTTTGGAAAAGTAAGGTTGTTCAGTACTTTTATGTTTAAAGTTAGATTCTTGTCTTTAAGTACAACAGCAGAGAATCTTTCTTGGCCTACAAAATGAAAAACAAAATGCATGTTGTTAGCAATAAAACTATAACATTTAAATACATCTGCCCTTAGATTTATCTTAAACGCAAAAATTCAGGAGCATAGAATTGAAACTACCCCAGGGACAAGAATTAAAGTACATATTTGGAACTGTGAGAATATAACTAGCTGCAGTAAAGGCAAATAAATAACCCAAATTTGTACTGCAACTCACATACCAATATCTTCAATATCAGTTATGTAATATATACACACTGTTTGATTTTTGTAGTTAGCGTTTACTGAAATAAATAAGACCATTGCTGATCTCAAGGAAACCTACTGAAAAGATCTGGTGATCCCTGTGCCATGGGCTTCCCCTTTCTAAATATTAGTTTGAATTTGTTACCAAGTCAAAGCAATGTCCATCAATGATGTCAACAACTAGCTAAGCAATCAATCATATTCATATACCTGAGTCACAAGCAAACTAGCACAGTGTGTATAAGATCAAGGATGTTGAACGTGTGGCAAGATTGGTATGGGAGAAAGAGGTTCAATTCATAGAGTGCAATACCAGTACTGGGGAAAGAGGAAGCTATACCATTGGAGCAGCAAAATACTGCAGATGTTGGAATCTTACTGAAAACAAAAAAATGTTGAAAATCACAGTGGGTCAGGCAGCACCCATGGAGAGGGAGCAAGCTAATGTGAGACAGAGTTAATTCATAATGTCATAATAAAAGATCCACTGGAAAATAGTGGGTCATAACATAATTATCTTCCACACTAAGTTTGAAAGTAGCATTTTCTAACATAATCAAAAGTCTTAAATTTGATGAAAGCCAATCACATAAAAATGAGGGAAAAGTTGCAAAAGGTTAACTGGCTATGTAAACAGTGAGAAACATTTAAAGATACAGCATAGAACATTCAACAAAAAAATCAATTTAATTGAGGAACAAAAAATCAGTGGGAATGATCCATTTGTGGTTTTTGAATTAAAAAAAGGAGATTTTTGATATTGCAAAGCATAGTAGTAAGTCTGAGGATTAGGAATGCTTTATAAAGCAACAAAAATGTCATAAAAATGAATGAAATAGAATGTAAAACATTTAGCACTGAGCTCTTTGCTGCTGGCTAATCATGTGCCTGAGAAGCAGAAATTCAGCAGGCCTTGCAGAAAAGGGGAGACCAGGTCTCCAGTTAGTGGCCAAGACCCCACTCCTTCCACAAGATTCCACCATCAGAATGTAAGACTACATCAGTTCAATAATTTCTATTTAATTGTAGCTTGAGGGGGCCCCAACAGCACACCCTTTGGAGAAGCGTGGAATCACTGACTGCAACATCTGGGTTTGTAGGTTTAACACCCATATACAGGCTCCCTAAGTTGCTCTTAGCTTTAGAGGAATATGAGGGTGAATGCTAACAGTTTCAGTATCATTACTACTACAGAATCCTGGCCATTAATAATTAAGTATGACCAATAGCATTATTTGAGTCCAGTAGACTGTCTTGAAACAGTTGCCGCATTGTCTAATGATTCAAGATCCATCTAATTTCATTTTAATGAAGAAAATGCCTGCTTTGATACCTTTCATTTTAGCAGAATTATTGAATCCTCCTTTTTAATAATATTCAATTTCATTTTTAATACTTGCATAAAATATGCAGAGTAGAAGAACATTTTACATATATTTAAAATATTATTACCACATTTGCTAGAAGGTAGCTTTAAATTCCAATACAAGATTTCCCATACACCACAGATAAGCTGCTGGGTCTTTTAGGTGGGCCCGTTTCTATACCACTTCACTCTTGCTCTGGGGCAGCTTGATAGTGTTAACTCTACCGTAATAGTTCAGACAGCACATCAGTGTGTGGTCATTAATGCTGCTGAATGCATTGACAGTTAATTCACAATAGAAGCTTCACAATCCCCAGCTCCACTTCAACTGAAGATCATCTTTAATACTTTACAATCCAATTGTAAGTCTTTTAACAATCACCCGGAAAATCTCTATGCAGGGAGACCTGGCTTAGGGGACAGGATGCACTGACGCAGGATATCTGCCACTGGCTTCAGTAGATTAGGAAGAATATTATCAAGCTGGAGAGGGTTCAGAAGAGATTTACCAGGATGTTGCCAAGTATGGAAGGTTGCATAGGCTGGGGCTTTTTTCACTGGAGCATAGGAAGTTGAGAGACAATCTGACAGAAGTTTATAAAATAATGAGAGGTACAAATAGAGTTAATGGTAGTTCTCTTTTCCCTAGGAAGCGGGGTTTCAAGACTAGGGGACACATTTTTCAGGTGAGAGGAGAGAGATTTAAAAAACACATAAAAGGCAAATCTTTTACACAGAGTGTGGTTCATGTGTGGAATTAACTTCCTGAGAAAGTGGTGGATGTGGGTACAATTACAGTGTTTAAAAGACATTTGGCTAGATACATGAATAGGAATGATTTGGAGGGATATGGGACGGGAGCGGGCAGGTGGGGCTAGTTTAGTTTGGGATTATGTTGGCATGGATTAGTTGGACTACAGGGTTCTGTTTCTGTGCTGTGTGACTCTATGACTCTAGACTTCTATAATCAGGGGGTGGTCATTCACATCAGCAGCAGCTCATCTAGAGCTCTCACCAGCTTTGGTGCCTCAAAACATCTGGGGGAAGACTGCCAAGTTGAGGGGATATTTAAAAATGGGACAATTTAGAAATGCATATATTTCAATGTATAAATTGTTTCTCTAGTGGCTCAGGCAATCAGCTCCCAAAACGCTCTTTCCTGTATCAACTGCACACTCACTGTCTGTTGGAGACTTATGATGGATATGACCAGACATATCTCTGCTTACCAATACTAGGCCCCACACAAGGCCTTGGAGATGAAAAATCTACTGTTTGGAGTCATCACATGTATTCTTGTCAAGAGTGTGATGCTGGAATAACACAGCAGGTCAGGCAGCATCCAAGGAACAGGAGAATCAACTTTTCAGGCATAAGCCCTGCTGTGTTTTTCCAGTATCACACTCTCGACTCTGATCTCCAGCATCTGCAGTCCTCACTTTCTCCACATTTAATCTTGTGCCAATATGCATTGTTGTTTTTGAGGTGAAGACTTCTACACCTGTAAGCCATTGAGAAAGCTTTAATGTGAGGCTCGGACCCAACATATTTAGGCTCCATCTGTGAATCTGACTGCTCAGGCATACGCCTGCTGAATTTCTGGCCAGAGGTTTCAATGTTTCTTTGTGTTTATTTAGAAACATAGGTGGAATTTTTTGACAGAATTCATATCCAGGCCGTAATCATTTGTGAGCCTGGATCCTGAAAGGTGAAATGGTGCACATTGCTGAGACTCTTTAGCTGACCGAGAAAAATAATGCACCACCATCAGATTATCTGAGCTGTCAGGAATAGCAGATAGGATGAAGAAATGGATCTGTCAAATAAAGGAGCCTCAACACGGGCTACAATGGTTCATCAGCACTTGAATCTTTAACATTGACATGTCCACAACAATGCAGAGGAGACCTGAAGGTTCTGCTTTGAAATATAAGGAGGAGCAGTGAGGTAAGTTCTCTCAAGGAAAGGAGGAAGAGGAAGAGAATTCCAAACAACCAGATCTAGGTAGAATTGGCCCATCGACTCATTGGTCCAGAAGGCTGCAATGTTTGGCAGTGGTAATAACCTGAGTCATCTGAGGCTTGAGAAATATTGAGAGACATTGAGAGAACCGATGCTCTACCTGTGGAGTTGTGCACCCTCCTAGCTGAATCTTTGTGTTTATTATTTTTAACCTACCAAAGGCATAAGGATGGGAATGAGTCAACTGGAGCTGCTGTTGGAAGCTCCAGCTGCTGTTAGAGCTTGTGCTGCAGGTGTAACTTGTCCTCTTGTTCCTCACCAGAGGTGGAACATGTCACTGCATGAGCTACTCCCATGCTGTGGTAAAAAACTGGTAGTAGGAAAGCATAATTAAAACTGAGTTCAATGCTAGACAAGTGAAGTACCCTCCAGGAAGTTGACAATTAACTATTCCAGCAGTGATCAGACACTTTGAGAAAATAAGTGTTTTGAGCAGCAGCCTCTTACCTACCTTTGGCTTAAGCTGTTCTGTTTCACTGATCAAAGCCTCGTTGGCTTGTCAATTTCACTGATGAAACTCTCTGTGTGTGAACTCAGCCCGCAGTCAGGCTGGGAAACATGGCTCTGTCTGCCACATTCAGAATTGAGGTTTAAAATGTGCTTAATGAATATTTTAATTACTTGCCCACCAGCTGAAAGGGGCCTGTCCAACTTACCTTCAATCTCAAGTTGAAACCTGATCGAAAATGGGATGATTCAACAATATTTTCAGGGGAATGAACTCCTTGCATGCACCTTTCTGATATTCGTTCATGTGATGTGGGCACCTCCAGCTGGACAGTATTTGGATAGCACAGTGACTCCGTGGTTAGCACTACAGCATGACAGTGCCAGGGACCAGGGTTGATTCCACCCTCTGGCAGCTGTCTGTGTTGAGTTTGCACATTCTCCTCGTGTCTGTGCGGATTTCCTCTGGGTGCTCTGGTTTCCTCCCACAATCTAAAGTATGCAGGTTAGGTAGTTTGGCCATGCTAAATTACTCTATAGTGTCCAGAGATGTCCCTGGGAAATGTAGGCTTACAGAGATGGGGTGGGTCTGGGTGGGATGTTCTTCAGAGGATCAGTGTGGACTTGATGGGCTGAATGGCGTCTTTCCATAATATAGGGATTGTATAATAAAAATTATTGACCATCGCTAATTGCCCAAAAGAAAGTTAAGAATCAAGTATATTGCAGAGGATATGGAGTGACATGTAGGCCAGACCAGGTCAGGATGACAGATTTCCTTCCCGATATGATACCAGTGAACCAAATAGGTTTTTACTACAATCAACAATAGCTACATGGTGACCATTAAGCTGGCAGTTTATTTATGTTTTTTATAAAATTGAATTCAAATTTCACCATCTGCTATGGTGGGATTTGAACTTAATGTCCTCAGAACTTTAGTCCCGGTTTCTGAATTATTAGTCCAGCAATTAACACTTCATTACTACCTCCCCTCCTGAACCTGTTTCCCCTTACCTGGGAATTTTTCACACATAGATTCAAATTAGCCTGGCAGTAGTACACTCACAAGGACTACCCTGAAGCTGTTGCAAAGTAATTTACAAGTCATATTTTACCCAGCGTTTGGAAACTGACATACTTTTTCAAAGCTTACCATGTAAGCCACGGGGTCCATGCCATGCTATCTGTCAGCCTAATTCTGAGTACTTCATGCTTTGCACATCACTAACCCCCTTTTAAAATGCAGACCCCGTGCTTTCACTTTTAATCACAATCATTCCAGTCAGTGCTTCAACAAGATGGAGGAAAGCTCATAATCAGCCAGCAGGTGAAGTACCCATCAACGTATATTGCACAGATAAGCATCAGCTCTCAATGATTAATAAACATAGCAGCAGCATTAAAAAAAAACATTTGCATTCTACAGCTGCCCCTGAATTTCTGCACTTTTATTGTACAGGAGATTGGATTTTTTTTTGTATTGCAACATTCTATTTGGAATTATTTTCTATTCATTAAAAGTTATATAGCACATACATTGGCACCTACTTTTTAAACACATAATGGGTATGAATAAATAATTTCTATTAGAAGACATCCCAATGATCCTTTCTTCATTTCAAATGGATAGGTGTGATTTAGTTTTGAACATAATTGAAATTATCTTCGCCCTTGTATTCCTAGTCCAGTCATTTTCTGTCTAACTGAACTCTTCAAGCCACGTTTTCTTTCATTTGTGAATTCCAACAAATGAAAATAGGAATTGAGAGACTGATTTGGCTGAGTTCAGAATATGAGCAAAATTGATTTTGAGGAAAAAGGCATTAAATTCATTATACATTCACATTCCTGAATGTGATTTGAAAGAACAGTACTTTAATTTTACCAGAACAATGTCATCTGTCACTGAGGTAGAATTAATAAGCTCATTATTTATTTTTTTTCAAATAAGGAATAATTTTTAATTCTCATTAATAAAACCAACTATATCCAAACATGCTCCATTGCCTATAAACTGGAACTATGAAAAAAAAATTGCACATGCCAATAACTAATCAGGCAGTTTCAATTGACAACTTATAGCAAAACGAGGCTGGGGGATAAACAGAAGGAAAAATATCATTAGACTATGTCCTGTCAGTACAGAGTGGAATATTAAGACACAAAACAATAAACGGTAGATAAAAATGCAGGCGGTGAAAAGCATCTAAATTACAGCCTGACGAAAAGTAATCTCAGGATTGTGACAGGTTCTTCTAATTATTAAATGCATTGCAATTTGATTCTCTTATCCTGGATCTTTTATATTCCAAAGTCTACTGTCTCAAAATTTGTTCAGGTTTGGCCAGCTGATTAGTTCTGGGTGTGGAAATAATATCTGGACTGGAACAGCAGGGCACAAGCATCATGTATTATTGGAACTTAGGTCTTTTATCTGTCAGATCAGTGAATTTTGTCTGAAGGTAAATTGGATCGTTGGACTGGTTTGCAGCAGCTCAAGGTAGGTTTTGAAATGAGGAGAGTTAAGTGATTGGGACAAAGAGGAGCATCCAGGCGAAGGACCTTAGGAATTGGGAAAGAGGAGTATGAACAAGGAAAATAGGAGGAAGGAATTGAGGATCGGAGCTGTGGCCAGTAAATGGGAGAGAGAATGAGGCAACAGTTATGAAGGGCAGTGCAGCAACCAAAGGAGGGAGGGAAGCTGCCATCAAGTTAGGTAGAATAAAGCAGCAGTCACATTCCTGTACTTCCCAGCCCAACATTCAATAAAGTACAATAAACTAACTTGATGGTTTGTTCCTGATGAAGGACTTTTACTTGAAACATCGATTCTCCTGCTCCTTGGATGCTGCCTGACCTGCTGTGCTTTTCCAGCATCCCTCTCTTGACTCTGATCTTCAACATCTGCAGTCCTCACTTTCTCTAACTTGCTGGTGGTACCTGTGATGTATCCATCAAGGAATATTTTTTAGTCAGCATGTATATCTGGTTGACCTGAACATTGCAAACCAAATGATGACTACACTTAGGGGAAGGGAATTTGTTAAAGGGAACATAAAGCAAGTTTTACATCCCTATTCACACATGTCAAGTACCTACGAAATGATTCAAGTATGGGTCCTGGCATATCTTTGTACCTATAGCAGTATGGCAGTGGAATACAGTCCTCTTGTAATATTTGTGCATATGCAATAGTCATAATGGAAGCTTTGGTACTAGTTTTGAATAAGATGGACAGCCACCATCGTAAGACCATAACATACAGGAGCAGAATTAGGCCATTTGGCCCATTAGGTCTGCTCCAACATTTTATTGTGGGTGATATATTTCTCAACCCCATTCTCCTGTCATTTCCCTTGATACCCTTACTAATCAAGAACCTATCTATCTCTGTCTTACATACACTCAATGACTTGACCTCCTTAGCCTTCTGCAGCAATGAGTTCCAAAGATTAATTCTGAGACTGTGCCCATGGGTCCTAGTCTCTCCTATTGTGGAAACATCTTCTTCCTCTCAGTATTCTGTAAGTTTCAATCAGACCTCCCCTTCATCCTTCTAAACTCCTTCGAGTATAGACCCAGAGTCCTCAACCGCTCCTCACGTGACAAGTCCTTCAAGCCTGGGATCATTTTTGTAAACCTCCTCTGAACCCCCTACAATGCCAGCACGTTCAGGTTTTTTGTATTTGTATTCACCAGTTAGTATGTCAGTAACTAGGAGTCACAGCTTCAAGATTGTCAGCAAGAAAGCGAGGAGTGAGATGAGGAGAAACCTCTTTACTCAGAGAATTGTTAGGATTTGGAATGCACTGCCTGGGAGGGGGATGGAGGCAGGTTCCACAGGAGGTTTCAAAAGACAGTTTGCTGTATATTTGAAAGAAATGAAGTTAGAGGACGACAGAGATAGAGCTGAAGAGCGGGACTAGAGTGCTTGCACCCCACTGTTGTAGTCTAGGTATCAATTCTACACCCACGCCTAACTAGCCGGCCAAACCTGAGTGGGGAGCTCTTTCAGGAGCCAGTACAGAAATGATGAGTCAAATGGCCTCCTTCTGTACTGTAAAATTCAATGATTCTCATACCCACTCCGTCCCTGCATTTCCCGTGGCTAATCCATCCAGACTGCACATCACTCAACACTATTGACAATTTAGCATGACCAATCCACCTAAGCTGCACATCCTTGGACTGTGGCAGGAAACTGGAGCACCCGGAGGAAACCCCCATAGACATGGGAAGAATGTGCAAACTCCATACAAACAGCCTGAGGATGGAATCAAGCCCAGGTCTTCTGGTGCTTTGAGGCAGCAATACTAACCACTGAGCCACCATGAGGGGCTTTGTATTAAATTTTGGAAGGTGTGTAGACAAAGAAAGAAAGGAAAGTATTTAAATGGGAAATGATAAGCAGACTCTGACATGAAGGAATAGGTAATTCAAATTTAAAAATAAATAAACAGATAAGGCTAAAGATTTTAAACATAATAAAAGGTAAAACTACAATCTCTTTTTCTGAATGCATGTAGTAGTCAAAACAAAACAGATGAATTGATAAGACAAATAAAAATAAACAAGTACGATCTGATAGCCATTACATAGACATGGCAGCAGGCTGACATATGTTGACTCAGGACTATCGAAGGATACATGGCATTTAGGAAGGACAAGATGCTAGGAAAGGTTGGAAGAATGGCTGCCAGTGCTATTAACACAATAGGGGGATGACCTAAATTCAGGAAACCTGGATGTTGAAGAAGCTTGGGCTGACATGGCATGAAGTCACTTGAGTGAGTAATATATAGGCACCTAACAGTAAGCACACAGTAGGATGAAATAGAAAGGAAAAAATAATGGGACGTCATTAGAAAGGAACAACAATTTTTCTGTTTAAGTAAGTCATTTGAGTTATTTGAGGTAGTAACATGCTGTGGATAAAGGGAGCCAGGAGATGTACTGTACTTAGATTTTCATAAGGCATTTCATAAGGCACTGTGTCAAAGTTTTTAATGTAAATAAAATCTCACAGTGTAGGGGGTAACATACTGTCATGAATAGAAGATCATATAACAGGAAACAGACAGTAAGCATAAATGGATAATTTTTTGGTTGGCAAGATGTCAGTGATGAGTCACAAGGATCTGTGCTAGGGCTTTCAACTTTATACAGTTGATACAATGAGTTAGATGAGTAGGCTGAAGTTATGGTTGTTAAATTTGTTAACTGCACAAATAGACTGTATAGACCATACAAGATAGAAAACTGGATTTCCTGAGGGTGAAGTCTTGAGATAGAGCATTGCCTCAGTATCAAATATAAAGTACAGAGAAAATACACAGTAACAAAGTTTCAAAAAAATGACATATACCTTAATTTGGTTCAGCAAGCTCATTTAGAAAGGATAACTGAAGTTTTTGTAAGGGATATTGATGATACCAACAATTCACAGAACTTATTTAATTACTGAACATTCCCTTGAATTTAAGGATGCCAGCGCCAAGATCTCAGTCCTGTCAGATTAGGTACCATGGTAGAAGGAGAGAAGCTGTAGCCTATAGATATGAGATATATGGCACAAGTGGAATGTCAAGAACACAGGAATGCTACCATTTATATTTCAAAAACAGAGAGCATAAGACTGCTGGAAATGTTCATGTTGTTCTGAGCAAACATGCTTTTGCACCTCAGATCCATACAAAAATTCAGAAGGAGTCTCATTAGTTTCAAGAACACAACTTGACCAGAAATAGTTTCTTGACATGGTCAAGGAAAAGAAATTGCCCAATCTAAGCATCTGGGATATGGCAATGAGAAAAGAGACTACCTCTTCCAATTAGAAAGAGATTAATTACTTGGTCCAGAAATTCAGAAGAAAGTACTTGTTTCAACAGAGCAGCTGTTATTTGGGATGGCATTCATGAGATCAATAGTCTCTTCAAGAAGGGGAGTAGAGACAACCCTGGTAATTATAGACATGTGAGCCTTACTTTGGCTGTGGGTAAAGTGTTGGAAAGGGTTGTAAGAGATAGGATTTATAATCATCTAGAAAGGAATAAATTGATTAGGGATAGTCAACACAGTTTTGCGAAGGATAGGGTGTACCTCACAAACCTTATGGAGTTCTTTGAGAAGGTGACCAAACAGGTGGACGAAACAGTTGATATGGTGTATATGGATTTCAGTAAAGCTTTTGATAAGGTTCCCCATGATAGGCTATTGAACAAAATACGGAGGCATCGGATTGAGGGTGATTTTAGCGGTTTGGATCAGAAGTTGGCTAGCTGAAAGAAGACAGAGGATGGTAGTTGATGGAAAATATTCATTCTGGAGTTCAGTTAGTACTGGTGTACCACAAAGATCTGTTTTGGGTCCAATGGTGTTTGTTATTTTTATAAATTACCTGGATGAGGGCATAGAAGGATGGGTCAGTACATTTGCAGATGACACTAAGGTCGGTGGAGTTGTGAGTAGTGCCGAGGGATGTTGCAGGTTACAGAGGGATACAGATAAGCTGCAGAGCTGGGCTGACAGGTGGCAAGTGGAGTTTAATGTGGAAAAGTGTGAGGTGATTCACTTTGGAAGGAGCAATAGGAATACAGGGCACTGGGCTAATGGTGAGATTATTGACAGTGTAGATGAGCAGACAGATCTCAGTGTCCATGTACACAGATCCCTGAAAATTGCCACCCAGTTTGATGGGGTTATTAAGAAAGCATATAGTGTGTTGGTAGAGGGATTGAGTTTCAAAGCCACGAGGTCATGCTATAGCTGTAGAAAACTTAGGTGTGGCTCCACTAGGAGAACTGCGTACAGTTCTGGTCACCGCATCATAAGAAGGATGTGGAAGCTTTGGAAAAGGTTCAGAGGAGATTTACTAAGATGTTAACTGGTATGGAGGGAAGGTCTTCTGAGGAAAGGCTAAGGCACTTGAGGCTGTTTTCATTAGAGAGAAAAAGTTTGAAAGATGACTTAATTGAGACGTACAAGATTATCAGAGGGTTAGATGGGGTGGACAGTGAGAGTCATTTTCTTCAAATTGTGATGACTAGCACGAGTGGACATAGCTTTAAATTGATAGATATAGGACAGATGTCAGAGGTAAAAGTGAGGGCTGCAGATGCTGGAGATCAGAGCTGAAAATGTGTTGCTGGAAAAGCGCAGCAGGTCAGGCAGCATCCAAGGAACAGGAGAATCGACGTTTCGGGCATAAGCCCTTCTTCAGGAATGAGGAAAGTGTGTCCAGCAGGCTAAGATAAAAGGTAGGGAGGAGGGACTTGGGGAGGGGCTTTGGAAATGCGATAAGTGGAGGGAGGTCAAGGTGAGGGTGATAGGCCGGATTGGGGTGGGGCGGAGAGGTCAGGAAGAAGATTGCAGATTAGGAAGGCGGTGCTGAGTTCGAGGGATTTGACTGAGACAAGGTAGGGGGAGGGGAAATGAGAAAACTGGAGAAATCTGAGTTCATCCCTTGTGGTTGGAGGGTTCCCATGCAGAAGATGAGGCGCTCTTCCTCCAACCGTCCTGTTGCCATTGGCTGGCGATGAAGGAGTCCAAGGACCTGCATGTCCTTGGTGGAGTGGGAGGGGGAGTTGAAGTGTTGAGCCACGGGGTGGTTGGGTTGGTTGGTCCGGGTGTCCCAGAGGTGTTCTCAAGTAGGCGGCCTGTCTCCCCAATAGAGAAGAGGCCACATCGGGTGCAGCGGATGCAGTAAAAGATGTGTGTGGAGGTGCAGGTGAATTTGTGGCGGATATGGAAGGATCCCTTGGGGCCTTGGAGGGAAGTAAAGGG